>NW_020897737.1:2074161-2384581 GCF_003984885.1 Neopelma chrysocephalum | reverse complement strand
TCTATTCTATTCTATTCTATTCTATTCTATTCTATTCTATTCTATTCATTCTTAAGTCTAATTCTAACTCTAATTCTATTCTGTTCTACCTTACCCTATTCTAAGCTATTCTTTCTATCAACATGAGACAGAATGGCCACATTTCATGCTTCTAATTTTATATCTAAGCTTCAAATTCATAATATCTCACAATCTGACAACTCACTGCATGCAGGAACTCTCTAGATAGTGTTGGGAGGTCGTGAGCTGATACAAGGCAGTGTATTGTGCACATGAGGTAATGAACCTACGAAAATAATTCAGGGTCTAGCTAACTCTGGCTGTGTTATTTGAGGTCATTTCCTGCTCTCAAACTATGAAGCTTCTTCAGGTTTTAATGCAACAAAATGACCTCTGTCTTTCTACAATATGTTATACTGGCAAAGTGGCTGCAGCTATGCTGACAGAACTGCATTTTAGCAGTCAGTCTCCTCCTTGCACTCCCATATTCTTCAGAAAGATTATGCTGATGAATGGCAGTAATGGCTTTGGCTGCACAGTTTTACGGGTCAAAGATAACACTCTTTTCAGAGCTTCGTCCCATACCTTTGCACAAGCAGAAATAAGTAGTGAAGAAAATGAGCTTGTGTTCATTCAGACTTGTTATGGGGAACACAACCTTTTACATTCAGACTACATGAAAGAAATTTTAAAGTGTAGGGCACTACAGTTTTTACTCTTAGCTTCATTGACTGCTATTTCCCCACCTTGAGCTTCCCCACTTGACCTACTGAGTAAATGCTTCTTCACAGGAAATAGGAGTTTTCATCCAGCAAAGCTGAAACCCTTTTCATGGGATCACAAGCTCTTCAGGGTTGCTTTGTTTGCCAAATCCTATTCTGATAGCCCACAGACTACAATTTATAATAGAAATAAAGTTTATTGCATCTCTTGGAGGTACCATCAACTGCACAGCGCCTCTGTTTAAACAGCTGCCGGAATACGAAGGTAGGGCTCTACCTGACTCTAAAGAAGTTTCCAGTAATACCATGGAGACTTCACCATGATGCTGGTACGGGAAACAACCTGGGACTCGCAGGCTGACTACGTCTTGGAATCACCTTCCTTCAGAGAGGATCAGAGAAAGCAGTGAGGCCAACCCAGGGCAGGATGACTGGTTTGGAAAACAAGCAAGGCCAACTGAAAGGATCAGGGCAGAGAAGATGGATTCCTAAAAGTTACCAGTAGGTGTTATGAAGAGACAGCATAGAAAATGCAGAAGAAAAACTGCACGAAATGTAAAAATCACACATGTAGTTCAGCAGAAACACAGTTCAAACTCAGAGAATGGGACTGGAGTAAACCAGATTCATACATCAGCCAATCTTTGAATAGGCTAAACACTTTATGATACATTTATGCAGTGATGTACAACTTACAGGTTTATTTATTTTTTAATTTTGCCTCATATGAATAGACACCTGGCACTGCCAAGGCAGAAAGGGACACTTATATGTGGAAATAGAACAACTCAAGATGTAAGATTTTATCAAAACTGGGAGAACCAGTTTCCCCTCAGGTATTTGCTGAACTCCTTCAACATCGAAAGAGTGATAAACTATGAAATGCAGGTTAGGACGTAAGACCGGATAGTCCTGGACTGCTCCAAAGAACCAGGATTGGGCCTTCAATAAGTGCCAGACCTGGGGATCTGAAGACACATTTCCAGGATGAAATGTGGACAGCATCCTTTTCCCAAGGCACTGCTAGACCCAGCCTGTAGACACTGATCCAATGATTGAGCCTCTGCTCTGGCAAGTCTTGAAGCTTACAGCAAATCACAGGGTTTGGACTGGACTATAGCCTTGCAGTTGTGGAGTTGTCTGACACCAGTATCACATGCCCATGCACATTACAGGAAGAGAAAGAAAGCATATTACTGTTTGTGCAAGTTGAATTTGAGGAGTCTACCATTTAAGCACTGCACACCTTATGTTTAAAAGGCTATTCAAGGTATTACAGTAATTTTTCTCATATTACAGCTGCAGCATTTCCAATGTACTCTGCCTTCCCAAAATGCTCATTAACCTGGGCCTCCTAAATCACATCTGCTCTTCCTGCCATTCAAACTGTGCTAGTGCAAGTCAAGTCCCTTTCTTACAGATCATGAAAGAATATCTCGAGAATAAAATTTAGTCACCAAAAACCTGGGAGGAATTCAGTTCAGCAGGGAAGTAAAACCATTTGTTTTGATGAAACTGACATATCTTTTTTTTTTTTTATGTTGTTATATGACACACTCACTGTTTCACAGTTAATTGAAAAAGCCATAAAGTCACAGAATTGTTCTGATCTGTAGTAAAAATACAACCATGTGCTACAATTAAGTTCCTAAACCACTGATGAACAGGCTACAATAATTATTGCAGGCTTGGCTCAGCATTTGGAGTTAGACACTGAAAATAAAAAGGCTTAGGTAGGGTGGTGCTGAGAAGGAGTCTGGGACAAATTAAGTGCAAGGGAAAATTGATCCTTCCCTTACCATCCTGCCTTACCATGCTCATATTTGAAGCAGGAAGTCTAGAGCAGGGCTGTAGCAATGTGATAGCACAAAGCACACACTAGCCTTGCTGCTGGCCAGTGACACAGCAGAAACCCTGGGAGACAGGCATGGGATATCAGCTAGGTCAGGGCAGTGCTCAGGGCTGCAGGCTATCAGGAGCACAGTAGGCAAATCCCTCCAAGGTCTGCAAGTGCTGCCACAGCACAGGCAGTGGATAATACCTTGTCAGCAGGCCACATTATTGAATAGCAATAACTTTCCATAATAACTAATTAACGTCACATACAGACCAGACATTTAAAAGAGAGAAAGTGCTATAGCTTTTCCTTCATCAAACTGCAGCACTGAGGTTGAGTTTTACTCATCTGCTGGACTGGCACAAGAGCCAGGACCTTCCCTTTGGCAGCTATGGATTGAATCAAGCTGTCACCTCCCCTACCTCTATGGTGCCATTACTTTTGTGGCCATCCTGCCTGGAGAGCAAGCTCTGGTGTATTTGGATATCCCACACTCAACCCTAAGATGTCATCCAGCTCTTCCTCCCCAGTGGGGACCGGTCTCTGCAAAAGGAGGGTCCTGGCAGCACCCACCTTAGGCAGGGTTCACACCTCCCAGGAAAGCACTCACTCCTCCCACAAAGGCTCCTTGGCATGCCCAAGATCCTGGGAAATCTCAGGAAAAGTTTATTTTGGAAGGTTCAATAATGTGGCCATGGTCAGCTCTCTACCCCTCCCACTTTTCTTATGTACCAACAGGGGGACATATCTGTGTCACTCCATGTCGAGCATGTTGCCTTTTCATTCATAAAAGGTAGCCTGTATCTTTAATCACTTTGCCAGATAATAGGAAAGAAACAAGCACTTGATTGTCTGTGTTATCAGACACTATTGGAAAAGTCTAGATAAGGATGCTGAACAACCTTGGCTTATTAGTATTCCACATGCAAACGCTTCCCCATAATCCAGAGTCATCTGTATCCCGGCAACCCTTTAAATTTCATTCTCACTGAATTGCCAGATCTTTATCAAAATATAATTACAGTCTTAATTTGGATGATAAATTTTGATTGCTTATGCTGTGCCAAAAAAAATAAAAATCGTCAGGTACACGAGAAATGAGGTACAACTGTGAGACATGAATCTGCATATTCTGACATTGGTGCATCACCTTTCCTCTTATCAAAAATTTGTTAGCTAGCAGTGAGGTTAGGTAGGGGTAAATAGGCAGGGACATGAAAAAAAGTCTTCTGATGCCATCAAACGAAATTTGCACTAAAAACAGGGAGGAATTTGAAATCTGCAGTTGCATATGAAGATTATCACTATTACGAAGATTATATACTATTATCATTATGAGGTGAATCATGTGCAGCACTGCTGTTCAAATCTGGAAGAAAACACTGGTCCTTCCTGAAACATGAAGAGATTGTGCCGAACTCACCTTTTCTCCCACTGCCTTCTCCTCGCTGCCTTCAATCACTGGCAGAAAACAGCACAGTGCTTTATAGTTATATCCAGATTACATAGATTTTTCCAAAACTAGTAGCCTAAAAAAAGTATCTCAGAGGACTATAACCACTGCCTGCTCTACCAAGTGAGCCCAAAGGAAAGGAGACAGCCCTGCAAACAAGCCATGGAGGTTACCTAGTTTCTGACTTAACAGACTACAGCAGTCCAAACCTACTTCAGTTTTACCCTGTTGAAATGCCAGGGGGGAAATATAATTACTCAGATGACAATGGCATAAATGCAATTAGACGTTTGACCTTAGCGTTTCTTGGTCACGTGCATAGAGTTGAACTCATTGCTAAATTTGGGAAGTTCTTCTTTTCCTCCTTTCCCACAAACACATTCACACTGAGCTATTCACACTTTCTCTGCATCCCTGATAAGGATTCTTTCCTAGGACAGATGCGATCTCATCCCTTGAAAATTATTTCCTCGCCTCCTGTGCTGGCTTTTGGCACCCAGCCTCAGTCCTCTTTATCTACTGCTGTAACTTTGATTACGATTGCATGCACCATAAAATGCCTCTTTGACACACCTATTAGCTTGAATTCACTCTCATGGAGTGTATGTTGTCCTCCCCTGAGAAGACCATGAAAGATGAGAACAGCAGAAACAGTAAGTAAATTCTACCACAAAAACATATAGAAGGATTACACTGTAGATTGAAAGTCTTACTGTATCACAGTTACAGTATGAAAAATGTGCTTCCTCGTGAGCAGTGGTCAACTACATCACTCAAGTGAAGTCTGTTTCCCTGATGGTTCACTGCCCCAGCCCTCTCCAAGAGACCACTCCAACCCAAATGCAGTTTTGTTCAGAACCTGGTATAAGCAGACACAGTTACTAATGGTAAGACTCAAAGCTCATTGAAGTCCAGAAAGATGCTGCAACATCTGCAATCATGTCTGTGCACTGGTTCCCATTTCCTAAGTCATGTCCATCCCTGACACATCAGTAGCGCTTTTGCTGACAGTTAGCAGTACAAAGTTTTACAGCTGAATGGGCTCAGGCACTGAACCGTTCTCGTCCCTTCGGTGGTAGGAGCTCAATGGGGCTAACTAATATTGCAGTAGAAATGGAGGGCAGGAAGGAACCATGAGAGAATTGTCTGGTCCGTCACTTTTCCAACTCTGAAACACAGCTAAAATTAATAGGAAATTAGGCAGCCACCTCCTGACACAGAAGATGCTTCCTATAGTGAATTTTGACTGATATGTGACTGAACCTGTCCTAAAAATGCCAAAATGCAAAGCCAAGCTAATTCCACTGCTCTAAAGTGGACTAAGTATTTTTAGTTCACCCCAATTTTATTATTCTTATTAGGCTTTAAAAAGCCTATAAGAAGGGCATCCTATAAGCTCCATAGGAGCCTGTCCCAGTGCTTTATTCCTCTTTGTGCCTGGAAAGGTCTTCCTAACCTTCCCTGCTGCAAAGTCAGCTGGCTCCTAAGGGGGAAAGCTGCAGAAGCGGGCATGCCCTCTGCAGTCACATGCAGCTCCCCTCTTCTTTGGGTATCAGACTCAATCTTTAGTGCCATAAATTTGCAACTTCTCACCTCAGATGAACTGAGGTGAGACAAAAAAGCCTGGTGCTGTGGCCCAAAAACCAGAACTAGTTTTCACTCCAGGTGGGGCAGTGGGAATATGTGGGCCCCTAAAGAGGAGGATGAGTTTCTGCTTACTCCAGATGCACATTTCTTTGCCCTCCTAAAAATGCATTCATTTCCTGCTGGTGAAGGGTGCCATGCTAAAATCACAGGAAAACAAAGTTGCCTATCCAGAGCAGCAGATTCAGCCTGGCACTAGAGAGATGGAAAGCTTCCATATGCCGTGGTGACTAGTTCAGCACAGCCTGTTAACCATTCCCTCCACCTGCCAGGCACACTGCTCCCACATAAGCACTATCAGTGAAGGCAAGCATACATCTGGATGAAAACCACAGTGATAAGAACATGCCATTTTTAAAGCCTGGCTTTTATCTCTGAGTTACATGTTCCAACACTAAGGCTAACGTTGAGAAGACTGGCAGAAGAGGTTGCCAGATTTACTCTTCCTCTGCACCATGGCATGTTGCAGGGGGAGGAGTTCAAAATGGCCCCTGTGACGGCTGCCAGCATCTTCAGAATAGCTGGTAAAAGAGGGGCTTGTTCCTCCCAGCTATTCTTCAGTAAGAGCTTTCTCAAGGGGAGCAATGGATTCCTCAACCCTTCATCAACAGCAGGAACTTCCTGAAGGAACATTCCTGAAGGTATCACAATGTTCCATTTCTATTCAGACTCTTTCATTCTTGAGCCCAGATCCCCCATTTTTAAGCTCACAGTTGTCATGACAGACTACCAGAAGGTCTGTGGCTATCACATGCACATCCCAAGTTCCTAGTAAGCAAAATTGTGGTCTGGCTTCTTCAGCTATCTTGAGTGTTTTCCTGGATGAAAATACAAGCAAGTCTCACCACTGGGAAATGGGAGCCCATACAGAAATGTTATGAGCCTTCCATAGCCAATTGGACTCTTGGCATTACACCCTCTGCCTTTGCACCAAGCAGCATCACAACAACCACAAACCCAAACTGTACCAGTGATACCAGTAGCTGAATACTTGAAACTATAAATTGGGAATGCTCTTCACTGACTGCCATTTTGGCTAAGACATTTTACCCTTGACAACCTTATTTATCTAAAAATTGCTTGACTACTTCTGCTGATTCTAGGAACCAGAGACAGAATAACCCTCTGTGGTGCTGACTGTCCACAATGCAGTCTGGCAGCCCACTGATTTCTATGGAAGACAGCAACAGGGCAAGTGCAGGGGAGGGAGCAGCACGCAAGTGGTTAATGCATGCCATGAAGAACTATACATACATATACTGTCTCGTATAGCCAGAATCTCTTATGTTGACATTTTCCATTCACTTCCACTGGAACTAAAATGCTCATAATAAAAATCTGGCAATCAAAAGCATAGAAATTGTCACCAAAGAAAAATCATTTCTATCTACATAGTTGACCAGAAGTCTTTCTGCCTCTTACAAGCAACATTAATGCCATCCATTACAGCAACAAATGCCAGCCAAGTCCCCTTCTTTCCACCTGTGATTTTAAAAGTACATTTCCCATGCAGAATGCTGTGTGCTTGGCAACCTCTGCATCTCCCCTCCCGATGAGTAGCAGAAATGCTACATGCTAAACTCTCTCCTCTAATGACATGGACTGCCACATTAGAGAAAAATTCTCAAACTACCCAGGAAAAACTCCAAAAAAGCTGCAAGGTATTTAACAAACCAGAGGCAATAGCAAAAGTCAAACCCTCAAAGCAGAGAGAAAGAGAGAGAGAAAGAAAGAGAATGAAAAGAAATGCCCTCTGCTTGACCCAAAATAACAGAACAGTTCTGCATAGGAAAGAAAATTAATTACCATTGTGGGGACCCTCAGTCATTTAGAGTCTCCAGTCAAGGCTGAGAGCCATTCTGAGACTGCAGGTTTTCCTCTAACTTCACTCCCCAGCTCTGTGAGGAACCAGTTAAAAATGACATCACTGCTCATACTACCCTCCTCCCCCTCCCCATTCACTTGCTAAAAAAGCTGAGGCTGCTCCTCTCCCCCTGCATTGGCTCCAGATTTGGTCCTCACTCCTCCTCGACAAGTTCTCGGTCTGCAGTTGACTGTGCAGATCGGTGTCAGTGCGGGACGGAGGATGAGTTTCTATGCGCTCTTAGAGAATCCCCACTGGCACCCACTTGAGAAATAAAATAGCCTTTCCATTAAGAAATCAGAAGAGGTCTAACCTCGCGATGTATAATGCATTACACAACCAGCTCTACAGAAGGCAGACAGTCTTCCTCTTTGAAGCAGGAGGGAGAGAGAGACCCCCCAAGGGGTTCTGCATTTCGTCTCATCTTCCTTAGAGGAGAAGACCCTCTCTGTGGTTTGCTGCTGCATCCTCCTTGCATTAGGACTGCAATCTATCTTTTTTTTTATTTCCCTCCCCCCAAGTGTGACATCATCAGACACCAACTCCACTTCTGTAATAAAAAAGGATCCCAAGCAGAGCTACCTGGTACGAGGTCATCTGGAGGACCCAGGCGATGCTGTCTCCTGAACAACTGTCACTTCTTACAAAATACTATGCTCTTACACAGTGTCATCTGGATTTAATAACCCTGCGCTTGCTGCAGACCAGGAGACCCCGCTGCAGGGTGAGATCGGTCTCGTTTCTATCCCCACAGGCTCCACCAGCATCACCAGCAAGCAGGTCCCTCTGGAATGCTCCCTTGGTACACACTATTCACCTCTCAACTCCGTTTATTCCCCTCCTCTAACTGCTGGGAAGGATGCTGCAGCAAAATTCCTCGGCCAGCACTCCCATCTGCTACAGAGCAGCCAGGCTGAGCGCACCCAGCACACACGCTTCCCAACACTCCTCCACTCTCCTCAGCCTTATCAGCATCACTGAAGGGGGCCTTCTACAGACACCCCTGACTGGTGGCTGCGCAGCTCATGGCCAGTCGCAGCGCAGGGCCTGTGCGTTGCCAAGGGCACCCGCCACCTTATTTTCCCTTACCTGCATTTTCTCTCCTGGGATAGTGCGGGGGCTTGTGCTGTGCCTGACCATCCCCGGGGCAGCCAGTGGGTACCAGAGTGGCTGGGGTGAGCCCCACCGCCGCCGCTGAGGCGAGGGATGGACGACACCTCCCGGGATCGGCAGCCTTCCCTGCGCGCTCCCATGCTTGCAGCGGCAGCCAGCAGCGGCGGCGGCAGCCACAGCACTGGCAGGAGAGAGGAGTCTGTGTGCACATGCATATGTATAACATATGCCTTCGCGTACCTGTTATATAGACACAGAGCTACATGATGGCATAAACACAGACGTGTGTTTTGGATCTCTTGCTACCAGCAATGCCACAGACATATAATATATTGCAAAAAGTGAAAGAACTGATGGGATACGGAATTTAAAAGATGTGTGGATGTGGCACCTAGGGACACAGTGCAGTGATGGACCTGGCAATGGCAGGTTAACGTTTGGATTCAATGATCTTAGAGGTCTTTTACAACTTAAAAAATTCCATGATCCTATGATACAACTGTATTAGCAAATGTGCTCAGAGTGGTTTGTGTGCTGTCTACACAGTCTGGACACAAATATAACCCTTGCCGCAGTGTTGATTAGAGATGAGTATCTGACACAGGGCTGTAAAGGCTTCACAAAACTCATGGAAGCTCCTCTAAAAGGTGTAGTGGCATGTCATGTAACAGTACTTTGTAAGCTAGAAATGTCTTACATGGAGGGAGACTGGTAAACTCAGCCATGAATCCCCCATCAGCCCTCTGAATCAGGAACATGCTGGTGCATCAGGTCCCAGAGAAAATCCATGCTAGAGACAGGGAGTCAGTGGGAAGTCAAAAGAAGTCAGTAAAAATCCTGCCTCAGGGTTTATTCATAACTCCCTCCCCCTTATTTTTCAGAGCTGTGTTTTGCACATGGGCTGGTAACACATTCTTATCAAACACCAGAGCCCTTCTGAATGAGCCAGGGTTAAAAGCCTGACATCTCCTGTCATCTGGGACAGAACAACTTTACACACTCATCAAAGACAGAATTTCCACTAATCTCCCTCTCCATCTTTTAGCAAGTGGCCATGCAGGTCTTCTTTTCCACAGCTCTGCCAGACTGCACTCATCCTCTCTGGGCATGCAGAAGGCACAGGTCTCTGGCACAGGAAGGTGTGAGCCTAAGACTGAGGAGCGATGACTGGTGGACAGAGGTGTGGGACCATCTTTGAAGCTCTACCAATGTGAACCTTCAGATAAATATAGAAGAGCATGTCCTCTGCCATCACTCATTAATCAAACCTCAGTTTTATAACTGTTCTGGTAGGGATATCACAGTTGTTAGCAAAGGGGGATCCTACATACACGTAGCAGCATCAATAACATCTCTGCAGAAACATTGATTATACATCATATAGTAGATTAAAAGACAAAAAAGAAGTGTGTCAATTCACCAGGTAAATCCCTGTATTTCACTTCCAAATGAAGTGTTTAACCCAGCTTCCTAAGGAAAAAAGGCAAACTTGCTGCCACCTGTCCCCTGCATCCAATTCCCATAATTTTTGAGTTCCCTGCCCAAATTTGCCAGAATAATTTGATTATGTTCTATATAATTAAGTACCTACAAATTTAAGGTGAAAAAACCCCAAAAACTTAATCAGTACCACTCTCATTTAGGACAGCCAGGTAAAATTTCCACTGGGAACTTACTGGCTGACTGGCTCTGTGCTAGTGGTGGTCCCCTTTCCCTGAGAGAGGGGAAGAGTGTCCTCTGGCTTTTCTGAAAAGGTAGAAAGTGTTTCAGAGAGTAAAGAGCAAGTCTACAAATCTGCAAGAAGTCCTTACTTTTTCGTTTTCTTTGGTTAATGTGACAATTTGTTTAGTGTTTCTGTTTTCCTAAATCTGCTTCTCATGGATCAGCACTTTGGAGCTCAAATGCCAGGGATTTTATCCCCTGAAGAAACCTTTTAACATGCCCTTCTCATTTTACTTTGGTTCTCCTAAGTAATGGCATTTTTTTAATTGGCCAGGAACGTTCGTAGACTGCTGGCTGGTTATAACAGCTCCCAGACCTGACAAGTTCCATTCTCATTCCTGGTTGTGAGATGTTTTTTCAGGAAAGCAAACAAACTCATTCCTGTAAGAAAGAACAGGCAAACAAAGTGTGGGATTGGGGGGTGGAAAGAACCCAACAGAAATAAATTAGGGCTGAAACTACATCCAGAGCTCCAAAAACTCCCAAAGAGGCAGAAATTCTTCTAGTCAGAAGAGAGAGAAGCTTGCCCAGCTCTCCCATCATTTTCCCTCCTATTATACTGATATTATCTAACCATTCTACTTGGTGATTGCAGATTGTTTTGAGTATTTGGGTGACTGAGCTGAAGATCAGTGCTCAAATTAATGAGCACCAAGTAGCAGCACTGCCCTAATATATGCATATAGCTTGGGGTACCTTCAAAGCAAATGGGGCAGAATACGCTCCATATTATATGAATTGCCATGGCAAATGCACCTTGTTCAGAATTTCCACTATCTTCTTTAATCTAGTACTATGCCTCCCACAAGCACAGTTTAACAAATGTATTTTATCATATAAATGGGTGTTTCCCATTTTGAGAATCCTTCAGAGGTAAGATGAGAGTCCTGGACTACTTTCCTGCTCTGACCAGTCTTTAAATGCAATGAAGTCTGATAACAGACATGAAGAAGTCAGTAGATGAATGTCACACATCTATATCCTCTGCTATTTTTAACATTACAGAGTGTACTGAAAGGAAGAACGAAAAGTCCTCCTCTTTAATGATGTCCCTGAAATTTTTGAAAAAAATCTAAATTTCAATACTCTTCCATTGCAACCCAAACTATTACAAAGTAAATCAAGGTCATGGCTGTCTGTCACTTTCCCAAATTACTCTTGAGTAAAGACAGCCCTCAGCCAAATAATATCAGTCTAAACAGGAACTCAGTCTCTTCTGTTTCGTTATCCCAGAGAGGTTTCAATTTCAAAGCTGACTTGGACCACATAAAAGTTAGCTTTTAAGCAGGAGCAGTATGAATATTTCTCCCTCCCCTCTATTTTACCTTCTCAAGGAAAGAAAGAAGAAAATAAGACCCAGTACTGGTTCTGCTGACCTGACACAAGAGGAGGAAGCAGAACACCATGGCATTCTTCTGAGAGGAAATCTCAGTGCCATTATTTCATCATCTATTTTCCTTCCTGCTCCACTTGACTGCATGGTATCCTAAAAACAGGCTGCTCCAGCCTACTTCACCCATTTCAGAGGAGCTGGCCATCCTTGGAAGGGGCAACTCCAAGCACCCCACCATTTGGCAACAAGAGGTGACAACTCAACTGACCCTGGAGATCCTTACTGGTGTTACCTTTCATATTCATAAGGTGCAGCTGGAGCAGGTCCAGAGGAGGGCCATGAAGATGATCAGGGGGCTGAAGCACCTCTCCTGTGAGAATAGGCTTAGAGAGTTGGGGTTGTTCAGCCCAGAGAAGAAAGAAAAGGCTCCAGGGAAACCTTCTAGCAGCCTTCCAGTACCTAAAGGGGATGTACAAGAAAGCAGGAGAGGGACTTTTTCCAAGGGCATGTAGTGACAGGACAAGGGGGAACAGCTTTAAACTGAAAGAGGGCAGGTTCAGATTAGAAATTATTTACTATGAGGGTGATGAGGTACTGGAACAGGTTGCCCAGAGAGGTTGTGCATGTCCCATCTCTGGAAGTGTTCAAGGCCAGATTGGATGGGGCTTTGAGCAACCTGGTGTAGTGGAAGGTGTCCCTGCCCATGGTAGGGGAGTTGGAACTAGCTGACCTTTAAGACCCCTTCCAGCCCAGGCCATTTTTTGGTTCTATGATGATTCTATGAAATGTGAGAAATGGAGAAAAAAAGGAGGAAGGAAAGAGAAATTTGGAAGGGAAAGACAAGAAAGGTACATTGCTTCCCATGTACCTGCCATACATTTCAAATGGCAGGCATACACTGGGCACATGATACAGCTTGCGTGTTTATCATGTCACTTTTGCTGCACTTAATTCACCACAGCTGGGTTTCATGTCCTCAGCAGGCAGTGGCCTCAATGACAGTCGTACACCAAATTCCAGCCTTGAAGTCTTCATGCCAGGCTCCTTGTAATGGCTGGTTTTGACTTTAACATTCAGCTTTTATGCTTTAAAACTCTTAAGGGAATAGCCTTAGCACGGGTATTCCCTTTTTCTTTTACTTGCATGCCTGAAAGGCTGGGTTGCAGTTGCATTGCTGGTCTGTCCCTGTTTTGGCCTTGACAGACAGACCAAGGACACTGCAGCCCTTTGACAAAATCTGGAAACAGAAGCAGGACAAGGGAGGGCCTGTCTTGCACTTCCCAGTTCCTCTTAACCCCAGCTTTTCCTGCCTGTTACTGCACATCCCGGTCTATGCTGTGCTACACACTCTGGGGCTATGAAGTCAATGTTGTAAATTTAGGTAGCTCTTGCCACCAGGAAAGGAGATGCAAACTGGGGAGAAAGAGCACTAAAAAATAATTATACAATAAAAAATAATTATACTCTGATACAGAAAATTGAGTATATTTTGGATGTGCAGGGCCGAACATTTTTGAGGAGCCAGAAGGGGAAGCATCAGAGTTGGAGCAGTGGGGAGGGACAATGAAAGGCAGTAAACACACTTCAAGGTAATAATATCATCCTGAAAGCCTTTCATTTGCAGTAACTGTACTCTGGGCTGGTTTTCTAGCTGCCACCCGCATGCAATGTGCATTGCTTTACCACAAGCAATGTAGAACATATTGCAGATGCTCGTAGCAATGGAAAATACAAAAAGTAAAGTTAAAAAAAATGCAAATGGGAGTAACTAATAGCACACTCATGCCTAGAAGTGAGATTGTCAAAAGCATTCTGAAGGCTTCAGATATGCACTGCCCATCATGAAAACCACTTGGCTTTGTGAATCACAACTCCCCTCTTATTACACTAGGGTAGAGGAAGGCCTCTTGGCATTTGGGAGGTAAGTAAATTGTATTTCTAAGAGACAAAGCAGGTCATGTATTATTAAAATAATTATTAACTAGAATGCAATGCAATGCAATAAAAGAAAAATCTTGAGGTTTTTGGGGATAGCACTCAGGGGATGTTGCCACACAATGAACTGGATTCTGCTATCAGGTCTCAGACCATTTCCCACACCCAGCCTCATACATAGGTGCCTTCACATGGCCAAGGACCCACATTCTCAGTGGGTCCTCACTGAGTATGATATTTTTTCAAGGCTAAAAGATCATTGACTCAGGGCCCTTTCATAATATCAGCTCATGAAGCACAATAATTCTGCTTGCTACAAGCCAGGCCTTTCTTCTTCAATTATATGCACCATATTCTTTCTTCAATTATATGCCCCACATACTCTCATTTCTTAAACCAGAATTAATGAGTGTCTGCTAAAAGACAAGTGCTGTTCTTCCACCAGTTTTGAAGTGTGCCTGTCATCATGGTTGAGCTCTGCCACTGGGAGGTAACTAACTTTTGGCTGAAGCAGCTGCGAGGTGTGCTGCAAGCCTTGAGGACAATGTCACAGCTGTCTGTCCTTCTTGGTGTCTGTTCCTTTTCTGCCCCAACACCCTCCTTTCCAGAAACAGAGCCCTAGCACACAGGCCCTAGCAAGGCTGGTTTGGGCAACCATTCTCGTTTTCCCATACTTTTAGTATTTGTTTCATAGAATCACAGCTTCATAGAATCATGGAATGGTTAGGGTTGGAAGGGACATTAAATATCATCTAGTTCCAAACCCGTGCTGTGGACAGGGACACCTTCCACTACACCAGGTTGCTCAAAGCCCCATCCAGTCTGGCCTTGAATGCTTCCAGGGGTGTGGAGTCTACAGTTTCACTGCAGCTGTAGCAATGAAGCATTTTGGAGCTAACATTGAAAAAGCTTCCACAGCTGTGTCAGAAGATTTAAAAAAATTCCCTGGTGCTCCTTAGGCCAGATTGGCTGCTCCAGCCTGTTGTGACATGTTCACCTGAGGGAGAAAGTGGACCCTTCCTCTATACACTGCGATCCAAGCATGGGGGAATTCCATGGCAGCAGCACCATGACAGCCAATGTCTTTTTCTCACTGCAGAGAAAAGTCTTCCTGGCGCCATTCCTCTGTACCTCCAGGCTACCTGAGTGCACAGCCCCTGGGTGGCTGATGAAAAGTGACTCTCCACTCTGCCCCAGGCTGCCCAGCCACACTGGAACCAGGGGACAGGTCCCAGGTAAAGGCCACCAGAGCTACATCTGCTTGCAACTTGTTTATAACAGAGCAGGTCCTGAATATGCAGTATGTAGCTACCAATTATCAAGGTACTTGCTGGTAAAGATTATTACAGGTTTCTGCTCTTCTTCCTATTGTGATTACAGGGTGCTGCTCAGCCACATACACACCCCACACAAGCAGCTTTTAACCTCATTTCCTACAGAAACAAGTGGGATGGAGTTACACCACCTGCTGAGTACATGGCTGCACCTTCCTCTACTGCCTGCCACCATGGCTCCCTGGACAACCCGAGCCAGATCCACACAGTGTAGGTGACATCAGGGTGCAAAATAACAATTCAGAACATTTATTTTTCTCACAGCTTGAAGAAAAGATGGGATTTTCCACATCACCCTTACCTGGGAAAAACTATTGTCCCATGTCTGCAGCAGTGCAGTGACTGTAACGCTTAACCAGGAGGACAGGAGACACGGATGCATCTTTCCTCTCCTCAGAGGGATATGAAGCTGTATTTTCTACCAATGAGAACAGTGTCACCCACTGCGCAATACAGTACTGCGTCACTGGTCTTCAATACTGATCCTGGTTTGGTTTGGAGTCTCATAAACAAAGAAGAGGAAGCAAAACTTTCTACTCATCAGGACATAAAGATTCTTCCTTCTTGATTAACTAATACATCAAGCTGTGAAATAGAACTTGGATTGCCATGGAACCAAAAAATAAAATCTTGAACTGAATTTTGGGTCCTGCCCTGGGTGACACAGAAACTTTTTAACTGTTTACTATTCCCACTATCCCCCATGCTGCCCTGGAGTGACAGGGTGTGCAACCCACACTTTGGGAGAATTAGGATGTGGTTTACAAGTCTTATAATGATAAAATATGTTGGACAAGTATCAATATATTTGTCTGGTCTTTTGTCTCCGAAAGCAGAATGAAAATGTTTTTGAATAGTAATAGGAGTTGTACTAGTATAAATATTTTGGATTCATAATGTAACTTTCACTCTCAACTCAACAATTAAGAGATTCGTATATGTGGCTCCATCCATTTCTACGTAATCCAATAGTGCCTCAGCTGCCATGCTATTTGGGTGCCAGCTGTAAATAAGAATTGCAGACACTTCTTTTGCTCAGCAGTGCACCACTCCCTTCATTTGTCTGAAGCCTTTGCTTAGCCACAGGTGACAGTGCCGGGGCTCTTAGAAGAACTGAGCCCTGAGTTACACGAGCTTTATATTGTAACTATATTATGTTTATTGTCTCTCACTAGTGTTTCCATCCTTCCTGATTCTTTTTCACAAGATTTTCTTCTTGTTTATTTCAGAAGAACTACTGACTGTGTCATAAATATTGATGTTTGATTTAATGTATTTTGCTTTTAGCCTGGCAACTCTATATTTCTGCTTGCCAGGACTTTGCTTTTCAGACAGCTAGACACAGTTGTTATAATACAGACTAATAACTGCTGGAAAAGGCTGCAAGGTTTTGTAATGCAAATAGAAATATAAGTCACATTCAAGTAACCCAGTGCCTAAAATAGCAACCATGTCATTGTCCTAGCACAACTGGTATCTGAAAAGCCCGCAAACCATCCAGCAAGAACTGCCTTACTCTGACCTGTTAAAACAGAGCAGAACTGCAATAATCTCATAGTATTCATTGTGCACTTTACAGCAAGCTCTACCCATAAACCCAAATAACAACCTAGGGAACTATCACTCTGTACTGACTACATTGGTACAAATCATTATTACTTACCTAATAATTATCACTTGATGGAAAAGAGTTGAGGAATGTAATTTTCAGTGCTTTACTTTCAGCGCTGCCTTCTTGCTTTGATATTGAGTTAAACCCTGAAGATATATCTGCTGAATTTTACTGACAAATTACATTCATCATCTATTTGCCTGTCTTGTCAAGAATCTGAGATGTAATACATATTAAGATACTGCACATGAATTTCCTGTTAGAGCACTTAGCACATACTGTGCTTGATTTCCAAAATCCAAAACAACGCATTTAGTGACCCCCAGGGAGCAGCCAAGCTACAGGATTAGTGATCTCTATGAGCAGTGGCCACAAAACCAAGAATCCAATGAGTATTATCCCCAAGCGGGCTTGCCATCTGCTGCTCCAGGAGAACCACCCCAATTCCTTTCAACACACACGCAATTTAAGACAATCATGAGAATTCTATATTTATTCCTCCATATCCGTGTGCTTCATCCATCAGCTATGAAGGAATAGACCATCATTTGCTATGTGAGCTGAGTACTATATTTGCTCTCTGACCAGAAAAAACACCAGCACATGGTGGCAGGGCTGAGCCATCCATCTGGAGCTTATGGCTCTGCTGCAGAGGGTGGCCAAGGAAGTGGCAGGTGGAGCAAGGATGGACATGGTCATGGCAAAGGTAGGGAGAAATGAGCCTGGAAAGGATATGTGTGACCCTGTGTTTCTCAGTCTTATTGCAGTTGGCTATGTGTCTCTAAAAGCTGTGTCTGCTACTGAAATTTTCCCTCAAGACTGAAAATGGGAGGAAGAAAGCACTTGAGCATGTGCCTTTGATTGAGGGACACAGCATCTCTTCTTGAAAGCTTTGACTGTCCACTGCTTTTAGCCAAAAAGTAGCTAAAAAACTCAGTGTCTGTTCTTGCCTTGGTGACAGTGTGACAGGAGAACAGTTGTATTTTATCCCTGTCTTCATTGCTGCAGTGGGAAAATGAAGAGAGGGGTATGCATAATCAAATGGGAGAGAGAAAAGAGTTGAACTGATTCCACATGCTGCCTGTGTTGGCCAGAAACAGCTCAGAGAAGGGAGGAAAAGCAGAAAACCTTGAGCCTTCACGTCCTGGAAAAAAATGATCATTTATTTTAGAGATAAGCAACCTTCATAGGAAAGGGAGGCCACAGTGATCACCTCTAGCTGGAAAGAGTGCAGTGGTGAAATCCTGTCCCAGACAGAGCCAATAGCAAGAGGTCCAGCAAGGCCAAGGCTGTGGACACCCCAAATGCCTTCTATATGTCAAACATTTAAATTGATGCTAAAAATGCTTACTCTGAATGACAGAGTAAGCTATTTGGGCAGGCTGGTGACTGAGGTAGATGTGTGCAGCAGCAGTGACAGGGCTGCAGTGAGCAGCGATGATAATCCTCTTTGTGGATCAATCTTCAAAAAGCCAAAAAAAATATGTTTTCACAGAGCTATGTGACACCATGACAACATGCAAGTGAATGTCATTGTGCAACTATTTTCCCTGAGTTTCATTAGATAGCCTTGAATTTTGTGGAAATATTGACAGGCCAAGGGAAAATCCCAAGTGCCATTTAATTTTGACAGATGGAAAAAATAATGCCTTGTACAAAGCATGATAGCTTGATGGTCTGCTTTGTCCCTTTTCATCAAGGACCAGCTCCCAGGGGCAGAAGCCTGGATAAAGCACATGTCAAATACAAGGAACCAGAATGGCAGAGAGATTTTATGATTAAATATGCACAAGGGAGAGTGGAAGTGGGGGGAGGGAAGGATGCACATACAGTATAAGAAGTAAATGGTGCAGAAGAGATGGATACGGCAATACAGAACTGCCTGATGTGAAACTGAAACCCAGGCTGTCGGGGAGGCATGACCTACCTCATTTACTCACCACAGTCTACAACTGGAAGTCATCCCAACAATTTATCTCAGCTCCTTACTCAACCACTTTGTTATTTGATAGGAAAATAGCTTTTCCCTGCTAGCATGTGTGAGACCTGGCTAAGCTATTCATAGTAAATCTGGGACTAATTTTATTAGAGCCCTTTCTTGGTTGTTGCACTCTTCTTGAAAAAATATTGTGCCAACAGCTACACAGACAGTATTATTTCATAGAGACCTAGTGCTTTTTCATTTGATATTGACAACAGTGACTGAAGTTGGTTAGACAAATGTGGTTAGGCTTTGCTGTTTGTAAATGAGAAGTGCTGCTGACTGCCTACTTGCTTGCCTGTTTCTACATTTCCTCCATTTGTGAACAGCCCTGTGTGCAGCCACTATGGCTGACTTAACATGGGCTAATACAGGCCCTGGGCCAGAGCCTCGCCAAGCCGAGCAGGCTTTGGCAATGCTGCTCCAGCTGCCTTATTCTTTCTACTGTGCAAGGTTATTGCACAGCGTCCACGAGGTAGGAACACAAGGTACCATGAATGGGAATTAGAAAAGGTAAAATCGTTTCTCTTTGACAGCATTTAAAATCTGCTTCCCCAGCCCTTTGAAACATGCTTCTCACCAGAGCTCCCTGTTCAAACAAAACTAGTGCACTGTACAGTGGATTGGTCACAGGCATCTTTGTTCTGCACCCACACAAAATTAGAAGTGACACTTTACTTCCATTGCAGGCCAGACATCAAGCAGAGTCGTGTCCCCAGTTATAGTTTATTTAAAGCCATAGATGGCTTTTTAGGCATCAAAGAGAAAGGGATATAGGAGGGGGATGCTGCTCAGGGGAAGACTGGGAGGAAACCAGTACAGTTTAGTCACATGTGTCTTTGACTGCTCCATGTTTGCTTTTTAAATTGCTGAAATGTAATGTGGCAATGAAGTTACATGAAGCACGAGACACTGAGTAGTGGGCTATGAAGCTTTTTCAGTTTGTTAGTATTTTAGCTCTGCCATACCTGTTGCAAAGGTAAGGGATTAGACCGGTGTAAATCAGTGCTGTTCCATTAAGGACACCCACAGCAGGAAGCCAGGCTAAAGGCTCAGAGCGCTTCACAAGCTGAGAGTACAAAGCACCATTGGGATACAAAGCATGCTGTCAGCATCCAAGCCATGGGACAGGATGTTTGGAAAGGGCACGTAGTTTTTTTTTATCATGACTTGGACTCTCTTTCAAAGGAATCCCATTTAAACCAGAAACAGGGCTTTGCGCACAGTCAGGCTCTCCAGAGTCAGCAGCTCACCTCTTCCTAGATCAGTACATCTGTGTTACAACCAGCTGGATGCCCCAGCCCTCTGGGGTAGCTGGGTTTCAAGTTTACAAGTATCACAAATGAGTTCATTTCCCCTCATTAACTTTCACAAGTAGTTGCTGCTCCTCTGAACTTTGCATTTCTCTGCTCCTAGATCCCTCAGGAATCTGGGGCTGAAAAAGCCCTTCTCGACAGGAGAGGTTTCGGATGGCTGCCCAAATGAGGAGAATGAAGGGGGCCTCATTAGCCCGGACACAGCACTCACAGAACGGATGGGGAGCGGGATTAAATCAAAAGAGAAACTTATAAAGCAGAAATCTGAGCAGCTTCACTTCTTTTCAGATAGTTGTTTTCACCAGGTTTCTTATTCAATACAAGCCTCATCCAAAGTAGTATGACAAACTGTTGAGCTCATGCTTCCAAATTCAGTTTATTCCTCTGTCTTCATCCCAGACCTCTAATTTTCTTACTTCTCTCAGTGGCCCACTAATTTCTCAAACTGAGAGCTGAGATCCCAGGCTCTCCTCACTGTCAGCTATTTCTCCAGCAGCACGGCAATCTTTGAGACCCCAGAAAGCCCTGCACTAAATGGCTGGTTTGAAAACCTTACTGCACCCATTGCATGCCAGAGGAACGTATGGACTGTCTTATTGGCACTTCCATCAGGTCTTCCGTCACACATGAGGCTGCTTTCCTAAACCACACCTCCCCATGTATTTTATTTCAATCAGGGATTTCTCTTCCTCCTTTTCTGTCTCATGATTTTCATACTGAAGGCTCACATGAATGTTTTCTCGAATAGCAGAACAAACAACCCAAAGCAGCCCACACAGTTAGGGTGAGACTCGGCACACAGATATTAAATGCACAGTATGTGCATTTTCCTCCAAAACCCAGCACTGAAGACATAATAGCATCAAGGGCTGAAACAAGAGAGAAAGCATAATAAGGTTAGGTGAAAAGACTTTGACTCCTTCCCTGTACACGACACACACTGTGGAGAAATGTTTGTTATCCACTGCAAAACTTTAATGACCCTTGGCTAGTCAAATTATTAAAAAATGAGGAAAAGAAAAAAGAAATAAATCCATCCAAACCCACTATGTGGATATATTCATTCTTCAGAGAGGGTAAATTCCAGTGATAAAAATGTGGATAGTCCATGAAGAGGTCTGGGCTTGGGTCCTAGTTATCACAGAGGCTTTATATGTGATCTTGAGCAAACCACTTTGGGAAGGATTCAGTTGCTTCAACAAAGGTGTCCGGTAGCATTTGAGATGCCCTAGGTTACCCAACACATCTTTACAGGGCTGGCTGGTTAACACAAAATAGGACCCTGGGATAGCAGCCGGAGGCCAGGAAGGATTTAGACACCTGTACCTTACCCTGTGCTGTGTTTTGAGTGTCTGTTATAGATACCTCATGCAGCCTTCAAAGCCTAGCAGCTTCTAAGCTGAAGTGCCCATTACCCGCCTCTCCGGAACCCTCTAGCCAGGCTCTGCACTCTGAGACCCAGGGTACTGCTCCCAACAGGCTGTGCTTTCACTGGAGGGCAGCTGGCAGGAAACACCCTACACACCGCAGCCCAAAGCCAGGGACTGCAGGGAGCAGGATTCCCTCTCCCCCAAGGGCAGTGCTGCCCACAGGGTTTGCCCAGGGATCGCACTAGCACTGGAATCACTGTACTGCCAGATTCACGTTAGTCTCCTAGTCTATCCTGTACAATACCCCTGGAGAGGTCCATGGGCCACTGTATTTCATCCAGTGCATTAATCCCTCGTGACAGAGAGAGCCTCCAGACTGCCCAACACACTCAGCAAAGTTAGCATGTCTGTTCCTGGGTATCTTTACAATGTTGGGCATATCTCCTCCCAAAATATCAAGCCCTCATTCCTTTAGCACTTTTCCAAACTCAGCAAGGCACATATGTATGGGTGCCACCATCCCACCAGCCATCATATCTTGAGCATCAGTACCTTTGCTTCTCTATGTGGCCTGCTATCATCTCCAGCCATGGGCTGGCTAACTTTGTATTCTCTGAGCCAGCTTTACAGCACAATCACATTTCAAAAATTCATCATCCAAGCCCAAACTGCCAGTGAGTCTGTCAGAGACAGAAAACTTTGGCAGCTGAGTTGTTGGTGGCCAGAGGCCATTCCCAGTGAGTATAACATAGACAGGGCATGGGCTCTCACAGTGATTTACTGCGCACTCAAGACATAAATCACCATTGCTTCCTGACTACTTGTGGATGTAATCATGTAAGAAGGGGAATGAAGCATTTCCACTGAGTCTTCTTTTCTCCCAGTTTGCAAAAACATTTGTTTCCTCCATCTTATCGATGTCTGACATCTGCGCTTGTGCTGTTGAGAAATTGCAGCTGGGTTTCAGAGTCCAGCTCAAGCCAGGGTGATTCTTGCACATCCCTCCACTTTTGTGCTTCTGCCTTACCATGAGATGCACATGGATACCATGTCCTTTTCTGAAATCTTTGCAGGGGTGAAGAACATAGGCACAAGCACTCGGGACATCTGTCCAGAGCTACCTCTTCCCAGGTCTGATGCCACTACTGCCCATACTTCAGCCTCAGGTTTGTGCCAATCTGTGCATCCCTGCTTTGAGTGAGTGGAGGCTCTCCCAAATTAGGGGCTGTATGAGGCATCCAAAGACCAGATACAAAGTTTCTGACAGGGGAGAAGATGACTCCATTCCTCATTAACTGCTTAGTTATGAAAGTGAGCACAGATCTGCTGGGGGTAACGCTGAGAGCACATCTAGTACTCACTGGCTGGGATGCCCCAAGCCACAAGCTCTAGGACAGGCACCTGGCTTCCTATTCTGCCACCTAGCATTAAGAAAGCTCCAGAGGCCATTGGGTAAGGGATGAGGAAACTGCCCCAAAGCCCCAAGGAGTAAGAGGACCACAGCTTGGGCTTCTCCAGCACAAGAAGGGCTGTAGAGACCTTCGTCCATGCTTCCCTTCTCCCTGGACACCAGCAGAGCAAAGTGGTCATCCCTTCGTCCTGCCCATTCCCTGCCAAGAGTTCCACAGGCAGTACAACTGCTGCCCTGCTACCCTGACTGCATTAACACAAAATCCACCATTACACCAGCTGCTACTAGATCCCTGCTATCTCAAAACAACCAGCATAATTGGCAACAGCAGAGTAAAGTATCAAATCAACTGTGTTTTTGAGGGACTTCATAAGAGGCCAACAAAAGCAAGGACTTTCAAAGCTCTCAGCTACACATAGCAAGAGGTCTCGGTGGAGCATCAGATGACGAGGAACAGATTTGCTGCATTACACAGTCATGTCAAAGGGCTGTGCCAGAGCTTTAGTGGACAGCAAGACTGAATTTCTTTGCACTTGCTGGCTTAAGCCAGACAGAGGCCTGCAGACTTGTGTTTCATATTGTGCCTATCTTCATTTCATTGATCAAAATCTGATAGCTCTCTCACATATCCTACTCCAGACTGGCCCCACCACTTTTGCCGTGGGGATGACTTTTGCACAACTACTGGAGAAGTAAGGGATCTCTTATGATTAAGGGATGGCCCATAGATCAAATTCCACCAATTAACATAAAGATGCATTCTTAAATGATTGGTAGTCATGTTAAACTGGGATGCAGTTCTTGCTTGGTTTGGAGCAAACTGATTTCAAATGCCTTTTTTAATATGGGGAATTTGATGAGTACATGGTATTTCTTTCTGGCCATTTTGTGTGGCTTCCCATGAGGATTGTTGACTCCATAACAAAAGTAGATTTATCGAAGAAGCACCATGTTAACAATTTCTAAAATCGCTTTTTGTTCTGGAAGACAGTTCACAACAGCAGGTACTCCAGAGGAGCTATTGTCAAAATGTGGCTGTGTTTGCTACACATCAGCTCCACTTCCCCAGGAGAATTGAACCTATCCCATTCCTGCTGAACCCAAAAATGAGCTGTTAAAGGAAAACAGGAAGGCTTGTCTGTCCCAGGGTCTGCATCCCTTTAACTTAATTGTTTTATACTTACACCTTTATTTAGCTGAGAATGTATTTTTAACATATACAAAGAGTTAGAATTGAGCTCAGTTGAATGAAAACAGTCCCTATTATACAAAACAAAAACAGCTTCACAGGCTGTTTCTAGTTAAGGGCACACCCACAATGGGCTTGTAATAACTTAGCAAGTAATATCTGCAGAGATGCTCCAGTGTGTGCACTACCATACAAATACTCATCCATATGGTAATTAGTGACATCTATAACTCAATGAATTGATGGACAGTAAATTCCACCTGAATATGAGGAAGAACTTTCTGTGCAGGCGACCACACACTGAAACAGACTGCCCAGTGAGGTTGTGGAGTCTCCTTCACTGGAGCTATTCAAGAACTGTCTGGACATCATTCTGTTCAATGTGCTCCAAGATGACCCTGCTTGAGCAGGAAGTTGCACCAGATGACCCACTGTGGTTTCTTCCAACCTGACCCATTCTGAGATTCTGTGACAGCCACTAAAAGAGCAAAGTTTTAAGCTGATGTAAATGGAGAACACTGAACACAGAGATGGGGGGAGGTAGCTTTCCTGATGGGGGGGAACCTAGTCATTTACCATAATTAGACTGTATCTCAATCTGCCCAAATCCTTTTTTTCCCTGGTCTAAGAGAGTGAGACATGTTTAAGTTGTTTATTCCAGGTCTGTGGAGTCCCTGGATGTTCTGGCAGATGGTGCACACAGTTACACCAACAGACCAGAGAGATTGCTCTCACAACACAAACCCATTAATAACAGCAGGAACATCTGGAACAGGACATTGCATTCTTGAACCACAGGATGTCACTATGTTTGGAGAACTTGTATCATGATGCCAAATTGTTGAAGGCATAGCTAGAAAGTACTTATTTGCTTTTAATTCTTAATAGAGGACCCAAATATTCAGGAGAGGGAGGAATGGGATGGTGTGAAGGAAGGCACCCACAAAGCTTGAATTTTATAAGGCTTCATTTGCACAAAGCAAGCACTCTCATAAATCTGTCAAGAAGTTCTGTATGGACTTCAGCGAAATGTTACAGAGTGCCACTGGGAGGTGTCACTATATAGCAGTAGCGTCGGGCCAAAAAAAGAGCCGTGCTGAATAGAGCAGAAGGCACATGCGTTATTTCCAGGAGGACTTTAAAAATGGGGGTGTGGGTGTGGTGGGGATTAAGTCATTAACACTTGGATGCCTGACATTTTTATCACTGAGTGCCATCCACCCACAGTGTTTTAAAATTGCCAACCCTGGCCACAGAGTTAAGTGATTACATGTTACTGACCTCCCCTGCAATCCATCAGCATTTGCTAGTAATACAGTCTCACGTGCATGCACACACACACAGCCCCCAAAGGCTTACACATTAGCGTAATCTTTACCAGGCATCAATAGATTTGACACTAACGAGGCTTAACAACAAAACCAAACCCTATCCTACCGACCCTTCAAGTCATGGAAAAAAGTGCTGAAAGAGCTAACTGCCGAGCTAAACACATCAAGCCTCACTCTGCTACTTCCACTCTAACCCTCTCCCATATCATCTCTCTCCCTCCCTCCAAGCATTTACTTATATCTCCCTTATTAAACTGATCATGCATTTGACGCAAAAAAAAAAATTGACTGAATCCGCATTTTGCCTGGAGTCCTATTCATTTATTTATTTAATTTGGTGTTTCATTTGGCAAAAAAAAAAAAAAAAGAAAAAAAAAGAAAATCCTGCCCAGTCTGCAATTTTTTTTTTCTGCAAGGAGCAGACAAATAGAGCTATTTCTCCACAGTAGCAGAACCAAACAAATCAGAAAGGGTTTACTGCAGATTTTATCACTAAACCAATTAGGCGATATTGGTGCTGTCATTTAAAAAAAAAAATGACAGAGACCCCCAGCAAAAATAAGCACAACTGCTATTATCAGGTGCTCCTGAAGGCTGGCTGAATTTCAGATGATATTACACAAAGACCAGTCTCATCTTTTTTCACCATCCCATGAAGCTCTCTGGAGTGGGTGAGTGGTGCTTGCTGAAGGGCTGACACTGACCACCAGTCCTGGGTAGGAGGCTCGGGGCCAGCGCCAAGCCCGGCAGTGCCCAAGCTCCCTGCTCCTGTCCCGCAGCCCTCGCTGGCCCTTGGGGTGCTCTGGGTACTTAACGGGTTCTCCACTAAGTCTCAAACGAAAAATAAAATAATAAAATTAAATACTCGAGTAAGTTTGCCAGCTCGCAGAAGACGAGGAAAAACACTGAGAAGCCTGAGCACTCTGTAAATCAGGTTTGATAAGAAGTACATATTAGTGGAAGTTTTACTGCATTCTTTGGCTGTGGGAATGGAAAAAAGGAAAGGGAGGAGGCATCTTGAAAACGAGATGCGACTCTGAGCGGGACAGCAAGTCTGCAGAGCTCCGCAGGGGTTTGGGGAAAGCATCCTCATCTTTCCTCCTCCCGTAACGCCCCGAGGAGACTCCGTCAGGGAAAGGGCGGCTCTGCTTGCGGCTCCGCCTGTCGGCAAAGTGCCCCCTATGCCCGGGAGGTTCCTCTGTCCCTCGTGGCACCCACCGAGCCCCGGCCACGCCGGGGGAGGAAGGGGCGAAGTGAAGCAGCCGGCACGCAGATGGCCCGGCCCGGGGCTCCGACAGCCTAATCCCCCCTCGACCCCGTCCCCGCCCGAAGTGGGGAGCAGTAATCCCCCCCTCCCGCCCTCTGTGCGGGGGTTAACGCTTTCCTGCCCCGCAGCAGCTCAGCTTTCTCACTTGGCTTCTGCTCCGGCTAAAGCAAAGACACGGGAAAACATTCCTGCCATGGCTGAGAGAGGAGGAAGAAAAAAAAAAAGAAAACCCACAACTGGTAAAATTTGCTAGGAAGCAAAAGGAAAAAAGCCCTCAGATGTTATTAAACCAGCCATTTCTAGGCCTCATGCCCCCAGCATCTCATCCCTCCCCAGCCTGGTGACTGTGACTTCCTGGGCAACAGGCAGATCCCAGACGAGACCAGCTCCCCTGGCTGCGACAAGGCCAGGACAAGGCCGGCAGGACCTGGTCACACCTTGCACTGTGCTTACAAGCCTCGGCATTGCCATGCCAGAAACACAAACTGCAGCAGAGAGGCAACCAAACAGTGCCCCTCTGTAATACTTCCTCAGGCTTCCTGGGAATTGTCAGCTTCGTACTTCCAGCCTCTCAGTTTCTGATCCCTATGTCTGGATGTGATGCTGTGCAGAGCTGCAAGGAGGACAAAGTCATTTTCAGCTAAGGACCAGTCCCTACCCCAAACCCACTGGCTGTTCAATGGGCCGCTCTATCATGTAATGACACCTCCAATGTTATTATCACAGTGCGGCAGAAAGATATTCTCTGGCAGCATTCCTATTTTCATTTTCTGTGGGTCTTCATTTCTTCTCTTAAAAGTATTTTTTAAATTACAAAAAAAAAAAAGCCCAAAATGCCTCTTTTGGTACACTGCATTTGATGAGGGGTAATGGTAACCAGGTTATGAAACACTGAAACCAAAAAGAGAGAAAAGGCAGGAAAAGAGATTTAGAGAGAGATTTCAAAGATTTAAAAATAACAAAAATGATGGTAAAATGAGAAATTTTCTTCTCCGCCAGGGGAACCAGAAAGACTGTGATTAATGCTCGAGCTCCCCTGGTCAGGTTACCCACCTCAGCGATTACATGAAGAGCTGAGCGATGCAGCTTGAGTTCAGAAGGGGAGCTGAAGCATAGCAGAGGCTCTTTGATGCATTAAGACAGCCCAAGTCAACAGCAGGTCTGGCTGTAAGGGAGGCAGCAGTCTTGGAGATCGTGACCTACATAGAGGCTTCAGCCTCCCAAGCAGCAGTGAGGGGAATCAGCAGCTTATACAGCCACGGATGTTTCCTAAAATACTTATAATTGTGATACTTGCCGGCTGCTCCATCCCCTCCCTTTGTGTGTAAGTCCTGGCATCAAGAGGGAGCAGATAGAAAAACAGATCAAGCATTTCTACAGGATTTTATTGAGGTATGACTTATGAATGAGCATTTTCATTAATAAAAAAAAGGACGAAAGGTAAATTAATCCATACATTTATTCAAATCCCATGCTCTGATCCCAATTCTGTCACAAAGCAGTGTTTCCTTCCCAAAGCCAGCAATTTTTCCATAAAAAACCCCTCACAAATGAAAGGAAGAGGTTCTTTACATTTTATTTTCTCTAGGAAGTAATAATAATTTTTAAAGGGGTGATATACCTCCAGCCCTGTTTTTCCCTTAAAATGACCCCAAGCTGCACAGGAAAAATATTTGCTCTCAGTGCTTGAACAAACCTCAGTGAATTAAGTTTTTGTTGTTAATGGCAGGGCTGCTGTTTATCTGCAGAGAATCAAACCAGATGTGAAAAATAACTGAGGGTTTAGTGGCTCAGCAGCTCGCCCTTCAACCTCGGGTAGGAAGCCCACTGCCTAGACCCAGTCAAGGTTGCAAACAGCCCTAAGGCCTTGGAGATGTCTGTGTTTGCCTGCCAAGGCCACCAGTGCACAGCTGGTTCCCAGTGGGGATTGGGGGTGAGAAGTGGGAGCCTGGATGGGCTCCAGAGGCAGAGCTGGGTGCTTTTGCACCTCTGTGCCCTCCGCAGGGAAACTTTCACACAGTGCAGCCAGCTTTGAGCTTGTAACATTACTGAGGGCTACCTAAAATTTTAAAAATCTGTTATTTCTTTGCTATCCCAGAGAAAATCATGTGTTCGAGCCAGTAAGATCAGTTGTGAAAAGCTTTTCTGCCACTGGAAAATTCCCCCGAACTGGAAGGATTCAGCACCTGGAGAGCACTAACATGGAAACACAGCAGTGGGATGGCCCACAGCTGAGATCAGAGTGGCCACCTCCGCCACCTTCCTTCCTAGAAATTGGGCCCCTTGGCCAGGCCACTTCGGACAGCAGGACTCTCAATAAGGAATGGGGGAAACACCAGTACCTGCAGTAAGATGTGCAGCTCCCAAATGGCCTTGCAGTGGTACCTCCAAAAAAATTTTAGCTGGAGATGCGTGTCAAAAAATGTTTGCTTTGTGGGTTTTAGATTTGTGTTAAAACTTTTGCAGGAAGAAAAAAAAAATAGTAAACCTCCACTTGTCACAATGTTTTCTGACCAATTCTATTAAAACCTTTTAATTGCTTTTTTGACCACAGAAGCAGGAGGAAGCTGCATTTTGCAAGTGTTTTCCTTATTTTGCACGTGAGCTTTTCATCCTGTCCCAATGAATACCCACAGCACTGACCAGAGTCATCTGACAGAGCATCTGCAGCACAACAAGCAAGCAGGGCAAGAGCCTGAAGAGGTGACCGTGGGCAGTGTGTGCTAAGGTGGGGTACACGAATTCCTGTCTTAGTTTCCATTCCACCATGACCTGCCTTGCTTCACCTCATCAGGCACTCACATCTCCCTAAACCAAACTTAAGCTCTGTGAAGGAAGTACCTCAGTGGTGGGGAAAGGTGGCTCTGCGGATCCATTAGCTCTTCATTTCAGTAGCCCTGCTCCCTGCAGGGGATCTACTTGACATAGCAAACCCCATCAGGTGGAAAGCTGTCTGCAGGCACACCCAAGGGGGTGCTGGGGACGCACAAGGCTCTCCAGCAGGTCCAGCAGCTTATTTATATTGTTCACGACACACACTTTTGAATGGGATGATCGACTGCAAATTTAGCAAAGGGCTCATCCATCTCCCACTTTCTTCTTGTGGCTCCTTAGCTATGATGAGGTTTTATTCCTCTGAGGTTTCAGTAAAAAGTTGGGTGAAAGCCTTTTCCTCTGTTTGTCTGTTAGTGCGCCAACCTTGATGCCAATCCCTGAAACACAGTCTGCAGTGCACACATAAATGATTTATTCAGAGCTACTGCTACTTACTTGCTCCATCAACACACTCCTGCAGAAACAGCTCTGCATTTTTTTTCATGGGACAGCCAACAGGTACTGATGGTTTAATTCCACTGTTCCTTCATCCTTAAATAACAAGGCTTGTACTAAAAATATGTGATTTCTTGAAAGAAATTGTATGTTTTGGACAAACATTCAAAATGCAGAAAATGGAGGGTGGTCCTTCCATACAGTATCTCGGTGGCTGTTAAGTAGTTTTCACTGGAGTCAGCCTTGCTAGGCTTCCACATGGATAAGACAAGGATGCGTACACTTTCCAATAAGGGACCAATCCTATTGCATGCCTGGTGAGGCAAGGACAGCAAAGGCACACTATGCCCCATCTGATATGGGCTGTACTGAGGGTCTTGCAAAACTGAATAAACACCCTGTTGATCTAGTCATATTCATCAGAATATACAAATTGGCATCAGAAAAAAAGGTGAGTTAAATATTGCTCCAACATTGCAAGAAAAGTGTATGCAGCTGATATGTGGATTTGCACAGGGCTGTCTCTGTGCACATGGAAGAACTGCTGACTTACAAAATCAGGATGCCTTTGCAATATCTTGCACAGACCTTCTCTCCCTTCCCTGGAGAAATCAGGATGTGAAGAAGCAAAGCTTTCTTCCTTCTTGATGTTTCCTAACTAGGCCAGATCACTTTGGAAGATGGCCAAAAGTTAATTTAATATTCACCGTTGACCTGTTTTATTCCTCTGAGGTTTCAGTAAAAAGTTGGGTGAAAGCCTTTTCCTCTGTTTGTCTGTTAGTGCGCCACCATTGATGCCAATCCCTGAAACACAGTCTGCAGTGCACACATAAATGATTTATTCAGAGCTACTGCTACTTACTTGCTCCATCAACACACTCCTGCAGAAACTTGCTAGCTGCTGCTCAGGTAGTATTCACTGGCAATCTCAGCAGCATCAGGAGAAAAAAAAAATAAAAAAATAAAATGCTTCCTTTTTATTTTAACGCCTTTCTTCACGTCTCTTCAGAGTCATGAAAGAGATTTGGAAAACAGGTAAGAAATACCAAACTCCCAGCTCTCCTCCTGCTGACTGCATATCACCGTGCTGCTTGGAGGGGAGATTATGCAGCTGTGTAATCTGCAATGCAAAGCTGAATCCCTCCTGCTAACCATCAGTACCTGTCTGCAGTATACAAAGATGCTGTTCTGGCTACTGGAAGTAAGAGAGGATAAGGAGAGGAAACTGCAGAGGCAGAAGAGACTTTTTCCCCCATAATAGCACATGAAAATCCAAGTTTAAGTGAAGAAATAAGTGCAAATAAATTTGAAGTGAGTGAAAATGGTGATTTTTTTACTTGCAGGCAGAAGGCATTGTGATTCAGTGTTGCTAGTCATACTGATCATACCTGCCCCCACAGAAGTAATTGTTAAACTGAATTAGGAATTTACAAATACTATACTCACTTGCACATGTGTTCACATGCAGGATCACTGATTACCTATGCAGTAGATTCTGCTGGACAGACAGACCGAGATAAGCTGATGGCTGTAAGTCCACAAAAACCCTACTGACTTTGGGAATGGCCCTAAATATCAAGCATGTGTTATGTGTCACTAATTCTCTTGGTTTCCATTTTCTACAATAGTTGTAAGTGTTGAGCTCTTTCTCAGACTTGGCTATGGAGGAGAATGCTTGCTGCTTCTTGCTCAGATACCTAATTTAAGTTACTCGTTGTGATAGGGACACTGAATTTAAACTAATTATTCTGGATTTGGTCTTTCTTCAGCAGAGGGGCAAACTGCTGTGCTGTAAATGCTGATGTCCCAACCAGTAGTTGTCATTAAAGGTCTTTATGATATATCTGACTAAATGACTACAGGTCTTTTTCTTCAAATCAAACCGCCTTGGAAGAACATACCCTTTTCATTTTAATTGGAAAAATGAACTGCTCAAGTTCCTAAACTAAAACATTGTGTTTCCAATGAGTCTTGGTACCTGTGTTAAATGCCTGCACTGCTACTCCTGCCTTGATGGCTTTTCAGACACAACAGTTTTAGGCAGTGGATCATGCTGAATAAAAGCTGCTGCAGAAGGTGAGGTGACATACATAATTTGGTGCTTGCAAAACTGTATCACAGGCAGATTTTCAAATGCTTTGGAGGTGCATGCTCAAGGGTCCTGATGGATCCTTTACAGGATACAAATATGTATGCACACCTATGGATAAATTCTTCCCAAAGGACAGATATTCAGCTACCCATGATTTCAGTGATGCTTAGGCAACACAGCACGTCTGAAAACATCTCAGAGGTAGGTATACCTCTATGGGACTAAACCCTGTTGAAAACCTTCTGATGGGGTGAAATTCAGCTCATCTAACACCAGTTGTCTGCAGCTGAAGTGCTTACTCTAATCCAGTTGTCCAGACTCCTCTGAGTCAACAGAGAGACAGGCACCTCTGGAGGGCAACTCCCACAGCTTACTTTGGACACTTCCCTCATGGTAGAGTGAATACCCTTCTGGAAGCATCCACAGCTCTGTCTTGACTTTGGAGCAAGTCCGGAGAACCCCAGACCAGATAACTCAGTTTCAGAGATCTGCTCTTAAACAAGGTCAGTTCCATCCCTGGCAATTAGCTGGAGTCTTTTCCTCTTTCTCCTTGTTTCCTGGCAGAGAAGCCTGTTGAGTAGGCTCTTAAATCTGCAAGTCCCCAGTTAAGGCTTTAGGTAGGGAAATATCTGTTCCGACAGCACTAGCACTGTTCCTCCCACTCCTCCCAAATCCATTTTTCTCTTCAAAAGATGAATTGAAATAGAAACATTCAATACCCAGAAGTAGCCAGGCAGCACCTTTCTGCAGGTAGAGAAACTTTTAACTTTTTTGGGGGTCTTTCCTCACAATAAATAAATAAACAAACAAACATGGAAGGCAACTTTTGCAGAATAATTGACACTGCAAACTGATGATTTGGCTCTTTTCCCTCTTGCAATAAGACTATTCTTCATTCTGCATGCCAAAGAACACTTACCAAATAGCTCCCCTGCTACCTGCATGAGCTCTGGTCCTTGAGCAAGGGCTCCCAGTGAACACAGCCTCAGCAGCGAACTTGCTGCTGACACAGAACTCAGCTCTCCTTTGATTTACAACCCCCTTACGCCACTGCCATGCAAACATCCTGCAGCCCAGAGTTATTGAGTAACTCGTACAATATGTCTCCTATGATTTCTATCAAAAACACTCGGCCTAAAAGATTTTCATAGATCATAAATCCAAGGTTTTATCAGGATTTTTCAAATGATGGTGAGCAAGATGTTTGCACCTATGGGAGCCCGTTGAAAACTTCCATCAGCAAAAGATGGCTTTTGAAAGGAATAAAGATTTTCTTGTGATTTCAAAATCAATACCATCACTTTGGAGGAACACTAAAGAGAACGTGTTTTGCTTCCATGGAAGAAATCTCTTACTAATGAAGACATTTTGCTTTGTTCTAAATCTTCCTTGGATGAAAATCAAATTAAAAATCTCTTATGTCATCATTAGCTCATGTTTAATTAAGTAAACGATCCTGCTTTTCCTGAAAGGCAGCAATCTATGCATTTTGGACAAAAAAAAAAGGTAGACATTTCAACAAATACAAAGCCAAAGCAAGAAATGGCAAACATGCAATAGCAGCTAGTGGGGCTTTTTTTGTCTGTGGTGGAAACACTTCCTTTCAAGTATAAAACACTGAATTCACTTCTTAAGGTGAATAGTTCAAGTGATAAAGGCACGTAAGATAAGAAAACAGGACAGAGAATCACGCATGCACACGTTAACTGCAAATCATCTCATGTAGTGTGACTTATTTATACTGTACATCAATAAAATAACAACTTTCAACCCACTTAGTGACTTTCTGTGTAGTGAGAGAAAATGAGTACACCTAAGTAGGCAAGAAATATTCAGGTTAAATGTACAAATTATTTATACCTTGTAGTTATTTTGGACAAAGAAGGGTTGGGGGAGGAAAGGGGAAGAAGTAGAATGTACTTCAAATAGCATTATTTATCATTTCCTGACTAAATATAGCATGTGTCTCAGGAAAAGATTGATTTGGGCTTCCCAGTCAGTAGCAGAGGGAATTAACCCATGCTGGGTTTGGAATAAACTGGTAAATCCTTCAAATATGATTCACTCCTCAAATTAAAGTCCAAGGTGAGCTGCTGGAACTGGATGTGAGGAGAAATGTTGCTCTTTCAATGACAGTTCACCTTGAAAAAAATATGGTTTTCCCTTAAAACTTGCTAACCTCTAAATATGGTTGGATCTCTGTGGGATGGGGACACGACCCACCCATCTCCTCTTCAGTCATCAGTCAGCTGTAAGCAGGAAACCCACATCCACACTTGCCAAGGAAACTAGCTCTGGATGATCAGTCAGTAAGTTGTGAGCCTCCAAGTTCCAAGTGACCCAGACATGGAGCAGCATGAGTTCCAGGAAAGAAACTAACAATTTGTGAAGCTGTGAAGCTCTGCATTTGTATAAATCCTGGATTTCCCCATTTTGTTGTGGTGGTGTCTGACCTTTGCCTTGTCTGCCTCCACAGTCTGAGTGAACAAAGTTGGCAGCGTGGTTTATGGGAAGGAATTAAGCAGGAGCACTATTTCAGTGTTATGTTCCAGCACTTTCCTCAAAAGCTGTGCAAATGTGCAAAATAATATGTTCTGTTAAGTGATGAAAATTCACATGAAAATTGAAATAATGACCTCTTTGGAAAAGCAACAAATATTTCACCAAGCAAAAGCACGCTCGCCTTTGCACTTCCAGCACCACACTTATTTTACAGCCCTCAGAATTGACTCTGTCATTTATATTTTATCAGCTATAGCACGCTAGGGTACTATAAACATAATCCAAAAGAAGCTGACAGCTCAGCTTCTAGAAAGCAAAAAAATCCTGCAAAACACCCATCAAACTAAAGCCCTGTTTCAAAGGGAGACACAGAGCAGCCATGGGGTCTCCTCCTAATAGCAGGAGGAGTGGGTTCCTCCCTCCTGCTGGAGACAGCACCCCTTTCTAAGGACTTAGGGATGGGTTGCTGGAAAGGTCACAGTATGGGGATTGATATGTCTGTGCTGAAAAGAGAGATAGGCAGACTTCTCAACTGCCTCAACCAAGGGTACTTATCTCACTTTAATCCCAAATTTATTCCTGGTCCCAGAAATCACTGCTGTTATCCCACATATGTTATTATGAGTTATATACATCAAGCATGCTGAAATGAAAGCCTAAGGCTCCAGACAGTGTTCTTTCCAGTGTGGAAGTTGCTGCCGTGTTATCTGAAATAATCTGTACATTTGGTTTTCTTTCTTCTCCCCATTACCTCTCTGCCCATAAGCACCATCCATGTTTGCATTGTCATAACTTGACAGATACACAAACAAGTAGTAAAAAAAGGTCTTAAGTATTTATTTATAGTCTTCCTGTTGTTATGGTGTTATATTATCTGGTCTGCCTGCCTGGAGTAAAAGGAGGGAAGGAAGGTTGAATGCCTTAGCTTATCCTAAAGTGCTATCAAGCTTTTCCTCTAAATCACCAGTTCAGATGCAAAGTCAGCAGTGACCAACCATCCTTATGACTCGCTCCAGCTGCCTTGCAGAGCTCCTAAAATGCCGTTAACTCTCACAAAACAAATCTACCTCTGCAGAAATCCTGTTGCAGTGTGACTTGCAACCATAGGCCAGAGGCTGGGCACTGAACTAGCATTTGCTACTGCCTTACTTCTAGAAAGGGCAATGGCTATCCCCTGTGTAGGGCACATGGGCCCTCAGAGAGCTTCCTCTCGGACTTTATGTTAGCAAGTGGTGCATGGCAATGGGAGCTGGTCTGCAGAGCCAAACATTGCTGAGGACCTTGTGTCCACAGGACTTGAAGTTTGGGGCCAAAACTCAAAAGAGGACCATGGGGAGCACCCTCCTGAACCAACACCTGGAATCTGGGACATGGGTCAGGGAGGAGCATGGCATGTCCTTGTCCCTCCTGTGCAGTCCAGCCCACTACCTCCTCCCTGCCAAGCACGGGGCACATCTGGAGACTGCCAGGACATGCAGTCTCACTGCAGCCAAACACACACCAAATCCAGGCCATGCATGTGGCAGGTAAGGGCGGGCAGGTTTTGCCACTGTCGCTGCAACTACGGCTCTGCCTTGTCCACAGGACTGAAGGCAACTGTCTCATGCATCTCCCAATTTTCACATGGAAACACAGTCACATATGCATGGATGCCACTGCTATCCAAAATTCAGCCATAAATAGCATGCAGGCTATGGCAGGTGTGGTAGGCTGTTTTGCCATAAATAGCAGGGAAAACGGGTCACGCTGTGACTCACGCTATCTGCTCACACAGGGTTCTGTCCATTGAGCCTGGAGCTGCTCTACTATTTTCAGTGGGGTAAACCAGAGATAGTATGCACCTAAGAGGCTTTACACACACTGATTTCCTTCTGTTTAAAGTGAACTGCTCCAAAAGCCCCATCTTCACTATTCCTTCTGGAAATTATTGCACAGCACAGGAAAAATCAGTATGTTTTTCCCTTTGAAAAATTGCTGGTTACTCCTGTGAGTAATCTTCTTCTGCCTTGATCTTTACATGTTCTACAGGTGGAGACTATTGAGTCTCCTTCTCGGCTGTGGCACTGCCAAGCAAGCTAGGTTAAATTCTTGCAAAGCACAACCGGCAGTCTAGCACCCTTCCAGCTCAGTTTCTGTTGCCCTTTACTGAACTCTAACCAAATTACCTTTATTTTTCTGGCAGCCAACAGATCAGAACCAACCTCAAACTTCCAGTTACAAACCAAGTCTCATGGAGACAAGAATTACCTCCTTCCATGGGTCCTGAAGTCTTTCCATAATGTTTTATATTTTAAATCTTCTTTGAAGCCAGTCAGTGAAGTGCTGCCCACCTTCTCACGTGCTCTTTTAGCGCAACTGTGTTCCACTTCAAAACATCAAAACCATGTTTCATGTTTTTCCCTAGAGCTTAAACTTGTGTTTTAACAAGTCAAATCTTACTTGTTTATTTTCTGTGCATTTTTCCAACCTGGCAAGGCCTGCCTGTCTCCCTGTTCAGTACTGCTTATGGTTCTCATTGCGTTTTCCAATTCCTTCCAAGACAGTGTCACCTCCAAATTCCTCAACTGCTGTTTGAGAAAAAAGCCTCTTTAATAATGAGAAGAGAGGAGGGGAGGGGAAGGGAGGAGAGGAGAAATACCAGATGCAATAAGACAGCAAAGCAAGTTGCAGAGCCTGTCCAAAGTGGCAGACTTTGCCATCTGTGTGAGCACCAACCAGATAGAGAATAATGTGAACACAAAAGGATTATTTTTTGCCTAGAGAAAGAAATTAAACAAAGATCTCAAAACAAATGATAATGTCTCTGCTTTTTACAACAGCAGGCATTATTCATTGATCTTCCAGGGAAATTAAGGCACAGAGATTTAAAGGGATCTGTCCAAGTCAGCATGGGAAAAAAAATTCATGGAGAGATGTCCTGATTTTTGCTCGGTAAAAGCAAACATATAGATGCATATAGTTTGATTCTAGACTCTGGTATCAGTGTTCTCAAGAGCGTATGGCAGTTTGACGATTTTCTGTTAAATGTTCAGGAAAAACTACTATCTCTACAACATCAGCCATAGAGAATCAACAATCAAACTCAGTTTGGTTTCAGAGACAAGACTTCACTTGCAATGTCTCATCTTGTATCAAGTTATTTCATTTCTCTTTTTAATTGCTCTCTAGTTACACAATCCCCCCTTGTGGTACTGAGTCCTTAGCAAGTGTTTAATTAACAAAAACAAAAATTATGATCTTTCTTCCTTCTCAGATTGCTAGTGAAATCACTTTATTGACATATTTTCTAAAAATTGTCTATTTCTGGTTGTCAGTGTCTGTGAGTAATGAAATGAGTAACTGCAAAGAACGTAAAGCAATGCTTGAGAAAAGAAATGAGTTTTGAATTTAATTAAGAAAAAAACCAAAACCCCAACATTTCTTTTCATGTAAGAGCAAATCATTTAGTTCTGGTTACTAGGGTTTGACTTAAGCTACTCTATCAAATTGAGTATAGTGTATTTCAAAATAATGGAGCCAGTTTAAAAGAAAGAAATAAAACAGCTACAAAGAAAGGTGGATTCACTCTCTCTGGACAAAATAATCAAGAAGAATGACAGCAAGAGATGATTAATATTCCAGATGGTAGCACAGTCTGTAATTAAAACATGATATGCCAAAGATTACAGCCAAACAAGAAGCCTGCCCTCATCTGCTTCTTAGTATTACTAATTGTACAGTTATTAGGCCAAACAGTGGCTTTTCCTCATTATATTAATTCCTTTATTTGCTGTGGAGCTCCTGTCTTAAAGCCTCAGACACCAGAAAACCTCTTTATGCCACAAATAGCCCAGCAGAGGCAGAGAAGGGCCCTGCTGAGTGGTGGGGACAGAGATGCATGGCTGGAGGAAGAGTGTGGTGTGAAGAGCCCCTCATCACCCTTCCATTCAAATCTCTTTCTTACAGTCAAGCCAATGCTTGGCCAAAAATTAATCTCTTGGTCTTTCTCCTACTCCAGGGTTGCTTCTTCATGTAGATGGGGGTCATGGATGCCAGGTGTCTGGGATCTCGTAGGGAGGTTCCTCCTGCGAGGAGCATATGGTCCCAGAGGAGTCTGGGTGCACAGCTAAGGGGCTTGCAGTGCCAAAAGAGCTCCTGTCAGAGGACAGCCTGTGCCCTACCATGCTGGTTATCTACTGCAGTGCTCTGCTGTAGTGCTGAACTGGGTCCCATTTTGCAGTCCTGGAGAAAGCTCTGCCCTGAAAGCACACCAAAGTCCCCCGTCCACTGCACAGCAACATAAAGCTGAACAATTCCACTCCACCATGGCAGGCCTGACCCTTCACAGATGAACCAGCTGGGACCTGCTCACCAAACGTCCTTCCTACATCTCCACAGATGCACATTTAGGTTTTCAATAGGTGTAAAATGCACAAGATGAAGGATGTGGGGCAGTTTGTCCACGTGGATATCATGCACACTATTTGAATACACATTAAAAACATTTCCCCACTGGAACTTGGTGTTTCTTAACTTTAAGCACATGCTGTACTTAATCTAAACAGAGTTAGAAGAGAATGTGAAGAATTGGATGTCTTTCTAAGTCCCAACAGCCTGGCTTTTCAAATCTCAGACCACCCTTCATCTGATTATTTGTGGGCCTAACTAAGTAATTGCAGAGTGGTGGCCTGATTTTCTTGAATTGAATGTCTACAATCACCAATCTCCAGGAGTATACACAGCTTGGTAACAGTGACTGCAGCATGGGGGCCTGTACATGTTTTTCATTTTAGGGAGCAGATGGAAGCTGTAATTCCCTCTGTTGCCTTTCAGCAAACAGTAGTAGATGACATGCTCATTTCTGGAAATGTTTTCCACTTCTATCCAACAGATCAATGGGTTGTGGTGGAGAAGGAGCTGAAACAATCACACATGGTTGGACAAAATGCTGCAGAGCGGATAGGAAATACATCTTATAACCTCCAAGTTCCTTTTTATCTTGTGCTCAGCATGGGGACTCACTGCTCTGTGATGCCAACGAATCTGGTTATGGCACACAGGCAAAGAACTCTGCAAAGCTGCTTGGCTTTCGGAAACAGAGACCTCATTAGCACTGACAGCATCATGCTATTTCTCATGAAATATGCCATTTTTCACTAGGTGGGCTTTACAGGTGATCCAACCTTTTTGTAGAGAAGACAGCACAGCCACTGTGGCCTCTTTGGATGTTTGCCTGCATTAAGAAGATCCAGAATGTTTTTTCTTGAACTCAGAGGTTTGGCAGTCCTGCCTGCAGTAGGGTCAAGCAACCTGTCAGCTGTCTGACTAAGGGAGGTAAACTGTAAAATACAAACCCTGGTTACTTTAAAATGAAAATACCCAGGCTTGCTGTCTTTCAGCCCTCTTTCAGGCATGCCTATTTGTTCTGCCAGCAAGGCAGCCACTTGGGAAGGCAAGGAGTACAGGGGACTTAGAGCATCCTCTGAGCTTAACAAGGAGACTCATGAAGAAAATGCTCAGGACTTTTAATTTCAGCCTTTGCAATGCAGTGCCTGCCAAGAGTATTTCCCCACCCGTCCTTCCCTTTCTCCTAGTAAGGAGAGACCAAAGCCTGCCCTTGGGAAAATCCATGGGTAACATGAACTAGCAAAGGGAGAATAATTGGAAGACTAAGAAAATACAGAATAATGTGGCTTACAGTGAGATCTACACTGCTGTACATTTTTAAAAGGTGTACAGGTTTCTCTTTCATGATGCTGATTATATCTTCCCAAACTCCAAGGGGCTGTTTAAAATCCCATCTACTGTGTAACTTGGATATTTCCACAGTCTGAGTTTTCTGGAATATTAATTTTAGTGCTCATGCGTGCCGACTTAGCCCATTTCTGAGCTATACAAGATCCCTCTGGCAAACTCTGCCACTGCCTTGGCTCTGACCTACATCTTCTCAGTTGCCTAATTCAAAGCTTCTCCTGTCCGAAGATTGGCCATCAAAGTGTAGATGCCAGTGTATATACTAGGGTGCAGAGAAGCTCTCTGTGACAGATCAAGCTGCTGTTCTCAGAGGTGAAAGGCCACCAGCTGTGGTGGTGTCTTTCTTTCCTCTCTCCTGACTGACAACCCTCAACAACCAGCCCTCTAATTCATGCTGCACCACAGGAACTAAATAAACAACTGCATTAGGCAATTACTGCAATAAATGCTTGCTTTCTTCCCTTGCTTCTACTACCAATTTGCTGTTGGAAGCAAAAGACCACCTTGCTGGAGTGGCTTAATTTTTTTTAATTGCAAAATAACCACCTCACTGATAGGTGGGTTATTGTACATGTGCAAAAATCCATTGAAATGAAGATAAAGTTAGGCTGTAATGTAATGAAAATTTGAAAGTCTTTGCTCTCAATTCTGCTGAGCTTTAGTCAAGTTCAGGCATCCTCTAAGGCAAGCAAAAGATCCTCTACCATGACGCCAAAGTGTGTGGGTTTTTTTATCCCATTTTTATCCTCAAACATTTAAACTTTGAAATTGATCTTGCCCAGTGTATTTAAGCACCCAGGAATTTGCTGCTGAGGTCAGTCCAGCCTGCCCAGTGGTGAATGCAAGGAGGGGAACCTGTGATGGCAGATGTGCTATTTAACTACAGCCAGCTATATGCTGTCCATTTAGACAGAGATTTGCCTTGCATGCAGAGGTAGATCTTTTCCATGAATGGCATTATCTGATGATTTGCTTAGAGGAATTTCACTTGAAACTGCAAAATTAAATTCTCCTGGCAGTCAAAAGCAAAATAACTCAATAAGCTGACAACACATTCAAAATTAACTCTGATTTTAGAAAAGATATCCTTTGGTAAAGTTGATTTTCCTACCAATAAACTGCCTTTTTTTTTTTTTAACCTGCAGCTCACTATTTATTGAGCAATAATAATTTCACAGGTCTGCAAATCTACTGAATGATCTTGAAACAACTGAAACATTCAGACACATGAGGAAAGTGTGAGGTGGTACTGATTTATTTAGCATGAAAACAGATTTGTATCAAAGTGGATGTCTACAGCAAAAAAGTCAAAAAATCTGCAAATTTACACTAATTTCTCTTCAGTCACATTGTAGGCACATTTAAAAATGGACTTGTGCATGCATTTTACCTATATTTAATATAGGTGTAGTTTCTCAGTGTAAAAGTTTGTTCAGCTGTTTTCTTGTATGTGTTGAGATAACCATGCCACTAAGGGCTGACAACCCCCTGTTTCACAACCCAATCATTTCTACACCTGCCACCCTGAGCTGCAAACATCAGCATGCTCTCTGCTTGGCATCTTGAGGGAAGGGCATCCCCAAATGTGGCACCCAAGCTGTGCAATGCAGTGTGCCTGAGAGGCACGGCCCCAGTGAGGTGCTATGGCGGCAGTCACAGAGTGCTGTTACCACAGCAAGGAGCGTTAACGAGAACAAAGAGACAAATGTTTAAAAACTCATGAGTATGGCCATGATCTGTAGGATTGTCAGTCATATCTGCAGTGACTGCATGGTCCCTCTCCAAAGTGCTGCCCTCTGCAAGTGGGTGGGTGAAGATGCAAGGCTTGTCTTTACCTCCTGTAGCAATTCTCTCCTAGTGTTTTCCACCGAGCTTCGTATATAATACATGCACGCGTGGGAACACAGGCAAGTCATTCAAGGGAAAAAGCAACCCCTGGAGCAGACAGAGGTTTAAAAGTCTCTGGTTTTGAAAGGCACTGCAGCAAGAGCAGGTGCTTCCACTCACACAGACAGGAGCTAATTGTAGGATCGGCTCTGGCCTACAGGCTCCCTCTTTTATGGTTATGTCCACAAATTCTTTGACTGTTCTCTGTAGTTAGCGACCGCACACACAAAGAGGTCTTTCATTAGCAGTGCTCTATAAGAAGCCAGGGCACGGAGTAAATGACACCTTAATGTTCCCTTTCAAAGCTAGAGTGGTTTGACAATGGCGCTTGTTAGCATACCGCTGTATGTTCCTCCTGACCGCCTTCCTCCAGCTTGCAATTAAGCTTACAGACGGCTAAGATTTAGCTTGTCTCCAAAACTTAGGCAGTAATTGCCGATAAGTTACTTCGGGAAGAGGGAGCGGAAGAACTTTGTTTCAAGAGCACGGCTTCAACTCCGTGTTATAGCAAGCGCTGATTAACCCACGACCGCCAAGAGAGGCTCCTGCACCCAGGGCCTCCAGGGGCCAAGCCCCGCGGCTGTGCCCAGAGCAGGCAGAAAAACTCACCAAGAATTCAGGGGTCCCGTTTATTTTTAGGGCAAATAATTAACTTTTTGTTTCTGGAAAGTCCAGTGGGATTTTTAATGTCCAGCCTTAGGTGCAGTGCTGGTTTAAATCTGAGGCACAAGTCAGCTCTGGCTATAGTTCTCTGTTCACACCTGCAATATCAACATGTGTGACTTTGTGGCCCAATGGAGATGGTGTTATTCTCTCCTGTTTAATTGGTACTGCAGCTTGCTGATTCTGTTGCAGGGATTTCTGTGTCTTTCTTTGCTCATTAAATGCAAAGCAAAGAGAGGGAAACACAAACAGCAGCTGTCACAAAATCCAATTTTTTCCATTAACTCTGTACACTAAACTGAACTACCTTACTGACAGTTGATGGTGGAGAAGTTACAGACATTACAGCCAAAAGTATCAGTAAGTATGAAATTCAGCATTGCCCATTCTTAAAAGCAGGGGCAGTTCTTCACTATATGACTTGCTTCCCTCAAGAAAGGAATCTCTGTTTAACCCATATTAGTTAGGACAGAGTTGTGTTTCAGTAAGTCAGTCCTATTTTTATAAGGAAGTCCTGTTTTTATAAGCACTGTACTTTTCAGAGACTTCATATCAAAATCCATCTTCCTGGGGGAGTAGAAGCAATGGACTGCATGAAAAACAGAAGGCAAGACTAACAAAAACTACACTTGCTGAGTCATGTGCAAGGCATGTTTACAACAGTAGACCAAATATATCTCAATATTTTCATCATTATTCAGTTTGAGGCTCTTGCGATACTTTACAAAATGCTCCTAGTTTTGACAGCTTAGATTATTAAGGGGGATTTTATGTACCCAGCCTAGTTTGAATGATGTGACTACAAATGCTTGAAAACAAAACATAGGAAAAAAAAAAAGAAAAAAGAGAAAAAGCTCATGAGTGAATGTTAAATAAACATATTTAAGTGAATACTAATTAAACCTATTTAGAACCATGGAAAAAGAATGTAATTCTTTATCACTTCTTCCATGGATTTTAAGTTACGTTCTATATAACTGAAATACAGGCTGATGGAAATGTGATATAAATATTTTAATTTTAGTTCTGGGGGAAAATGGTGGGGGGTTGGGTTGGTTTTTTTTTTAGCTTGCAAAATTAGCATCCACAAAGCCAGACAGCCAGGTGTTTTGTCTGTAAGAGATAAGTATCTCGTCTCTCTCCCAGCTTTGTTTGACAGATGAGCACTATCCCATCACTTTCAAGGCATATCAGCCAAATTGAGATCTTCCAGCTGGATCCTTTGGAACAGATAAGTAAAATGGTGCGTGGGAAGTATACATTAGTAAGGTAGTTGTCTAAAACATTGTTGGAGATACTTCTATTTGGAGAAAGTTAGATACAAATATATGATACAGATCATCCTAAATAAGAGCTGAACTGTAGTTACATGGCCTATTTTCTGTATCAGCAAAGTCAGCTTAGGAAACTTGCTTTCCTTTTGTCTTCCCCCGTGTCCTCAGCAACATACATTAGGTTTTCTGACACCTTAGAAAGGCAGTAGTCATTCAAATGACTTGCCTGCACCAGGAGTCAAAGTGCCAGAGAGTTAAAATAGTTTATTGGAGATAAACCCACAGAGGAGGGAGCAAGTGCTGAGGCTGTGGTGTATTTGGCTATGCTTCTGGTGGGTCCTTCAAGGTAAGCCAGTGCTGTGTATGTCAGGCAATCAACACTAAATCCAGCCTCTGGCCTGAGCTTTACCACTGCTAGCAGAAGCCAGCTGCCACCATTCCTCACCATTTTGCAAAAATTTTGGTGTGCACAGCTCTGTTCACAGCCTCGGGAGTAGGTGGGAAATCTGGGAGACAACAATAGGAATGCTTTCCAAGTATTTGTGCTCCAAGACCCATCTACAAACTGCAGAAGACAGTACTATCAGAGTCCAGATGACAGAACAGTGAGTCAGTGAGTGATTTAAGTCCATGAGAGATTAGCTTTTGATTTCACTAGTACCAGGTTTAACTGGGCTTCTGTCTTGACATAACCAGACCCAATTGTATTCCTTATAACTATGAAGTGGCTGTGCAACATTTGTTGTATTGAAGATATCCTGGCACCTCAGCCAGGAGAAGGCATATGGTCCAGTTGTGTTCTCATTTGCACAGGCTCAACACTGCTCCCTAGGATGTTCCTTTCCTCTGCCTCACCCTTCATCATTGTCAGGATATTCCTCAGACCACTTTTTCCATCTTATCGTTGCCCCGCAAGCCTTGCCTGAAATCTTTATCTTAACACCTCCTGACACATCTGAACCACCATATTACTGTCAGACATCCTGGTCATTCAGAATCCATCAACTTGTGCCACATTCCTGTGAAGTGACGCATCTTTCATGTATTGCTTTGACAACTCGACACTGGGCAACTAAAGTCTATTTTTAAAAGCGCTAAAAATAATTGTTCTTTTTGTTGCAAAAATTATGATTAAGCTGTGCTTCTATGCTAGTAACGTGTAGGGCTTCCTGGAGGGGGGAGCTGAAGACTTGCTCCTGCAAGGCTATTTTTAGAACATCCAAGACAAGTTCCATAAACATGTACTTAACAGAATTTTTTGCAAGTGGAAAGCAGTGCTTTTCTGGATTAGTGCTCCTTTGCTGTTGGAACTTTCTCCACAAAAAACCGAAGAGCTGGTTGGTGGCAACAAGTTCCCCATTGCCTCTCCACCTTTTTTCTTCTGCCTGTTGATGGTAAATACACTCCTCTTGCAATTTCCAAAGATATTCCAGGTCTGGGAATTATAAACTCAGGGCTACTTTCTCTTGGAGTATTTCCAACAGTCTGCTCTCCTCCAGGAACATGGGCCAAAAGACAGATGCAGACTGAATGCAGCAGAAGTGACCACGCTGCTCTACTAATAACCTGGCAAGCAGGGGTAGCTGTGAAGCACAGGACGCTTGGCAAATGCATTTGATAGGATGGCAGGACTTTCTTTTCAAGTTATCGGCAACTGTGAGAGGAATCCTGTCTCCTCCTCCTTCCCCACATCTGACTTGTATGAAATAAATGTCCCAGGAAAGAGCTGGAGCTGGCCACAAAAATCTCTGCTACTCAGGGAGTGATGCTCCAAATCTCACTTTTTAGCAAGGTTAAATACAGAGCTGTACTATTTGCTCTTTCTTGAGGGAGGTATTTTAAAATTATTCCCAAGCAGCCAGCAGCAAAAGCAGTAGCAGATCATGCTAGCCTCCGACTGGATGATTCCTGTAAAACAGCCAAGAGGCTTGTCTACAAAATATTTTGGAATTAGAAGCACCCAGCAGTATGTGCAGCTTAGAATAGGACTATTTTCCTAACAAGCTTTCCCACAGTGGTGGTGTCAGTTCTCAGTGTCTTTGTATGCCCATGAATCTCCTTCAATAACTTTGGCTCCCTCATACTGCCATTCCCCCCTGATGCTGCAGGATCCAACAGGGCATCCTTGAATAACTCAGAACTTGATGATACACAGGATAAAACACCTTCATGCCATTTGCTGGTAATTTCCTTCATTATACAAGCTGTTTGCCTGGCCAGCTGGGAGTTTTTCTCTCCAACACCTGCAGTGCAAATTCTCCTGCTGATTGCAGGGCACTGAATCACACATTTCTAAAGGGTGATTTCTGCTTTTTTAAGTGGCCCAAACTCTTAGGAAGGAAGCTGGTTACATCTACAAAGACAAGCCATGCATTCTGGAAACTCTTGTCCCATAAAACATGGATGTTTTCCTTCTAAACTGACCTGCTAACATTAGGAGTGAAAGGTGAGCCATTGCTCCTAAGCAGAGACCTCATGGGTACATCTGTGAAGAAGTGGTTTTGAAAGTTGATCATCTTCACATCTGTAGTTCCAGGTTAAACAGATGATGAATGAGGCAGTGGAAAAGAGTGGTCAGTAAACATAAATATAAATAGAGATCGCAGGATGAAAAGGAGGAACAGAGCTTAGAAATGTTCACTAAAAATTTAGTGGCACTAGGAATTGGGAGCACATGTAGGAATCAGCAAAGCAGAGGTGGTGGAATAGTTTGTTACAGATATTTTTACTTTTGTTACTTTTAAATTACTTTTATGTGAATACAGCATCAGGAATAAATTCTGACCAGTTTTCACATCCCCATGGTGCTATGGGGAAGACCAGAGCTTTAACTGTGAGCACTCAGCCAGTATTTCTGGAAGGCTCCTGCTCAAGATCTGAGATACAAGTCAGAAACTTTTTCATATAGCTGCAAGGTATGTTACAGAGTCTAGGGACATCAGAGCATGGGTTACTCTGCCTGGGCAGAAAAAGCAATTGTGTGATTCATGGAACAAGCCATTGAACTCTCAGTTTCCTCCTGTTTATTGATAAGGAATGACAGCAAACTGTACAGCAGTATTCGGTTCATGTTAATAAAAAGATATGCAGGAGGGCTATTCCTAAAAACTCCATCATTTGCTCTTGCAATTTTTTTGTCCACTAGTTAAACACCTGATCCTAAATAATGCAAGGCTTGGGTTGGGATTTTTATGGTTTGGTTTGTTTTTTTTTTCATGCACACCTTATTTTCATATTCTTTTTTTTTCCTCATCCAGCTCCCTAGGCTTTTCCTTTTAACACTTCTGCCTCAACTTTTGGCAACACCTGGATCACATATTTAATTTGCTTTTTATCTCAGCAGCTTGTAAGCTTTAAACAACTGACACACTCCATCAAAGGAAGAGAAAAACCAAAACAAGAACCCTATTAACCTCTGTTACCCATATAAACTAATTAACTCTACCCCCTCCCCAATTATCCCTGGAGAGGGGAACTGCTTTTATAAGCTTCCTGCTCTTTTTTCACCCCCCTCTTCATGGCTGCTTGCCTTGTTGCTGAGGAGCGAGGTGCTGATGTGCCCCCATCTGCAGCTGCCCTCGCAGCCCTGAGGGCTCTGCAAACACTGGGCTGCTGTGAGATGCTGAGCCCTGCATCCCTGCTCGGCCACAGTCCCCTTCAGGTGCCCGGAGGAAGGGGAAGAGGCTGCTTTCCACTACAACTCTTGGTCACACCTGGTTGTTCAGTCCATGGTCAAGGGTGGTGACCCTTAGTTTCTGACCTTGGATTACATTTCAGGTTTTAAATGGGCTTCCTGTCTGCTGATTAAAGCTTGTTTGTTCAAAGCAAAAGGATTAAAAAGAGTAATTATAATCCTGCTAATTTATGTGATTCTTCATGCTAAACCATGCCTGCATGCATAGACCTCTGTGAGCACACGTGCCTGGGATGGTTTTTGTGTACATTTGTTTTAAACCTATGCCAGCAGTGAGGGAGACAAAGATTGTTAACTGGCTGCTGTTAGTCCTCTCTGTGCCATATATATGTCAACACACACCATTGTTCTTCCTTTTTCATTAAGAAATAGCTAAAAGCAGAGAGGTATTTCAGTATGCTAAGCTTTCGGTTCTGAATTGTTATTCAACAAGTAACCTGACGCGAAAGGTGAGAGCAGTTGTGGGTCCACGTAGCTTTTTTGTCATCCTTTTTATCAAACTGAGTCACAGTTACACATTTCCAATGCACTGTATACTGAAGACATATATTGTGCACGTGTACTGATTGATTATATGCAGGTGAAGGGGTTCTCAGCAAGAGTCCAATAAACCAAGGGCAGCAAGTAGGGGAAACTGTTCCACACTTGTAGAAGAGAGAGATTATTAATAGCAGGTCTGGGGCTGTAACCATCCCAACCAACATCACACAAAACAAGTGGATCAATTTAGAGCTTAAAGCGACAGGGAGGTACAGGGCTCTCTCGGGTCTCTCGGCCGCCCTCTCTCAGTTGTTTTGCGTCAAGGAAGGTGTCAGACCAGTCCTGGAAATTGAGTTCCTCTCTGCAGCTGGACAGGGCAGACAGCTAAAATTCAAGGCATGATTCATAGTTACATAGAGGGGTTTTGGACTCAGTCCTAACTTGATCCAAAAGTTGCTTGAGGGACTTCTTAACACACTTCATGACCTGGGCCAGGAGACTTGTTTTGGATTAGGATTTAACAAAGCTCCATATGGGCTAGCAACTGGACTGGGGTCTGTGGTTCCTCTCCAGTGAACACTTATGGAGCACCCAGAGCTGCAGGACACAGGTGGGGAGGGCCCAAATGGCCATGGCCAAAGCACAGGATCTGGTCATCCTCATCCAGTAGTGTTAATCATAAAATATCAATTTCTCTAAATTATCCAACTAGCATACTTTGAGGGACAAACAAGTATTAAACTGTTTTTCTCCTGAAAAATACTACAGACAGGAACAGGCTCCTAGGAAGGCTCTACAGAGCCCACAAGGTTTTACTTTTGGTTTTGTTGCCTTCCCATTACCAGCTGAGCAGCAGTGCTGCAGAAACTTGCCTTGCTTCCTCTTTGTAGGGATGACTCAGGTTTATTTTATCCCAGGGACCCCTGGTGGCCTAGTGGTTAGCATGCAGGACTCTCACCTCTGCAACCCAGGTTCGAATCCAGCCAGTCCCCCGGGCAGATGGTAGCTCGTTAGCCCTGTGAGGCCATCCATCTATGAGAAGGTCACTCTAATCAAACCTACGTCCTGAGGACCTCACTGCCATTGTCCAAGCTTGCTTGGCCCCGGCAGATGAACCTTAGGATTAAAGGGTGGGCTCAGTTCAGCGCAGGCTGTGTCTCACCTAAAAAATCCATTGCGCAGGCTGGAAAGGTAAAAGACCTTTCCCCAAATCTTCGTTCGCGAAGACTGGCCATTATATATATATATATTTTATCCCAGGGTGGACAACACTCTAGTATTACCATTTAAGTAACTAAAAAAATAAGAAGTGAATCTAATGTGCAGGCATTATCGAAGTGGCCTGCATTACAGGGAGTTTGGCTTTGACGTGCCATCCTGGCTACAGCAAATCTCTCCCTACTCTGTCTGTGCTGGTGAATTTGAATGCTTTTCTTCTAAGGATGCAGAGCTGATTCAAACCCAGGTGGTTCACTCAGCCCACTTGAGAGCATTCCTTCAAAAGATAGCTGCCAGCCCATGTTCCTCTTTGTTTTCATTCTTTCCTGTCCGTTTTTCCCCTTTCCTGCCCCTCGGGCCAGCCTGGTGGTGCTCAGCCCATGCTGACCGGAGGTGTTGTGGGAGGGAGCAGGGTGGCCACTGGGTGGTACTACCAGGTAGGATAACCACAGCGCCGCGGTGCCTGCCCGCACGGGGCTCCGCACACTGGTGGTGCCGGGGTCTGGCCAGAGCAACCCCCTCTCATTCCCGCAGTGGTCTCTCTCTCAGTGCATGGGCTTTCCTAGCTTGTACTTACAAGCTGAGCATCCCCATCTTTTGCTCCTCACTCTGACTCTTGACTGTGAGAGTGCAACAGCAGCAAAATTAAGGCAGCAGATTAGAAATTCTAAAATTTTTCAGTGCTCCCTCCCCATCTTCCTCTTTGGGAAGCTGCTTTCAATCACTTTATGTACTGAAAACAAACATGAAAGGAAAAACTCTCCTCTGCCTTCAGTTGTCAGAGCAAAAACTAGAATTCCCTGAGCTCTTTTCAGAAGTGCTAATATTCTCCCCTAGGCCTTCATTATATCGCACACGGATCTGCAGTCCTCTGCACACAGGAAGGGAGGGAACAGCCTTAAAAAGTTGGGCTGCAATATTTATTTATTAAAAATAAAAACAAAAATTTGCCAGCACCAGTGAACAGCAGATCAGAGTGCAATAAAAAGCACTAATCAAACAGGCAATGTTGGGTCGATGTGATGGAGACCCCTGACCCAGCTCAGAGTGAATACGGCTGATGTGTGACTGGGCCCTCTTCCTCCAGCCTGGCATCTATATGTCTCAAAGCAACTAAATTATGTTTCTGTAGCTATCCAGTTCTCCTTCCCTTGTTCCCAGCACAAATCTCAAACTTCTTCTGCCTGCTGCAACTGAGAAAAATAATGTGCTCCCTGCTCCTTGTGCAAGATGCCAGATGCATAAATTTCCTTTCTGTTCTCCCTGCAACCACTTTGATTTTGTCAATGGCACTTCTGCTCAGGCTCAGGCTCAGGAGTACTGTTTGTTTGAAATTTGAAACTGAAATTTGTTCAAAGGGAACAGAGTCTTAAAAATAAAAATTTTAATTTGGAGCCATTTATAGTTGAGGAAACCCTCCTTTGGTAGTGAGGTACCCAAAACATAGGGTAATTGAACCCAAACACCAACCAAGGACCAGGCAATGGGATGAGCAGCCAGGGGGTGAAATTTCTCACTATTTCTCATTTCCTGTCACACACTTACGAGCCCCTGTATTGTTTTTTAGTGTATTACAATCATGGGTATTGACTAACAGCGGGATTGCACTGGCAGCACCCTCACTACTGGAATAACTCCAGCACAGAAATGACATTTATAACACACTGCCAGCAGCCATCGACATCAGCCCCCTCAATTTCCAGATCACAGTTTACAACGTATAGAGGTTTTTTGTCTCTCACTTTATTCACACTGTCTAAAGAAGAGAAAGAAAAGTTAAAAAAGAAGGTCTAAAACATTACTGAATTCAGCCCTTTAAAAAACCTCCACTTTGGAGCACAATTCTGTCTGGCTTTCTCAAACACCCTGGGAAGACATTAACCCTACCGTACCACTGCAGGCATACAATGTGTTCAGAAATAAAGATTCATTTGGATTTCACTTGCTAGCCCAGAGCATCTTTTGGCTTTCTGCAAAGTTATGTGTGTTAGATGAGTCTAAAATGTCAGTGTCAACATTACAGCACTGGGAACAGAGACAGAATATGTGAATTGCTGACCTGATTTCCTGATTTGAGCCAAACTTTGCAAACAAGACACACGATAAGACAGATGCCTACACTCATATCAAGGCACCTGCATCAGGGCAATAGTAGATTTTTCAAAGCACAGAGCATCTTTCACCTACTCTATGGTTAAAAATTAGATCATCTGCTTTAATGTGCTATATAAATGCTAGGATATCAAACTAAAAGCCCATGTTTAGGATGCACCTTCTACTCTTAAAAATTGAAAGTATTTTTAGTATTGTGACTCTTGAATCAGTTGTGCCAGTGCTGGAAAGCATTTGTCAATTCTGACTCTGTCCAGCTGCCACCCCAGAGGTCTGAGCCATTTGTCCACTGTCTGGGGCCCAGGGTTTAAGTGGTTTAGCATATACTGCCATCAGTTCCTCTATAACTCCTAACATATTAGAAAGGATTAGGATAAACCAACTACTTTGAAAACTGGTATTTTGCTTACTGCTTGCTGCTGAGCACCTAATAAGAGAGCCAAGTTTGTTCACTTGCCTTACTGGAGTAATCCTGAGAAAATCAATAACATAGTCAAGACACAGCCATGCCATTCATATGGAAGCCGTAGTTCAGTTAGAAGTGTAACAGTGCATCCCTCAGGCTGTTTTCCAAGGCCAAAGAATTTTTAACTGTCATTACAGCACTGAATGCATGCCATGCAACACATGTAATACACCCCCGCAGCCCCTTCCCTTTTCTTTTTGCTGGACACAAAAATCACTCTGAAGCTGAACAAATAACAAACTGTATTGTTGTCTAATCTATATGATGCCCAGAATATTAACCCTCCATCCTGAGAATATGTTCAAGACACGAGGCTTCAAATAAAATAACCTGCTTTTTTTAAAGACTACTCTTTGGCATGACCACCTACCTAGAGAATTTGCCTCAAATGATCGTCAAGTACTGATTATTATTTTCTTGCTCTACTGTTAGATCAATTCTGGTTGACAACTGCTCTCAGCTAGTCTCTTCAGAGTTGATTAAGTTTGCTTTTGCAGCTGAGATACAGCAGAGGTGAGGCTCACAAGGAGAAGTAATTTTTTTTATAGATGAAGGCTGACTCCAGACTGAGGCAAAGTGGATGATCTCTGAGGACAACACACTGCTTGCAGAAGTGAAACAGCACCAGTCCTCCTACTGACTTCGCAGAGCCCTGGCAAGGCATAGTGGCTGCCACTTGGAAAAGCAGTGGGCAAACAGGGAAGGTATTTCCAAAGAAGGGAATGAGAAGCATCTTCTCCCACTGATGAAGCTGATACTTTTAACCCTCCAGGCTCCACAGGGGTAGCAGATCTCAGTTGAGATCTCCCCATCTCAACTCTTCACCCAGCTTTGGCCCAGTTTTTGCCAGAAGCCTTTACTTTTGGAGCAGCAAAAATCATTTTTGCATTGCTGCTGAGCAGCTTGAAACAGCAATGTTAATTAGTCCCACAGACCAGACTTAGAAAAAATGGACAAGCTTTCAGGCACTCAAGTCCTTCTTATTTGATTAAGCTATTTTCTACAAGTAGAACACATTCAAATAACAGAATACCCTTCAAAATGGGCAACAAATCCAATTAACTGACAGGATCTAAAAGTATAGGGCGAGGAAGGGGAGATAAGGTAAAGTAATAAACTGTAAAACTGAAAAAAAGCCATGCATAAAATGAGACAGATTTGGGGGCTTCTCAGTGTGAAAGGAGTGACACAGCCAACAGATATGGTTTTTCTACATGTTATGACCTGCTCAGTAAAAAAAACCTACTTGATATCTGTTTAACAGGTACCAGTGGCAAAGTATGTCTGTCCAGTGGGTTCCCCACTAGTCAGTATTCAAAATGAGGGGGGGTCTACATCATCAAGGGTGGAAGAAGCTGAAGCTGGATCTGAAAGACAGTCATCTCATAGCTCATAGAAACCACCTGATGTGCTATCACATCCCTTTGCGAGATGTGGGCAGCACTGCCAAGGACCAGCTAAAAGGAAGATATATAAACAATGCCTCAAATGCTGTTTTTGCAAGGTCAGCAGCACAGGGTAAGCTAGGGTGCAGCATGCACAGATACTCTACTGAAATGAAAAAACAACTCACATTTTTACTGCACATAGTACACAGCTTGCTACCCAATGAAAAGGTCAAAAGTCAAGATGTGATTGATACTCTTCAAGGATGCCACAAAGGAAAAGAGGCCCCGCTCTTGACCACGGTACCACAGGCCCAGCAAGAAGGTTTTATTTTCCTGAGGTTGAGGGTAAGATAACTGTGATGTATCCAGCTGGCAAGGCTGTCAGAGAATTTCCCCAAGGCACAGTCTGAGCCTACAGACTCCACTGGGCAAGATAAACAGATGTACCAAGCACATACCGAGATCTCCATGAGTATACTAATCATGTTTTACTCCATGTCTAGGAACAATCCCACTAAGGTTTATTGCATGGATGCAATGACCTAGATATTTGCCAGCAATTCAGTAGAAGGGAGAACCTTATTCCGCTAAAGTTACTGGGAGGATGTCACAGCCCTATGAAATCACCATGTGCCAGGTATGATAAATGAGCTCGACTCTTCACCGTTAGGTATAACCTTGGTAGGGCAAGAGAAGAGGTGCAGTGAAAGGGGACAGATCCAGGAGAAATACTGAAGAAATAATCTCAGCATATCATCATGTCCTCCTTATGCCAAAATTTCTGTCACCCTTCAGCATCCTCCTTCTCCTCCCCACTGCCAGCCACCAGCAGGGATGAAATAATCAGGTTTATCAGATGAACATTATTGGCAAGAACATCTGTTTGGAAGTGTACCTTTTCAGTGAGGCTGATTGACTGTTCTAGGATTGAGTGCTTTTTAAAAGGAAGATGTGAATTTGACACTAAAACTGAAATTACAATAACTCACCTTTTATCATCTCTTAGTGTGACAGAAGATAGAAAAACAACAGGGTCAGCAACTGTCTTTATGCTGAAAAATTAATGTTTCCTGGTCTCTTCTTTGCTTTTTACTTCCATGTACCTGATAACTCTGCTTGGGGTCTGCTGAAGACAGAAGATTATTCATCTGAAAGTTGCAATCCCTTAATTGATGCTAATAGACACCCAAGTGGATCCCATCATAATTAGTGTGGCTCTCTTAAAGTACTGGAGAAAATAGACTGCTCCACATATAGGCTACTGTAACAACAGAGTGACAAGGAAACTGCAAAACCACTTTAAAGGAGCATAGGGCTGAATCCTGCTCCATTTCTATTTATGTCACTCTAGTGATGCTACCATGAGGTACAGTGGTGTAAGCCCCATAATTCAGTGATGAGACTGTTTTGGTTAAAATGCTGATTTAGTTAGATATGCTCATATTCTGCAGGGGATTCAGAACACCAGGAAAAAGGCCATTCAGCATCCCAAGAGGGCCAGCACATTCAGAATTCAGAAAGATTAAACCCAGCAGTGACAGACAGCTCCAGTGAGTATTTTTAAATGGCAGCTTGCCACGCAAATGATGAAGTGTGGATTTTATTAACTAACTTTTAGTTAATTTACTGTCCAGTGGGATTCAACAATCAAGAGACTGCACTTTTCACGTGACTTAAAATACTGCAACGGCAAAGCCTAGGTAAGCATATTTCCAACATGTCTTTTAACAGCGTGAAATAGCTTGAGGGAAAAAAAATAGAAAAAAATTTTAAAAATAAAACAGACTTTAAGTTGTGTCAACGTTTGATGTTGTTCCTGAATCCTCCTTAAATATCGTGGCTTAAATCCTCACTCCCATGGCAGCAAGAGTAAGGGTCTTCATGGGCTCCTGGAGCCTAGATTTCACTTGGAGTGGAATTCCAGTTTGGTACCCCATCCTTCCTGCTTTTCTTGCTTACTCAGTCTGCCTGTGTCCTCCCCTTTTAGCTCACACATTAGTGCAATCACTTCCAAGACACTAAATCAATACAAACCTCAGAACTAACAATTTGTGTCCAAGCCTCATTGTTCATTCCTCTGCCTTGCTTCTATTCCTCTGACCTCTTGCTTTTGTGGTTTCTACTTCTCCCCTGTGGGGGATCATTTATGCCAAGGATGCCAGATTATTATTAGAAATGGTACACAGGCTCTGTTGAAAAGAGATGAAGAACTAGTAACCTGTAAGCAAGTGCCCAAATGCAGTGCAGGACTGAAGAGACAGCTGAGCTTTCCCTGGTCTATGGGCAGAAGTTCAGTCTCAAAGGAAGAAATGCTGCAGTTGTCTCATTTTCAGCCCTGCAGTAAAGATCAGCTTCCAGGTAATATGGCAATGAAGAGGTCTCTCTTATTGGCCAAAGATAAACCTCCCATTTTATCTACCAGGAGAACACAAGCATTGGTTCAGCATTTGGAGGACCTGAGATCATAGAATCGTAGAATAGCCTGAGTTGGAAGGGACCTTAAAGACCACATACTTCCAAGTTCCCTGTCATGGACAGGAACCTCTTTCACTAGACCAGGTTGCTCAGTGCTCCATCCAACCTGGTCTTAAACACTCCCTGGGATGGGACATCCACAGTTTCTCTGGGCAACATGCTCCAGTGCCTCAACTACCCTCATGGAAAAAGAATTTTTTCCTAATATCTAATCTAAATCTGCTCTCTTTCAGTTTCTAGGTTCAGCTCTGGGTTTGGGGCAGATCTTTTCCTAATTCCTTATGGCAAGCCACAAGGAACACTCTTACTTGAACGACAGATAGAAAACAACAGGCAGAAGGACCTCATCTAGAGAGAAAAGGGAAAATTTCTCTTTGTCAAGTGCTTTGTCAAGTCCAGACATCAGACAGAATCACAGAATATTCTGAGTTGGAAGGGACCCACAAGGATGGGAGTCCAACCCTTAGCCCTGCACACAACCATCCCCAAGAGTCATACTGTGTTCGTGAGAATATTGTCCAAATGCTTCTTGAACTCTGTCAGGCTTGGTGCTGTGACCACTTCCCCAGGGAGCCTGTTCCAGTGCCCATCCATCCTCTGGGTGAAGAACATTTTTCTAATATCCAACCTAAATCTCCCCCAGCAAAACTTTGGCCATTCCTAGGGTCCTTTCACTGGTCCCCACAAGGAAGAGATCAGTGCCTACCCCTCCTCTTCCCCTCACAAGGAAGTTGTAGAATGCAATGAGGTCTCCCCTCAACCTCCTCCAGGCTGAACAGACCAAGTGACCTCAGCCACTCCTCATACGGCTTCCCCTCAAGAGTTGTCACCATCTTCGTTGCCCTCCTTTGGACACTCTTTAATAGCTTCATATCTTTCTTATATTGCAGTGCCCAAACCTGCACACAATATTCAAGGTGAGGCCTCACCAGTGCAGAGCAGAACGGGACAATCCCCTCCCTCGACCGCTGGCGATGCTTTGCCTGATGCCCCCCTGGACATGGTTAGCCCTCCTGGCTGCCAGGGCGCTGCTGACTCATATTCAATTTTTCATCAATCAGGACCCCCAGGTGCCTTTCCATGGCACTGTTTTCCAGCATCTCATTCCCCAGTCTGTATGTATGTACATCTGGGGTTGCCCAATCTGGCACTTTCCGTTGTTGAACTTCCTGTGGTTGGTGATTGCCCAGTCCTCTAACTTGTCGAGGTCTCTCTGGAGGGCTTCCCTGCCTTCAAGGGAGTCAACAGCTCCTCCCAGTTTTGTGTCATCTGCTGAGGCAATTTGACTTCTATTAACCACTTTAGAATACTTTCTATAGTATCTATCTATCTATCTATCTATCTATCTATCTATCTATCTATCAGTAGGTATAGTATATGTCTTATAGAAAAGATATATACATAATATATATACTTGAGGAACATGTTCTTAAAAAAGAGAGTCAGTAACCCCACAATAAGAAGCAGATCCAAACCTCTGACTTCTAAGTTTTTATTACAATGAGTGAGGAGAAATATTTTTTTAAGAAATGAAAGTCACAAAGGGTGTGCCTGTCTCATTTTTCTTCCGCTCTAGTTATATACAATGCACAGCATGTGGCGATTATTTGCCACTGAGATTCTTCAAGTTCTGTACACCACAATGGTGAGTTTGAAGGATGCAAACAGCATGGCCTCAATTCATACTTGTTTTACTAATGCCTTGTGTCTATTTTTACAGCCTATTTGAGAATTCCTTGCTCTACAATGGTGACATAGTTTTAATTTACAGCAGCCAGATTCCGAGGAACATTGCTCCCAAGCAACAAGCATTTTGACCTCTGCACTTTTGGACACTCTTAACCTCTTATAAATTAAAAAAAAAACCAAACAAAAGAAAACCCCCCAAAACCCAACAAAACAACTAAAACCCCAAAAGAATTATCATCTGCAGAAGGAAAAACTTAAGCAATGTTTGTGGCTACTCTCTCTGTTCTTGTCTTGTAACACATCTAAAAGAGATGCTGTCCTCTCTGGGTGCATCTGTATTACTGTTTTAACTCACATTAAGTGTATTGTTTGGAAGCAAATCCAGCTGTCATCTTCACTTGCCAGATTTTGGGTCACATCACAGAGGGTGAGATTTTGAACTGTGCTCCATCCAACCTGACCTTAAACACTTTCAGGGATGGGGCATATTTTCTACCCTGAAATTAATTTGGAAAATGCATCCCAAGAGTGCACTCAGTGTTCTCCAGCCATGAATGGACATGCAGCTCCCTGGTACCAAACTGGAGCTAATCCACAGTAAAATGCCAGAGTGTTTTTAATGAGAACATCAATTCTCAGCACCGACTGGTCCTCTCCTTTTGCTGTGTGCTACTCGATAATGTAGCCACAGCCTCTGAAACTAGTTTCTACCTTTCCTTACCTCTTCCTTGGGAAATGTCTGCTGAAGCGTATAGCTCAAACAGGGTCAGAGGAACATGTCACCAAGCTCCCCATGGAAAAGTTTGAGAGTTCCCAGAGCTGGCAGAGTAACCCACCATAACCATCACAAAGGGATGCTGCTAATCCTAGGAGAAACACTACAGCTGAAAACATTTGTCCTTGAGTGAAACATCTCCCAAGTCAGAGAAATGCCATTTCCATAGGGACATGGTGACCAGGGATCTATCCAGCAGAAAATCAAGTATTGCAGCCGCTGGCAAGAGGAGTGACTGCCTGCCTGGAGATGGGCAGAAGCCACCACCAGCTCATGCTTCAGCTCCTGTGCTGCCCTGGGGGAAGCCACAAGGGATGGTTGCGCTGATCTTCCCTATTGCTAACGCTGCCGAGAGCATGGCAGGAAACGACCCTGTAAAAGTATATGCACAGCAGGGTACTGAGGTGAAAATGCAGATTAATTAGATCATGGACAAAAAAATAAAAAAGAATGATGAGCTATTTGTTCAGGGTCAGCATTTTTGAGGAAGGGAAAACAAAACAGTTTTGCTTATGGTTCAGAAGAACACAATATAAAATGTATTCGAGGTTTGGGGCTAAATATCGTCTAAATTCACAACAGAATTTTTACAGAGGTCAAATAAATGTTGTAGAGACAAAAAGAAAAGGCAGGCTTAAACCTTGCAGAAAACCCATCATTTTGACTAGTTACAGTAACAAGTGCTGGGCTGGCAATATCCTCCAGCCAGCTCTTTTTGTCAGAATTGATCATAAAAAGCATTTCAGATGGCCCCTCTGCAGCTTTACGAAGCCTTACACAGAAGCTGCCTTTGTGAACTGCATAACCCATAGGACAGCACAGCTGCCTTCTGTATCAGTTGCACACTGAAATGTGGACATCACAAGACAGAAAGCTCCAAATGGCTCAAAAGCAATACAGTGAAAATAAAGGTCCTTTATCTATATGGACAAGCAGCAGAAATGGTATCTAAAACATGTTATAAATAAAAGAAACACAGAAATAAACCACATCTTCCCAGATGTACTTTCAGACAATGACTTTTACTGTCAACCATAAAGTTTTGGTTGGGTTTATTGGATGTAGTCAAGAACCTTCAGATGGATTTCTAAGTGTGTCATGATACAGCCAAGGCCTTCAGAGTGTTTTATTTACTAATTAAATGGATGCTGGTAGGCTGAGTGCCAGTCTGTGGCATTACACAATTACATTAAAAGATCTGGATGATGTAGAACTTTCATCACCCATTTGGGGTTTTAACAGGCTATTTCGCTTTCTTTACTAGTATTGGCTTATTAAAGTAGGTGCTGTCATTAGCGCTCAGTCAGCCAGAGCTGAATTTGCAGCCAGTTTGACACGAGCATGTGCGGTTGTATATTAATTAGGGAAGCGCTGAGTGTACTGTGTGACCCGTTTTCTTCAGCTCTGCAATTAACAGCCTCACAAAAGCATCTTCTGAGGACCTGAACACAAGTTAATCTGCTAGGGGGAAATGGTAAAAGAAATGATCAGCAAAACATTTCAAATGGGATTTGAGATAATGCTGCCTAAATCTAAAAGGTCTCACATTTATGCAGTTGCTTTTAGGACATTGGCAAAGTACCATACCTTTGTTTCTGGAATAAAAATTCCAGTGAAGTATATTGCCCTTTATGTTTGCATCTTTCTTTCTTTCTACATTTTGGAAGCCACAAAATCTGACCCAGCATGTCTGCATGCCTTATTATAGCATGACATCACCCTCCTGCCTGTAATTTGGAAGAGAAAACTTGTCATTCCCAGTCAGATACCCACTGCACACACATTTGCTTCGTCAATTGTTCAAAGACCTACTGAGAGCCAACTGTCTGAAGTTTCTCCAGAAGAAACTGTTTTCCCACTGTGTTTTTGCAATATTCAAAATGCCTTTGCTACTCTGGTTGGAGTTGGAGACAAGAGGCCTTCAGACGACTTCCAGTGATGTGCCTATTTCCTGTCTCAGTAAAGGGCAGGCTCCTGTACTCAGTATCTCCTGTGCCTGGTACAGATCCAGCTGAATGGAGACTGCAGGCTCAGGGACTCCAGCTACACTGAGTCTGATTGGAATAGAACCTAAAAACTAGATTTCTCCTAATGAGCTCTTCTATGAAACTAGCTTTTAAAAGTAATTTTCTATCAATGATGAGGGAAGATTGTGAGGATCAGCTCAGGTAAGCATTACAATTTGGAGTCTCTCCAAATGAGATCAAACATTTTGAAGTTCTCCTGTTGTTAAGTCTCTATTAGCTCTTGAAATTTCTGGCAGTTGCTTAATGCCTTCTGGCACTCTCCTCTTCAGCTGCAAGCACACAATATCCTTAGGGGTTTCGTGGGAATTGCTCCTTTCTGATATACTCCCAACATTGCTATCTTTTACCCAAATGAGAAATACTGTGTGATGAACTTCTCCCTCAGCTCCAGCTGACATCATTGAGCAATGATTGAACACAAAACCAGTGCTTAAATCCAAAAGTTAAATAATCTAGCTCAAGATTTCTATAACAATTTAGTGCAAATTAGGTTGGCTCCTGATTTTATAACAGCTGGCTCGATTCCTAGATTCTACAGACACCTGTTAGCAGCCATTAGCCACATCTTTGGATTTTACTTCCAATACAATGGCATTATTCCAAAAAAAATTCTCCAGCAGGTAACACAGATGGGCAATCACCACCTACCAACCAGATCAGTGTGAATACTGTGTGTGATAACAGCTAGAATGAGGATTCACTGTGTTTATCTGATATGATATTCTACCTGACGTATCAATTTAGTTAATCTGACACTCAGCTAACATTTCCTGCATGAGAGCTGTTTACAGCAGGGATACTTAAATGACAGAAAACCCTGTCCAGATCCAGGTGGCAAGTGAAAGTTGTACAGGGGTTTGAGTTGGAAGGGACCTTTAAAGGGCATGCAGTCCAATCCACTGCCAGGAGAGAGTGTCACCCAGACACAGTGTTCCTCAAATTCATGCAGAAAACTCCCATTTCTCACTGCTCGCATGGTCTCTGAGGAGTAGCTTCAGTCAGTCCCCACAAGCCCGGACATGAAAGTGGCATGACCATGGGCAGAGCTAGAAGCTGCAGAATTAAACAGAGGACTTAAAAAGTCAATGGTCTTGAGGTTGGAACAGCCTGGGTGAATAGCCACACAGTGAAATCTAGGTTCCCTGTTCCTTGAGAAGGTCTTATTGATCATAGAATCATAGAATCATAGAATCAGCTGGGTTGGAAAGGACCTCTGGGATCATCAAGTGCAACCCTTGATCCACTACCATCATGATTACTAGACCATGGCACTAAGTGCCACATCCAGTTTCATCTTAAAAACCTCTAGGGACAGAGAATCCACCACTTCCCTCAGCAGCCCATTCCAATGCCTGACTACCCCCTCTGTAAAGAATTTCTTCCTAATGATATACAGGAACACACAAACTGGTAGGTAGCCCATCTGTGTAAAACCCTTCTTCAATCTCAAATTGCTTTACAGATGTTCATTAAGACTCACTCCCCTCCTCTGACATTGGCTGTATGCTCATTTTGCAGATGTTGGGGACTAATAAGTCAGAGGAAGAATTATAGAATTATAGAATGTTAAGGGATTGGAATGGACCTTGAAGATCATGTAGTCCCAGCCCTTCCCCCCTCCCACTGCCATAGGCAGGAACACCTCCCACAAAAAAATCCTGATCTTGAATTACTCCAGTGACTGTGTGATATTCCTTTCCCTAGGAAATCTTTGAACTTGAGCCATACAGAGGACAGAAAAATAAATTATCAGTCTTGTTATTACTTCTAGGCATGGCTCCCAAGAAAACCAACAGGAAAGAACCCTGACATTCCTTTCCTATCCACCCTGGAAACCACCAGCAACATCATACTGAACTTAATGAAAACAATATTCTTTGAATTGTCAGTTATGACTGTCAAAGTTGTGTTGTCATTTACAGTAGCTTTTTCTGATGTTCAGATGTGTGCCTGAGAAGAGGGACTTTTGCAGATCAGCCTGTTCAAGACCAAGACATTGATGCTCTATGGTCTCTTCCATAGTCCAAGTGCTACTAAAAAACAGATAAAGACCAAATAATAAATTATCTAGATCAGGAGAAGAAAAGCTATGGCTGAGGAGCAGCTTCCCTACCAACACTGCATTGTGTCTGGGCAGGAGAGTGTGTTGGTCTTGGGGCTACTTGGTAATCTGAGCCCCTTGCTGTGACCAGCCTGAATTTGATGCCACCAGGTCTTCAGCAAAGGTGCAGGATGATGTCTGTTCTCTTGCATTTGCTTTGATTGTCTATGGCAAAAACATTCATTCCCCTGCAGGCAAATGTTTGTAGATTCGTTCAAGAAGTATGTCTTCAAGGCAATTTGCTAGTAACCTGCATTTCCATAAACTGCAGCAAATGTCCTCACAAAGATAACAAATAAGAAAGATCTTGGATCTTCAAGATTTCTCTTTAGACCTAAACAATTACTACTGCCACACACGGACTTCTTCAACATGTTTTATCCATGCTTCCTCTTCCCTGAGTTCCCTTGTTACTCCTCTTTCCTTAATACATTTCCCTTTCCTTTTGGAAAAATACTCTATTAGCTTATTTTTTAGAGATTTGGGGCACCCATAGTTATTGAAGACCAGAAATTTTAGATGGTGAGCCCTACACTGTAATGATTCTTTATAAGAAAAAAGCTGAAGTCAGTCTACCCAGCCTTCTGTCCAGCTCACCACTACTACAGCAGTGTTCCCGCTAGTAAGTTATGATTCCTATAATCCATTAATGAACCATTCCACAGAGACTCTCAAAGGCATCTAAATGTAGCATTTTTAATCTATACACAGGTACTTTATAATTACATAATATATATCCTGCAAATTGTAGAATTTACCAAGCAGTAAACGGTCTAGGCGTCAACAAGTCTGAATACTGCATTCCCTGATTTGGGCAGTACGGGTTTTAAGAGGAGGCCTTTTCCCAGGATGAAAAATCTCTGTGGTAGTTAGATTTAAATTTTTTTGTACCCGAATACAAAAATTAGCTTGAATTCTCAGCTGGCATCTCAACTCAAGCTACCAGAAATAAGACCATCAGTGCAATAAAGCAAGGACATGGGCTGGCTGAAGGGCACATTTCCAAGGACGTTAGCAGAGCTGGTATTCAAATGGAATGGTCTTTACTGCCACAGCAACCACAATTTTTCTCTTTTGAAGCGATGAACTTATTACCCTAAATGTTCTCCTTAGGAAAAGATTCTTCTAAATTCATCCAAGGACCACCAAAGCTAATAGAAACCTTTTTCTATTGGGTAATTGGTTTTCTTATGTCTAGGGTTTTTCAAATATGCATTGATTTGTTTGTGAAAGACAGCACTCCCTGCTTTGTGGGGATAATTTCCAGTCTGCAACCTATAAGAAACAACAAATTAAATGGAAGCTTCTTCATCACCCACCATTCTCTTATTTTAAACAAAAATTTGCCTGTGCACTGTGGTTAAAATGCTATTCATCTGTGGATGGGGATGCCCCATTTTGCAGAATAACTTGTCTCAGTGACAACAGCTGTGACAAAAAATTTAAATGTTCCAGGATGAAGGCATTTACATCAATGCTCTTCTGTTTAAAGTGACAAAAAATATTTTGTGTCATTGCTCTTGTTCTTTCTCTCTCATCTGACTGCTAATTTGGGCTTCCCAGCAGGCCTTCAACAGAGAAAGCCAAAACAAGGGTGTAGTTTCCTCAGCCACTGGATGAGAGCTCTGCTGAAGTCACTGAAGTTGTGACAATTTACACCAGCTAAAGATCTGCAGGGCTTAAAATCCCTCCTTTCCCTTCACCACACAAACCAAATCTTATATAACTTGTATGGTAACTCAATACTATAGAGAAGAGGAGAGAACAGAAAGGGAGTTCCCCAGATTAAACGTTTGCTATCTGAGGCTTGGATAGAAACTCGCAAAACTGAGCAATCAGAATGCACCACATGGAAATGATGATGGAAAACCCCAGTGAACAAATATGTCAGCAAAGCCTGTCTCTAAAGAACACATTATTGTTGGTTTTCTTTTTTTAAAAAAGAATTTGGTTCTTGCCTTTTTTTTTTAAATACACAATTTCTTAATCTCCTGCATTCTGTCTTTTCTCTTCTTTCCATAAATTTCTTCCCTCCCTCCTTAGCTCCATATTCTCAAAGGGGAGATGACACATTAGCAACCAGACAAAGTACAACTGCAGAAGTATGCAGCCACACAGAGCAGGCTATGGGATGGACAGGACAAATGCCTCACTTTTTTTCCTTGTGATTCACCTGATTAGCATTGAAATGGAGCTGATGTGCTATGCCAAAAGTCCTTCTCACATAAGGGCAAGTTATAAAGTCACCAACCAGTGTAGCAACTACAGTGCACTAAGTCATCTGTGGGCAGAGCAGCTGAGCTGCCTGTGCTGCTCCAGCATGGATCCCATGAGAATTATGGGGTACAGACAGCACTGTGCAAACACAGCTTCCTGTCTGCAGGGTAGTGCCAGCCTCAAACCAGCTGCTGTCTTGTCAACAGTGGGACTCAGAGTAATTCCCAAAACCCTGGAAAAGTTCTCACTGCATCCTAGGGTGAGATATTGGAAAGCTCCCAAGTTTGGGGGGATATGAGGGGAGGAAGTTGGGAAGGAGGAAAGGAGGGAAGGAGGGAAACCCAGGCGTACATAGGTGACACTCTGCAGGAGAGACACTCTGTAATCTAATGTCATTCCTACTCTGGGTCATCTGAGATCAGGACCTTTGGGTGCACCACCAAAGGAATCCTCTCCATGTAACAGCCATGAGGAGTCCTCACCCCTATAGAGAGTTTAGGTACCACAAAACTGAATGAGCAGAAGTGACAGCATTTATTTCACCTGCCTAAAGATTTGGCCTACTCAAGAGAAACAGCAGAGTTTATCCCACCTATTTTAGGATGGGCTGGCTCACTCTTCAGAGGTACTAGTCTTTTTCCACTGTCTCTAGAGAACATCTTATGTACTTTTAGACAGCTAAGAAAAATGAAATTATTTCCACTAAGGTGTCAAAACTGGCTCCTTTTATTCTTGCAATTTGACTAATACGACTAATCAGTGGAATGAACTGACTCAGGATAATATTGAAAAAAAAGGGATTAATAGGAGTCAAGACAAGATAAAGGAATCAAGTTCTCTCTGATGTAAAGGAATGAAATTTATGGTTACTATCTGTACTGTCATTAGCAGAACATTATACTTCTATAAAGAAAGCTTTGTATTCCAGTTCACGAGGTACAGAAAATGTGTCGATTGTGCCCAAAATGCCAGCCTAGTAATTTCCAGTCTGGTAGTTTTGACAGTCTTAATGAACGGGCTCAGCAAAAAACAAGGACTGGAATGCAGAGATAGCCAGATTAGGTGGACTGACAGGCTCTTTGAGAAAGGCTGCATAGGACCTGCCCTAAATATTCTTAGCCATTCTGTATTAGGACTTCCTCACTTTCTTAAGCATGAAATTCACTTACATATTCTAAAGAAGAAAAAAGGGGGGTTAAGGGGGGTGAAGGAGAAATTGCTATTTTTAGTGTACAAGCATATTTACATAATCAGGGCAAAAACCTGCATTTTAAAAATGCCCTAAATACATATTTACATGAGAGAACGCAATGATTCCAAAGAGGCTGATAAAATGCATTTTAAGTATAGCTAACTACATATTTACACAACCAAGACAATAATCCCCATTAAGGATTTATTTTTTTCACATTGCCACATTAGAAAACTGAACAGTTATTAATCCATACAACTCCACATTAACTCCTAGATACTGCATGTCCTCAGGGCATTGCAGTACTAGCAAGCGTACACTGAAGCCTAGAAAATTCCTCATGAGGAAAGGAGAGGTTCCCTCTCTCTCTGGGTTTTGCTTAATTATCAGTCATTTTCCAAGAGATCTCCCAGAACCACAGTGACTCTGCTGCAAGCGGAATCCTGCTCGAGTCACTGCTGAGCTGCACCAAGGATGGGAGTAAACACTTTTTAAAAATCATGATTCAGAACAATATTTCTGAATGAATTGTGCCTACAGAGGCACATGTCTGCTCAGCATGGTCATTTCTGAGCACAAACACATGTGAGGCAGGGAATCCCCTTTTTTCTTCTGGCAGGAAAACCCAGCCTCCTCAGAGGCAACAGCAAAGGGAGAGCATGCAGGAATGTAGTGCTTGGGGTGTGACAAGGCAGGGGGATACATGGAGGTGGAGAGAACAAGAAAGGTTCTCTGCTGTCACCATCAACAAGCTCTCCTAAACAATTTTATGTAGTGAATAGATGAACATGAAAATGAAGCTTGTGTTTCCTCTTCCATAACCTGTGAATTTTCTTCATCAGAAAATCCCATCTCATTAATACGTTGAACAGTATTTTTATATTTTCCCCCCTTCCCTTCTCCGAGCCTCAATTTCAGTGACACAGTTATCAATGAGTTTCAGGAAATAAGATACACTAGATTTTGTTTTCTGGTAATTTGCCATCTGTGATCAACACAACATCAGTGTATCTGTGGGCACAACATTTTTTTTAAAAATAGACTAAAAATAATGAATTATGAAACATTTTAAAAATTAATGCATGCTCCACTTTAAGCAGCTGTCAAATTCATCTGCTCCTCCTCCCCACAGAAAAACATCTCTTCCCCCAAATATCAAAACCCTAAAGACAGTCAAATACAGAGCTTTTACTTGTGCAGAAAGACAAACATCTATCATCAGAAGTATTGGCTGTCTTTCACATCTTTTCTGCATTACCTCACTTCCCCACAACTCTCAGCCCTGTCCCATCAGCAGAAGATCTGAACTCACTTTAACAACACACCCAGCAGTGCACCTGCCATCTGGTAGGTGTGCTCCATCCTTCCCCTTACCTGCTCTCAAATGAGAAAGCTGTGTAATGCAGCGAAGTGTTTTTGTAAAGTTTTGTTTTGGGGGATTATTCACATTTTCCTGTTTTCAGTCTCTAGACAAAGACAGACCTCACCAGGGATTGCACATGGGCAGAGCATGGATGGGCAGGTGGAGTTGTCACTGGTATGTGGGAATCAGCCCAGACAACTAGTTGTGACACTGTGCTTGAGAACAAGTCACATCCATGATGCTTTTACAGCACTTTCGTTTCCTGATTGAACTTCCTAAAGCATCTACTTTGCCTTAGCTGACTTTTGCTGCTGTTGTTCTGAGTCTCTCTGCTCTCACCTCACTGGTGAACTTCTAGAAAAAATTTTCCTTCACTGACACGTGTCCATCTTCTCTTCTTCCCTTTATACTTCCCACATTCTGCTAATGTACCAGGTCTGGCTCAACAAGCCCCATCTCCGCTGATACCAGCCTTAATCAGCTGGGAATCCAGTAGCAAAAGAAGCCCAGACATGGGAGGAGTTTCAATTTCAAGGATATTGCCTCTTCAGCAGGTGCAGCCACTGACAGGGTACAGGAAGACGCTGGGGACACAAAACAAATTCACATCCCCTACCTGAAAGCAGTATCACACTATAATAAACAGCATCACAGGCCACTGGACCATGAAAAATAGAACACTGCTGAAAGATTTTGAAGGATTTTACCTCCTTCTCAAAAGAAGTAGAGAAAAACAAGGAGTCTGACTCTCAGCATAATCTGTGCTGCCTGGTAGGCAAACATTTTCATAAACAGTTGTGGTAATTTCTTATTCAAATTAAGCAAACAGTAGCATTCACACACAAAAACACATGCATGCACACACACCACCTGAAGACAGCTCCAAGCTGTGGCGTTCCCTGGCCTTTGCTTGCAGACACGAAAGCTGTTGCATAGCCTTCTTACAAATATTTCTCTCTGCCACAAACCTTCTGGCCTCAGTGCAGCCAATGCAAGGACATCAGAATGGAGACAGCACAGAAAATAAGCCTCAAAAGGATCATCAAGGGAAGAGATTGATCAAGGAAAAAGTTAGGCAGCCAACACGAGTGGGCTGAGAAAGCTGTTGTGCTTTCAATAGCATAAGTTCCTTGGGCCATAAAGCTGACACTGGGGCTGCACACTTGCATTCCAACCTGACACATTTATTGGAGAAGTAGAAAGCTAATCTTGGCCTATTAACAATTGCCGTCCACTGTAAATCACTGCAGGACCTCCCTTGATGCATATTGCCTCCTATTTATCTCACTGGCATCAAGGAACCCTTTGCCCTCTTCAACTCATTGTTTGGCCATTAAATCAAAACATTGCCTTTCCGGGAGAGGACTGGTTCACAAGGGCCAGAGTAGACAGACCATTACAATGTGAGGTTCAAAACATCATTGGAGGACATACATGAATTGATCCCAATTTGCAGTGGGTTTGTTGCAAAGATTTGACTTAATTTTGTTTTTCTTTCTGGAAAAAATCAGTGTTCCTAAGGTTCATCAGTGCTCTAGGAGAGAAACTACTGCAGAAACCAGTGTCTCTTCAGGATACAATATATGTACAGGTTTGCTACTCTTTGAAATGAATGGGGATTCACAGTGTCAGTTTCCTGTGAGTTTCTTGGATACAATTTTTCCTGCGGAGTTAATATAGGACTAGAATGACAGATCTTAATACTATAATTATAATTTTCATAAATCTGGCTTATGCTGAAAAATTGCAAGAGTGCTATTTTTTTTTAGCTAAAAAGCATCCTTTATATTTCCTTTACCATTCAGAGGAAGAAAAACCTAGATATTTGTAATGGGAAATAGAAAGGAAAGTGTGAGCTGATATATTTCTGTGCACTTTCTCATCATCTGGACTCTGAGGACTTAGATACATTCCCCGTTAAACTCGCTCCCTCTATGGTCAGTGTTCTCTTCTACTGACAAGGAGCAAACATTTCCCATTTAGTCATACAACAAGAAAGAGCAATAAGCAAAAAAAGCAGCAGTGAAGTTTATGTGAGAGAATACTGTGTTCACAGCTCAGAGCACGGAGCGTGTCCCATGGCAAGAGCTCACACCACTGCCCACACCATGAGAGAGGAGTGGCCCAGGTTTGTGTGTGAAAGGAGGTGAGCTCCCCTCAGTGCCAGGCAGGTGGGAATCCTGTTCTGCAAACACCGTGGGGATGTGAGCTATCACACCCTCCTCCATGTGAGAGAGGACAAAGCCCTACAGCTCATGCGAGAATGAGAAGAAGCCAAGAGCTGTGGTGTTAGTGTACGGTCTGAGGGCCCAGAGTCAGGCGCAGGTGTGCACTTGAGCATCTGTCTGTGCCAAGGTCCTGGGGCAGGACAGAGATGGAGCACCCCCCTGAGAGCAGCATGTGCTGGTGCCGGCATGGGGGTGGGTACCCACAGATGCCGTCTTCATTTACTTTCAGACTTCAAATATAAACCAGATATTTCTATATTTTGTTATTAATGTTAACCACAAAACTAGAAAAGTTCTGAGCAGCCAGTAAAGATAGCAGTGTGAAATCCAGGAGGGCCAAATCGCTAAAGAAATGTGAAGTTGTAAGAAAAAGTTAATAAATTTTGTAGGAATGTTTCAGGCTTACTCTGTTTCCAAGGGACCCAGAGATCCCTCTGTGTGTAGCTCATGGGTCTGGCCAAAAGGGGCTTGGACAGACTTCAAGGGAAACCTGCAGCTATCTCTGTCTCTGTTGCCAGAAATTTAATGGTGCCAAGCAGCAAAGCACTGCTGTCGATTGACAGAGGGATGGAAAACCAGATCAGATGCATGCCTGCCTCCCATAAAAGGCCCTGCAGTCCAGGACAGCCTCCCTCATTTTGAGAAAGCAATTGTCCTTTCCAAAAACAGCTTCAAGTCTCTTTTATCCAAGGTGGACAAGCAATGACCTGGGCTCCCTGACCCTGTCATGCCACGGTGCTACAGATTTTCCTGTAAAATCCAGACCTTCCCACAGAACCAGTTTAAAAACAAACAAGATGGAATGCTGTTTCTACACCTTGAAATGATTTAGGAAACTGAGAACTTAAAAGCAGCAGGTTGATATAGTCAGGTTCTGCTGTGTCAGCACTATTGGCCTTGTGAAGTACGCTTTTATTTCAACGGACCAAGTAAGTCTGAAACCTACTGTGATGGTTGCCTGTGCCATCATTGATCATGTGAGGCCCTGCTTGCCTCATATGTTTCCTAAGGCAGCAGATTCCAACTTCTGTCACATCAGGAAAGCATCATGTTGTATGCCAGTGAGGTACTTGTGGAAAGGGAGGAAGAAATGAAGAGATCTAGTCACAGCTGGCCAGAGACAGGGCAGACCCGTATTTCCCTGCTCACACCCAAGGCCCTGGTTACTCTTTTCATGGACACACTTTGATGCTGTGCACACTTGGCCCTGTTTTTTTAAGACTAACACTTGCATGTGCCAATGGATCTATATATCTGAAAAATTAATTACAAAGTTTAGGAGCACATGGAAACAGCACAGATCATCAGAAACAACATTAACAAGAAAAGAAAAAAAATGAAACAATCTTAGCAAATGAAAACCAAAATGTGAGCAGAAGCCTCTGCTTTTGATATACTAAAAAGGGGAAAAAGCAATGATTAAAAAAAAGGAAGTTATAAATAATTTTCCTATTATTCATGCAATACAGCTGAATAAAAATTCTTTTAAAAAGGTCTTTTAAATTACTTACAATGTGCACAGGTAAAAGCTTTATTTTTACCTTTTTGGTTTTAGACAGAAAGTTTTTTGCTGATCAGAACAATTATGCTTGTAACGGGGAATAAAAGGAATTGGTTACCTACAGATACACAAACCAGCAATGCTGAAGGCACAGTCACTAAGCAGCATTCTGCTACTTAAATTGGTTTCATCCGTGCATTTTATTTCTCTTCAAAATGTATTTTTTTTTTATTAGAAGCTTTCCATCGTCCTATGCAGTTAATACTTATTTTTACAATCATGAAAGCTTTCAGTTCAGGGTGGGGGGAAGGGGGGAAGAAAAAAATAGGGACTACAAAAATATAATAGAGGCTACAATTTAGAGCTAAAAAAAAAACAAACCAGAAAAACTAATATAGAACTTTTGATTAAACACTGACTTTACTGTTGCTACCAATGGGAAATGCTGTTGCACGCAAGGAGTTTTGCTATGTTCATCTCATGCTCTGTGCTATGCCAAAAACCCACCGATATCAGTTGTTGCCAGAAACAGGGAAGCAGATCACACGTGCTACTCACTGTCACAGTTTCTTGTATGTCTAGAAGATTTTATTCCACTGGTATGATATTGGAAAGTTCTTACACCCTGTCTATCCAGAAGGACTGCATTTTAATTATCTCTTAGAAGTCTGGCTGGAGGTTGGGTGTCTCAGTGGTTTTGCTTTCTTTTTTAACATTGCCTTATTGCTTAAGGCTGTACAGATCCCTTTGGGATAACTGAAAGCAACTAAAGAATGGAAACATCTCTTGGAAAAGTAAAAACAAATCAAGATTTGGGTACAGGATGGCTTGGCAGAGTGAATTCTTATTCATAGTCTTTACATTCTTGCTGAGGCTTCATTTTTTTGAATTCCTGACATTCTTCTGTTGCTCTTTGATTAGTATAACTCACTCTAGGTTTTTAGGGCACTGTTGAAGCACATGTTCTTCCAGTATCCCTGTTCAGCGGAGTTACAGCATGGGGAGAAGAAACGATGAATGAGTATATTAGAAGAAAGAGAGGGGCAGTACAAAGACACCAAGGCTTCCCTGGCATCTGAAGGGAAGTAGGCTCTAACAATAAGATTGTCAAAGAACTGATCAAACAGTTTTATCTGATTTCTATGTCAAACTAGAGTCTCAATTGCTCCTCAAGTAGCAAGAATGTAGCAGAAGAAATGAGCAGGTAGTGAGGTAGGACCACCTGCCCTGGAGTCACCTTTGACTTGGCTTTCACAGAGTGTGAGCTGCAGGAGCACCTTCTCTTTTTATACCAAATTGGTTCCCAAAATGAAAATATTACTATCCAATAGGTCTAAATAATTCATAGACTTGAGCAATTCTGGCCTGATCTCTGAGGAGAACAGCAAGCAGTATGCAGCAACCAGGATCAGAGTTAGCCATGGTAACCACAGGGGCGTGTCAAAGATCTAAGCTCCTTCATTTGGTGAGACTATAACCTTCATTTTGCAAAAAATATATTCCTGTTCCCCATGTTACAATCAAAATACTCACAAACGAGCTAAAGAACAGGTGTCTGCCTCCACCTGTAGGAAGCCTGTAAGAAATAGTTTCACCAGGTGTAAGCAGTCCCTGTCCATCTTAACCTCAACCACAGCTAATGTGTGGGGACAAGAAAGGAGCTGGGGCATAAGGGTGCCAAGTGATGTACAGGGAGGGTCCCCAGTGCCTTTATTAATCTGTGACTTGTCACAGCAATTTAAGTGTGGCTTCTCCAGCTCAGCTTACAACATTTAGGCATGAATACGAGGGGGCAGTGTGTACTACCACAGCCAATGCAGTAAGACCAATAACCAGTAGACTTCAGTTTCTCTGCTGTCCATATGGTAATTTGTATTGACACTACATTCACTTCAAAATTAATTTGAAAACAAACAGCCCAGGTAATGCTAACTTTGGTATGTTGCAGCTTATTAGAGAAGACAGAGGAAACAAAACTGTGCCATGCATAACTGGAGATCCCACAGGATCCCAAAACAGGATCCCACGGTGTCTTTTAAAGTAAATTGTTAAATCAAGACTATATAAGTCACCACAGAGTTGTTAGATGATACTGTTCCCAGTTTTCAACATTCTCTCTATCTTTTTGCAGGCAAGTATGTACACAAGTACTCCCACAGACTCAACAGAGCTCCTGAATACACCTCTTCCCATTCCTTGCCTGCATATGTATGACTTCCACTAAAACTGGCATGCATTCAGAAAGAAAAAGAATGTATTTCTCTCTGTGCCATAATGCATGCAGCAGTGCTTTCTACCACTGCCATTTATTGTTTATAAAAATGTCAGTTTATGCAAAACAATTAGGAATCCTGAAAAATGAGAGGGGAGAGAACATCAGGAACAAATATATTTGTCCATGACCTTTCGGAAAACTACCAGGTAGAATAAAGAACACCACCAGTCTCCATTCTGAACTCAAATGAATCCATCAGTCATCTAAAATAACAGTTAATAATATGATGAATTAAATTATTATAAGCTTACACTAGAAAATTACTTAAACACAACCACAAAATACAGAAGGCTGGGGAAAGGCTGAGGTGCAGGTAAGCCAGACTTCTCAGGTGAAATCCCTTCCCCATTCAGCAGCTTCCCACCAACTTCAGGGCCCTGATTTCTCTCCTGGATTTTCTACCAGGTTTTCCTCTCAACTCACTGTTCAAGATCAGAAAAATTTTCAACATCTCCATTTCTACCAAAAAGAGAAACCAATCACCAAAGTCAGGCTACTATTGGATGTGCTATGTCTTTGGTTCAGCACAAGGCACTGTAGTTATTTTTTAAAGCAAGAGTCATCCAAGGTATTTTTTTAGCCTCTTAGAAGGATGTAAAATGCCTTTCGATGCATTTGGTTGAAGGAAGGCTTGTCTTGCTAATGAGATGCTGCATGAGAATACCTGTGACCTGAGCTGAGTCCCTTTGCCAACATCCTGTGGGAATCACTATTAACCACTAAGGCAACGCATCTTTCTCCCAATCTTAAGACATAATGTAATTTCATACTCTGGAAAAAGAATTAAGTGACTATGGCATGCATCACCAAAATACACTGTCACATGAGGCCGTGTCATGATGTAAAAACATGAAGTAATTTTTAAACCTTTGACATCTTCCCCTTAAAGGACAAAGTCCAGATGGGTAAAATAGTGTCCTAAATACTGTGGGGAGCAGAAGGCAAAAAGAGATGGAGAGGAAAATGACGTCTGTACCCTGAACCAGGGAGTGGGACAAAACAGAGTAAAGGACCCATACAAAGGGCAACGGCAGCAGGCAGGAACTTTGACAATACACAGGAAAAACAGACCTAGCACACTCTAGACAATCACTGTTTTTTGTTCTTACAACAGTTTCCTGAGGAGGTGAGATAATCTAGTATTTATCATCCTTGAAGAAGATTTCAGGCTGATGGGCAGTTAAGTGAAATTGCTGGAAATGGGATGAAGCCCAAACTAAGAGCATGAGGAGATGTCACTTGAAGAGGTCTGCTCTGGATTTGTGCAGCCTTGCTGTCATGGCACAAGATAAGGAAACCCAAGAATGTGTCTTCTCTGACCATAGAGACCTTGTAGTTTTCATTTCCCAGTATCACTCTAGAAACAATTCAGGTTTGAATCTTCATTTTTTCCCACATAATTTCCAGCTCCCCAGAGAACCTTGTCTTTTCAAATGGCTCCTATTTCATGCAGATTATCTCTCCCTTGTAGTGGTTTTGAAGGCATTCAAATCCAGATACATAGCATGGCAGTTTGGAAGGTTACTTTCTGCTTTGACTGATCATTCTTGATCCACTGCCCTCCCAGCACTGCCCAGTGCAATAGTGATAAAATTCGTCAAAAGTGGAAAAACAGATCACGAAACAAAACACAGATCTATCTATCTGTAGATCTGATACATACTACCAGTATAATGTGCTCCCAGATATAAATCCAGTATGGACACTAGTGCACACCCACATATAGCCCTTCTTTCTTCTGTGTCACCATATTGAATAGACTGGAGCTGGGAAAAAAAAAAAGAAACTTTTCCTATATACAGTTTCCACAAAGGTCCCCCAAGTAGAGCAGTGGGGAGACCTGAGGAGTTGTGGCCAAAGCGATGGGTGTGACTGTGGCAGGGTGTCTTCAGAGTCTCATTGCTACACACCAGATCCCATCAAAGCACACTGGCCCGCTGCAGAAGTGACCTTCAGTCTCCAAAAGAAATGACAGCCACTGACATATACTGCCACTCTCCACATTTGAAGATACATTCAGCCACTGACTGAAAGCCCCATTTTGTGAACTGGGGTTTTAAGTCCAAATTCGTCTGACCTAACGTTGGGCATCTACCTCCTGGGCTGAGATGAGAAACACAGTCATATTAGTCCCTCCTGGATGTGAGGCACCTTCAGAAAGCAGCTGATGTCTTAAGCCACAGGTGAATGTACTGCTCATTCAGGACCTTGTGTCAGGTGGGAGGAATCAATGTCTTGGTGAACACATTTCTTTGTCTAGAAGTACCTTTTGAAGATCAGAGGGCATGGAAATCCTGGAAGGTGAAATTGCAGCTCTACACCCACATATCATGAATGTCTGGGGTGCAAAAAGGCTACAGTAAACCTCTGAATTTTTTGTCCCTTGATTTGTTCTTGGCTATGGTCTACATTTCTTGGAAAATTCCTCATTCTCTCTGTTGGCAGATGAGTTCTACACTTGTAATGCATGTGCTGCTTTAGCAGATGAGTAACTTAATTTTCCCCACAAAGCTGTAACATGCTATACAACAAACATTTCTGACTTTTGTAAGCAGTAAAAACTCTCTTATTTTATCTGTTTAACAGATTAAATGGTCATTTTATATTTAAAAATATCGAGTATGCTTTCCTTCCCAAACTCACTCACTCTGTTTTAATCTGATGTTTTAACAGTTTCAAGATCAGGGAAGTAGTTATTTTTGGCATAATATTTAGAAAGACAATCTTGCAATAGTACTCTTTACCAAATAAGTTCTCAAATGAACATAGCTTATAAATGATTAATATAATAGCAGTGAGATAACCCTGACAAATACATCTGGTGTTTGTTAACTGAAGATTATTTCTTTTAAAGTTTTAATTGGGCCATGTTAATTTGATGCTTTTGTTCAGTAGACATATTTCGTATTGCCAGGTTTTGTTCAGTAAAACCGTAAACATGCAATTAATCACAGAAAAGCATGGACCCCTCCTTGTGCTTGGAACACACGAACCCTGAAAGTAATTTTCACAAGGTTTTACTCCCTAAAATCAAGTGGACTCATATGGCTGAGGACTTGTCTAATGTTCTGAAAACTGAGTGATATCTCTGTAATTACCATGAGCCTGCACAGCACTGGCAAACCTGTTAACAGCCCTTCTTGGTAGAAATACCCTGTGTACTTCAGCAGGAATGGCTCCATGAGAAATGGCTGACAAGAACAGGATGGTGACAGCCCTAGGCTTCCCTTTCCCATTGGAGCAGAATAACACCTTTCCTGTGTAAAGGAAAGCAACAGCTCTGCTTCTGAGCCAAAGGGGGTCTGAGCCACTCAGAAATGGCTCTGCCAGTGTTTATGAGGAGTCTCTTATAGCACTGCGACCAAAGCCAGTAAGGTATTAACATAGAGAAGGCACGAGAAAATGCACTATCACATTCCCTAGATTATTATAGAAAGATTGGAAACAACCTTTGGAAAAATACTGCCAGAAAAGCTACACAAACCCTTTCTGCTTGGCAGCTGGGTTAGTTAATGGCATGGGGACTGTGGAAAGGGAATGGGTAAGCGCCAGTTCCATCCACTCTGAAAATGGCGAAATGGGAGAGCTTCCCATCCACATTTTTACTGTCTGAGTTTCAGCTTTTTAGGTTATTCCTTCCTTCCTGCCTTCCTGCCTTCTTGCGTTCCTTTCTGCCTTCCTGCCTTCCTTCCTGCCTCCCTCCCTTTCTCCCTCCATCCCTCCAAACCTCTCCCTTTCTCTTGCCAAAATTAGGCAAAACTATTGCATAAAAATGTATATATAAGGCCATTACCAAAGAACCCCTCATTGATCCTTACCTATGGAGGCCTTCCAGAAGTTTCTTTCACAATGAGAGCACATAGTGTTGTGAAAGATGAGAAACTACAAAATCAATCCTATTTATAGGAATAACTTCTCCTTTTGGCTTATAGTAAGAAGAGATTTTAATATATAGCTATGACGTAGAACTACATAAAATATGCATATGTGATACTGAGATAGACACACGCTCAGCAGACCAGACCACTGTCATTTTCTGGTTGACTGAAATTATGACTGTACACAAGCACCTAGTGCATTGTGTAGACCTGATGATGCTTTTACATGGGAGGCTACACAGCTATGTGGAGAATAGCTATATAATGTCTGTTCTCATTATGTGGTAGCCGTAAAGTTCATTTGCACTGAATTAATTAAGTTGTTCCTGTTACAGATTCGTGCCAGCAGGAGTTATGATTGATTAAAAGTAGTTCCAGACATGATCTCCTTGAACATGTGTCAGAGGTCTGCAGCTGAGTGCCCATGTAAATTAGAGTAATACAATTTGCCTTTCATTAGCCATCAGGTCTTGGTTTGAAATGCCCCCGAGGAAACTATGACCTACTCTGTGATCTGTAGAAAACACACTTTACTACCATAGGCCCAGTTCAGGGCAGTGTTGAGCACAAGCCTGGTTTTAGGTTAGTGGATACACTGACTTGCCTCAGCAGAACTACTCATGAACTTAAAACTCTGTTCCTGCACGTACTTGCTGAACCCAGACTCAATAGTGGATTTTGCCTGAGAAACCAAATACGTGCTCCATGATCACTTTTGGACAGCCTAAGGCCTTTTTCACATTTTAACATGGGCAAAAAGACAAATGACAGACATTTTCAGGGGACTAAAATCCAGAATAACTTCATTCATGATGCACAGCATGTCTTCCAGATTTCCAGCAACAGCCAAGCTAACTGCTTGAGCACTAAGGACTTTGGAAAGTCACAGCTCTGGCAGCACCATAGTGGAAACCACACAAGGACCATGGACATAGGACTTCCAGACCATGAATTGTGGGGGAGACCCAAGCCAAGAAGGAAGCTTCAGAGCCCTTGGAGACCTGGTTGAAAGGCTGAGTCTGACAGCAAGGCTCCTTCCATAGTGACAATGAAGATGCCAGTGGAGCCAGCTGGCTTGGGAGTCTGGAAACCATAAGGTAGAGTATCCCATGGGGATTTCCTTGAGCTGAGGACCCTAAAAGCCCCTGCAGTACTTACTTTGATGCCATCTTTCAGGCAGTTTTCTAAGTCACTGGGGAGGTAAGCTGGCAGTAAGCCTGCAAGGTTTCTGAGGAAACCTGGCTGGCAGGAAAGTTTTGAAACTGCCGGACAGGCAAGGTCACGTTGGAGCTTGGGGTGATTGACAGAAAATCAGCTGAAAGCAGCATGTTTCCATATGATGTTTTACATCTGAGAAAATCAGCATATTCTAAGATAAAATCATTCTTTTGGAAAATTTCCGTAACCTCCACTTAAAGGCTATCATCTGCCACAGTCTCGCTTAGAGCCTCGCAGAATTGGATCACCATTTGCTTGCTGCAGAAAGTCCTAATTGGAGTAATTTCTACAGCAGATTGTTTCTCCAAGCAAGCTTCATTTGGCCACGGAAAATGATATAGTATTTAGTTGCACCACAGTGGAGTCATGCTATGTCAGATCAGAAATATGATAAAAGGAAAATATTCCCATAACACAGAATAGTCTCTCTTGAAAACAAAATCTGTGGGATATGTGGGTTACACATGGTATCCAGCAGCTATCAAATAACTGAGTGGCAGCAGACGTGAGACTCTGCTTGACTTACCTAGACTTTCCTTTTTTCTCCATAGAATTTTGCATGAAGAGCTCATCCTACCAAGTTGTAGTGGTTAAAAAACACTACTAGAAAGAAATCTGCCATCCAAATTTTAGTAGGGTTTCAGCCACTTCAAAGCTGTTGGTTTCTAACAGTTTTAATCCTTTTCAGCCACTAGCTGTCTCCCCGCCAAAGTCAAGTCAATTAGTTAAGAAGTCATTAGAAAAGCCCTCAGATATGAAAGCCATGCCTTGAAGTCCAACTCTTTTGCAACCTCTCTCAAGAACCAGGGCTGCTAATTTGACATGGTTTCAGCCCCTTGCTCTACCTGGAACATAAATATAAAATCAGCCTGACTCATCTGCTTTGTCTGGATGCATCGTCAGTCACTGGAAGAGGTTTTCTCCCAGAAAGCAGACGAGCAAGTACCAGCAGAGCAGCAGCCACAGCTTTCAGGCTGGCGACTGAATAATGAACCCATTGCTTCAGCAGACCTGCTGCAACAAAGTCATGCCAAATTATTAACGTCTTCAGTGATGCTGTTGTGCACCAGCCTTGCGCAAGAAGCCTTGGTGATCAGTGGCAAGTTCAGTCCTAGTCAATTCTCCATGGCATGAGTCAACCCTCACCCCAGGGCCAAACGATGTGTGCTGGTTCATGACTGCTCTCAATGTGGGGTCCAGAGAGTTCCCTGCCAAGAGAAATATTTGGCTTGTGTATGACTGGAGCTCTGAATGCAAACACTTATACCTACAGCGTGGGTGAAGAGCAGAGCCGTGCCCAAGGGCGAAGCAGGGAGTGAACCAACCTGACAGCACTGAAACACCCAGTGAAATTTATTTTCATTTTTGGCCCATCTTCTCCAGTGAGCTTATCTTTTATTGCCATACAAGTTGTAACTCATGCCAAGACTCAAAATTTTCTCACTTCTAGGCTTGCTCTGAACAGATTCAGGCATTCTGATGGCAGCACCTGTCCTGGGGGTGCCACCATGTCCACCATGTTTCCTGGATATCCCACATCCATGACTGCCAGCCCTGGCTGCACCAAGTACAGCTGGCACCCACGCCCCTGCCACACTCATGGCTGCCAAACAAGGAGACCCCTTCCTCAGCAGGCATGAATTGTGGCATTTGCTGCTGACATATCCCATCCTCTAACTGAGCCACACCTTGGCAAACAGTACAGGGGGATGCAAAATAAATCCTGTCTTCAACATGCAGCCCTACATGATGCAGAGATGGTGCATTGGAAACTGTCTACCAAATCCTTTTACCAAGCCCATTTACATCCCAAGGCAGGCTGTCATCAAACTTGGCATTGCAAAACTGAAACTGGCAGCGACCAAAGGCAAGAAGCATGTGCCTGCTGCAAGTATTTCCTCACACATCCCCGCATTTTGCATTGCAGCACAGCAGCAAACACTTTTATCAAGCAACCAAAAATCGCTCAAATTACACATACTTACCCCTACAGTAAGTCAGAATGGGCGTTGATTCACTCATCACTCTAAAGAAACTGGATGGAGTGACTAATGTGGAAATGATCATAATTTTCCCTGCCCTTAATTTTGAAACTGAATTCAAAAACAGACAATCTGATGATGAGAAAACATGGGTTGTAAATATTTTGATACGGCAGCATGAAAAAGGAGGCTGAGTGCTAAAAGACATCCTAGCAAGAAGCAGGGAGGGGATACTCTTACTGTACTTGCAATTTTCACATGGATTGTGCAATGTCAGAAAGATGTTGTCAAAATAAAAGAAATTTGGTAAATACCAAAACGACCCAGTGACAGGCTTAAGTGAGAAGACCAGGAGAAATACCATTTCTTATGCAGAAATGGTGTAAATATTCAAATTGCAAGTGCTGTAACGTACACGCAAAAAATAGGCTGCACCACAAGAGCAGACACAAAAATTATTCTCTACAGCCTTACTCTGCAGTTTGGGACATGCAAGAGCCAGTGCAGACAAGCAAACAGTTGCTTTTGACAGCAAACACAGAGGAGAAATGGAGTTGGTGCAAATAATCTGCCACCATGCCATGGCATGGGCAAGGGTCCCCTGCTCAGCAGGGCATGGGACAGCTCTGGCTGTGCAATGTGGGTCTGACCTGGGGGACAGGGACGGCACAGCCAGAGAACACAATCATCCCTAATCTTCTGGGCAAGCAAAAGCTGGGGAGATGCAGGGAGAGGGGCTGGGGGGGTTGTCGCTTGCTTCTTGCCTGCTCTGTTAATCAAGATACCAGCTCTTCCAGCATAGCAACTGTGGCCATTCTTCCAGGAGTGATAAATCAGGGAAAAGAGAGCATGCACCCTTGTCCACCCATACCACCAGCCCCCAGTCAGCCCCTCCACACCTGTGACAGTGCACAGCCCTGCCAGGACCCCACTAGCCATGTTTTGGCTCCCCTCCCTTGCCTTGTGCCACAACAGCAACCCAGAGAGGGTGGCTTTGGAGGGAGGTGTGGCCCCTTGGGACAGGGATGGGTAGAAGAATGTGGGGGCAGCTGGTCTCTGGGACTGTGACACAGCACTTTTGGGCAAGAAACATACTGCACAGAGGAGCAACCTCCTTCAGGAATGGAGAGGAGGCAGAAAGGATGGAGTTTGCACCTGCTTTTGGCAGCTTGATCACCAGCTGCATGAAAAAGATCCATCTTCCATGTTTTGAGGGTCCACTACTAGGCTCTGGAAAAGAGCTAAAACCATCCTCCCTCCCACAAATGATGGTATTGGCAGATTTGGAAGAGGCAGTTGGAAAATGTCCTGCATGTGGAGGTAGAAGTACCCAGCATCACTCTCTGTGTGCTGTGGATGTTTTCCAGGATTTCCTGATGTCCAAAAATGCTGGGGACAGCTGCTCATGACGAGCAGTTTGACCCAAGGCCTAGGACAGTGTATAACAACCCCAGACCCAGACCAGGATACCCTGATGCTAGCTGATACTGAACTAATGAACATATACCAACAGTGTAACACCACAGAGATAACGTGAAAATCATCAGCCCTGTGCCCTGGCTCTGGATTATTGCACTGCTGTGGAGGTATCCTGGGAGATGACATAAGATTCCTGTCTTTCAGATGACTCTGTTATTCCAAGCAAGGCTGAGAAACAGCTATGGACAGCATGTGACTGGGATGCCAGGTTTGCGAAGTCTTAAAAGGCTTTGCAATGTCATCCTGACACGTAGAGAGCCTTACGTTTCAATGCCAACTTCATTAAGTGTACCTCTGTTTCAGATAAGCCCCCAAACAATCTATTCTGTGTGTGTTTTAATTTAAGGGAAAAACATCTGGCTGCTAATGATGCTGTTGTCATTGGCAGCATAATTAAGACTTTTGTTTTTATAAAATAATGGTGAGCAGTGCTCAATAGCCTGAAATCTTTATGCTGTATGTATAGGAGTCATGATTTTTCTAACGACTTGGCTGTTTGAAATGTGTTTATATATCTATAAAGAGAGCTAAGTAACATGTATTGATGTTAATTGCAGAGCTGACAAGTTGTTCTACCCTGTTATTACACTGCCCCCTTCCAAATGATCCTAATTCATAAGTGATCCAAAAAGTTGTTTGGTTTGGTTTTAAACAGACCTCCCTTCATGAGGAAAAGCTCACTGTGGTCTTCAACTAACCCTGAGACAGAGCTCACCCAAGTGTGATGTTTGCTTGTGGGTTGTGTTTCAGCCTCGGAGTGGCTCTGGCATCCTGGGAGTGAAGTGGATGGGATTTCAAACCTCTTATCTACTCTGTGCAAAATCCCATTTGGAATGCCACCCACTTCTGCAAAGGGTCAAACTCAGCTCTTTACCTAGTCCTCAGAGAAGGAAAGGAAACAGTTGGGGAGATCTGAGGTTTCTACAGATACCATCACTGCCTGTAGAAGCAACACAAACAAGGGGGCTTTGCTCAAGCTCAGTTCCAGGGTCTCTACAAAATAGTCTCCTGACATTGCAACAACACCAGGCCTTCAAGAACTCAGCTGGCATCTACCAGTCTTGAAAAGACAGTAGATAGTGACAGCCTGGGCAATGCACGTACGTTTCTGGACCCACAGAGAGACTCGCATTGGGGAGGGACAGTTTGCTCATGGTCAACTGCCTCTGTGGCTGTGAGTCAGATGAAGAGTGTGAGCATACACAAAAATGAAAGTCTACACTCATTAGAGTGTCGATTTGCAACAGGGAGTGGCAAATGGTCCAGCAGATAGGAATGACAGTGTTGCAAGTGTTTTAACTATGCTGCCAGAAAACCGGGGATTAGAAAGCATTGTAGGTTCTGCATTTCGTCTGCATTCTGAAGGGCTGCAACATGCATGGTCCGTATTTCTGCATTAAAAGCTGAAAGTCTAACTTTGTCACATAACTGCACAAGCTGGAGCACACAGACATTTGCCAAATATTACAGGATTTGCAACAGTATCCCAGCTGCAAGTGCTGGACTCACAAGGCTCTTGGTCCATGGAAGAAAAGGGATTTTTAGTTCATTTGTTGGTAACTACAGTAAGAACTCCTGAAGTAGAAAAATAATTTTCAGGGGGAAAAAAAAAAGATGGCAAGAAGCCACAAAAGAAAGCAAAGGTTTCCACTGCTGAGGAAACAGGAAACTAAGACTTGCTGCTTTTTGCTGGACCAGAAATATCCCAACTTCTGTCTCTCTCAAAACATGACATAACTGGTGCGCTTTGTCTTGTCTCAGACATGATGTTGACAAAAAGAAGCACAGAAAAGGGGCACAGGAAAGTGCTACCCATATGTTTTTCAGGATCATAAAGGTCTCAACTGGGGACACTGACATCTAGGTGAGATGCTCCACCAGTGGTTTATTTACTCCAGCACCTTGTCTCTGTAACAGTTCCGGGAAGACTATCCTGCTAATACTGTAGTTTTGTTTTCTCTGGTTTGCCCAATCCCAGTACGCAATAGCACATAGTCAATTATAACCACACTCTATATATAGCTTGCCCCATACAGTTAACGGATACAGACTGAGTGGGGTTTTCCTTTTCCTTCCCTCGGAAAGGACTTATTTCAAAGGAATGTTTTCTCCTTATTCCTCCTACACATGCTGGTGCCTGGGAACCACAGTTCTGGCATCAATACACATGCACTTCAGTAATGAGCATCCTTTCCCTCCATTTCTTTGTGATCCCTGAGGAAACAGAGAAACATCTTTGCTTAACCCAATCAAGACAGAAGCTAACATCCATCATGTGAGCCATCAAGAAAGTCTATCTGTTTCATCTCTTCTCCAACACAAATGCAGCAAAATACTGAGAATCAGGTTGAGCAGATGAAACAGATCACTGTGGTCTGGTTCAGTTACAGTGGAGAAAGCATTTTTATACTGTAGCCATATGTACAAAATCTTGTGCGATAAACCCTATAAAGACAAATAACACACAAACCACTGGAAGGGCAAAGCACTCCTACCTGGTCTGAAGGAAACTGCTCTGCTGATAAAGAAGCATGGAGGAGCTGGGACCTTCCTGTGGCCTTCTGGTGACTCCCTTTCAAGCTAAGCAAGCTTTAGCATGCCAGCAAGGGCATGCTCTTTTTTCCTTCTTTTGCCTTTTAGAAATGCTTAGGTGCTTTTGGGGCATTTAGGGGAACAAAAACTGGCTTCCACTCATGAAAGGAGAAGATATATTCCTGCAAAGGGATGAGCATGTTCAATTCCTACTGACAGAACTGGTTTTTTTAAAGAATATACTATATTTGCTGACTGATACATGTGCTGACAGGTTATATTATTTGAGAATAACATGTGAGGAAGTTTATTTTACCATAATCCAAATGGACAGAGTTCAGATTAAATGCTATTTTTTGGTTTTTGAGAGATTAAGTGTAGGAATTTACCATTCTCTTGATTTTTTTTTAATTTATATAATGTGTCAAGCTGTAAAATATATCAATACATGCAGTCAAACAAGATACGTATACACGCAAGAGGGTGATGTTACAGATTCTGGAGAAGCTGACAGTTTCTTTTTTTGTATTCAACATTCACCCAGTAACACAGGATAGATCTTCCATTCATTCAATCAACTCAGTTTGCAAAAATATAGATGAATGGTGCTCAGCTATAGCCAAACTCATCCTGTCTTCTATGGCAGGATCCATAGCAACCAGTCATGTACTGCCAAGGGTTTGGTTTAAAACACACACCTACGCTCTGCAGCAGAGACCCACAGTGGGAATTAACATAATAACATTCCCTCCTGCAGTCTAAGGAGACACACATATGAGAACACGACAAGGGTGGCCAACAAGGTAGCTTGACTATAAAACTAATGAATAATGATCATGCCCATGTCGCTTTAAAGGGAGGCTTTCCGCAAGCTGTGAAAGTGACACTCCAACATACACCCTCTCCTTATGTCCACATGCTCCCCTGTCAGAAGCAGGGGTGATGGGGAATCATTTGATCAGGGCAACACCAAGGGCCCTCTGCCCTGTTTCTTCTAGGTCAGTGAGCAAGTGCTGCTGTTAAATTGGGGTTTAATATATAAACGGCCACTCAGTTGTTTCTGATTGTACAGAATGTGTCTTTGTTTAAACACATAAACCCCCATCTGGTACCCATTACCAAACCGCGTCTTCATCTTGTGCATGGGTAACTAAACACAGAAGCTTGTGGGATGAATGAGGCTCGTCCACATGGCCCCACAGCTCCCTCAAAGAGTCAGCTGGGCAGCCACAACGGTCCACTAACCCTGTCAAGGAATCATCTCCACTGCTAAAAGGGGATCAAAAGGACTAAAAGGGGCACTCCTTTGCCCAGGAAGCCAGATCTCTGAGGCAGGATTAACAGAGTGTGTTTCAGATAGGCATGTTTCAGTAATGACAAGGAGTGATCAAAGGTAGAATGACTGAAATAGGGTGAGCCCAACCTAAAAGGGTTCAGATCCACATCCAGAAGTCCCAAATGTAATGTGTTTCACAGAAACCCACCTTTTCCTCTCTCACACATATGTCTATAGGTTTCTACAGCTTGCATCATCATTGTAAATAAAAATCCGCATACTGTATTTTGAGTTCACACTCAGCCTGAATAGAGTAAAGAACTCCAACCTCCAGTTCTGCCAGGTTCAGCAACCTTTCCCTATCCTGTCAGATCTTGAATTTTACGTACCTGTATCAGTTACTTGTGAGTTGACACAAATCACTGTCATACCTATCTTACTTCAAGAAGTCTTTGTGGAACAAAACCCACCCAAACCCTATGTTCACAAAAACATTTATTTTCCAACCAGCACAGACTACAAAAACATCAGCCTGTCCTGATTATGGCTCCCAAAAATGTTGGTCTGATGTAAAAGTGGCAAAATGACACAGATCATCTCCATGCTCAAACCCATGTGCATGCACTTTTTTTTAAAAAACACTGCATTTTATATATTTGTAAATAACTGTATAAATACCTAAAATTTGTGTCCTCCTAAACTTTAAGTTGAAGCTCATGCTGTCTGTCACAGAAGGGGTTGCTTCCACTTTTCTTCTGGCCAGCAGTGCATGAGGAGAACTTAGAAAAGCTGGCCACTCTGGGAACACTGCACTGCTGTCCCAGGCTTTGAGTTCCTGTCAGGTGACACTCCTCTGAAAAGCACACCCCTCTTTTTGCTGTGCCCCCAACTTCCATTCTCCCACACAGGAGCTGACAGAGATCTACAGAAGGGTTTTTGCAGCCTAAGTCCACTCACTATTTTCAGAACTTCACAAGGCATCTTCACAGTGGGTCTGGTAAGTGGCAACTATGTTCATACTGACGTGAAAAGAAGAATGGCCAAGAATGAAACTACTCAGAATAATGTGATTTTAAAGATAAATGACAAAGTGCAAACCCCACATTTTTGCAGTCTGACAGCTGCTCTTCTTCTGAGATAAAGGATGACCACTCTATTAATAAATCATGTTGGGTCTACTGTGCTTTTCCCTTAGGATAAATTCAGTCAGTAAAACTCACCAATTTCTCAAGTCAAGTGAGTTTCACTAATCATCCCAATGCTGTGGATGGGGAAACTGTTAACAACTTTTAATTTTATTTTTTTTCAAAAATCAGACACTAAGCATTCACAATATTGGCCTGAATAATTCATAACGTATCAGGATATTTCTTTTATTTAGCTTCAATTTTTTTCAGACACTGTATGCACTTTCCAAAAATTGTCTGCAACTCCAGGTGTCTAAAAAGCTAGAATAAATCTTTGACAGACAACATGTTAGAAGGAACAGTGTCTAAATAACGTTAATGCAAAATAGGAACATTCAGCACTAAGTGTGCTACACAAAGTTGTGGCAAAATGTGTGAGACCAGGACAGGACTCTGCCTACATGTAATCTAGAGATTTCATTTGATTAGCTGTTGTACATCATTTTATAGCAAACAACTCATTTGACTTTATTTATGGTGACAAGTGGACACCTATGCATCGACACTCCAGGCCTTGGCTATTAAATGGTGCAAGTGTGAACACATGCCTACTCATACTCTGATGATTTTCTTAAAACACCATTTCCTTGAGTCAGGTGATTTAAGTGACTGTCAGTGGTATATGTGAAGGAAAACAAACTGGGTTTAGCTTTCTTGGTTGCAGAAAAAAGCTCTCACCAAATAGAGCTAAGAAATCTGAAAGGAAATTGTTTTGTAAAAAGTAGGCAATAACTGTGGTAAATTTCTGGTCCTTGAATGACAGGTGTTTGCAAAACTGATGCAGCTCATCTGCTGGCAAGAATTCTAACTCCTATGATGGGCTTCATGAAACACCTATTGCTATCAAAGGCTGAAGTGATAAATTTGCCTGTTAATGCCACCATGCACTTCCTATGAGATTCTGCTCTCTAATTCTCCATTGGCAAAGAAAATCCACCTGCCATGTTTAAAACACCACAGTGAGAGCAGGCACAGTGCTGAAAATAGTGCAGAAAAATCTTGCAGCTCCAACACTCTGTGCTCTCCTCAGTTTGTATAAAGCTGTGGCCATGTTAGACATCATATTGGCCAGAGTCTGTCCTTCAAACACCCGCGTTCCCAACTCATCAAGGACCACACAGGAACAGGACTTTGTGTTTCTCTACCTGAAAGAAAGCTTTAATGGACCGGCTGGTTATCAAAATGGTAGGGGAAGAGGAGGGAGGGGCCATAGAAAATACTCATTTCTAATAAATTTGAGATGGTTTCACATCCCTGAGGCAGACTCATGTTGTTTTTGGCAAGCACAACATAAAAAATAACACTGAGTCTGTGACTCGTGAGCGGTTTCCTGCATGTGCCATGAATTTGCTTTGTTTTCTGTTGTTATTATTATTGTTAATAGATGGAGGTTGTGGAAAAGAGCATAAGTGCATGCAGGGGGTGAAGTAGGAAAAAGTTAATCTGTCGTGTCATCACTCTTTTAATTCAAAGTACAGAAACTCACAGTTTTTTATAGTGTGAGGTCTGATAATGATCATCCAGCACCACCTGAACAAACAGTCTGCACAGAGAGTGGGAAGCAAGTGGAAAGCAAGACCCTGCTCTGTGCTCCTGCTCTGAGAACACCAGCCATGTGAGAAGGGGAATGGGGCACACACCACAGTGCTGATCCTGTCAGATGGGCCAGAGCATTTAATTGCAAGGCTTATTTGCAGTGAAAAACCTGCTTGAAATACTTACCCGAGACCTTGCCCACTGCCAGCCATGGGTCTCAGGGCAGCCTCCCCTTTTGGAGACAAGCTCATGTCTGAAGAGGAATGAACCTGTTAAAAGTGTTCAATGTCTTCCTTTCATTAGTGTTTACCAAAAAAAAGTCAGTAGCAATAATGTTTCTAAAACAACTACTACCTACCAAGGGGAATGACCTCAGCTTGGGCCATGGAAAGACCAGGTTAGAAAGTACTTAAACAGACAGATGCTCTTAAATCACATGAGTCTGAGGAAATTAATCCAAAAGTTCTTACAGAAGTAACAGAAGCAATTAGCAGCTCATTAGTGGTCATCCCTGAGAACTTGTAGATGGCTGAAGGCTCAGAGTCTTGAAAAGGGTGAGCATTAATCCTTGCTTAAAACAGGGGGAGGGGGGGTGTGAAAGCAGGATCTCCTCCATGCTGGAGGAGGCTGCCCATGCCCCAGAGGATAGGAATACAATTCAAGTTGGAAAAACAGTCTGAAAATAACGTACCATAATTCAGTTTGGCAAAGGAAAGCTTCTGCATGGAGGCTGGAAGAATCAGCTGCACTAGTGGGTTGACAGGGAACCATCTGGGCCAACGGGATGGAACCCTATGGATTATAGCAGAGCACAGGGACTCTTGTGTCGCTTGGCTTAACCCCAGTTTAATAGCTGATACAGGAAAGGAAATTTTGAATGGGGCAGAGATGCTCTTCTGTTCCCACAGGAAAACAATCATAGAATCACAGAATCATGGAATCAGCCAGGTTGGAAAGGACCTCAGAGATCATCAAGTCCAGCTCTTGATCCTCTACAAGTACGGGCAGGGAATATCAATGAATGAAGGTGGCCAAACTCACCCAGCCTCTGAGCCCAAATGGCACCCAAAGATGGACAAAGAGCCTGGGGAAAAAATGAGACAATACACTGAGGATGACAACCCTCCATCCAGAGTTTAGATGAACTCTCCAGCTTGGTATGTCTGACTACGTAATTTCATTTCTCTCTCTCCAGGCTTTTCTGGAGAGGAGAAGGCTGTGTGGAGACCTCACAACAACCTTCCAGTATCTTAAGGGACCTACAGGCCATCAGGAACTGATGGAAGGAACAGGACAAGGAATAATGGGTACAAACAGAAAAAGGGGAAATTTAGGCTAAATATTAGGAAGAAATTCTTTACTGTGAGGTTGATGAGATACTGGAGGTTGCCCAGAGAAATGGTAGATGCCCCAACCCTGGAAGTGTTCAAGGTCAGGTTGGATAAGGTCTTGAGCAACCTGATCTAGTGGGAGGTGTCCCTGCACACGGCAGGGAGGGCTGGGACTAGATGACCTTTAAGGTCCCTTCCAGTCTGCAATATTCCATGATTCTATAAACAAAACAGATGGGAAATTCAGTAAGCACAGTGCAAGCTAAACAAGATGCATATTATTTTCATCTCTCCATCACCAGGTTGTTTAGGTTCAATGCTTCTTAAAGTAATACATCCTTTAGGTGTTTCAATCTACACAGCACAGTCCTCAGGGCAAGTGTTTGAATTTGCCAGAAAAGCATGTTTTATGCATTTATATATCTGTACATATCAGTGACATCACTAGTAACATAATTGTCTGGACATATCATCAAATCAATACAATTAGGGATTTAGGGTTTATTTGTTAGAGAAAATAAGGAAGAAAAAGAACACCAGACTAGAAATTAAAAAAATACTGTGCCTCGAAGGCTTCCATGGGTAACTTTTGTCTGTAATGAAGTATAAAGAATTAGCAGCTAAAAGAGGAATCTCAGAGGAGCAGCTGTACCCTGTTGTGGTAGCATAGCTGCTGCAGACATCTCTGCAGTGCTGGCTGAGAAACGGGCAGCTGGCACTTCAGGACTCTACAGAAGGGGCTCTGCACCATTTTATCACTCATGCTGATGTCTCAAATATTTTAACATGAACAGGAGCAGTCGTTTCATAAATGGAGACTACTGTATCCTAGAGACTCTACCTAGTAAATCACTGGCACTGTAAATTACCAGGGTTTTACAAGAACCACCAAACTGATCCCATTCCCTCTCTGACGGTTAAGCTCCTTGTTGCTCATCTTAGTTAAGACAGGAAGAGAGCCAATGTGAGTGAAATGATTTTTAGATAAAGAAAAAAACAAATCACCATTACTTTAACTCAGACATTCTGCAGGTGAGGAGCCAGTGCTTCTTTCACAGAGAGCTAAAGGTTCAAATACATAATACAGTCATCCTCTAGGTCACCCCACTGGTAGATCACCATACCTTGAAATGAAACCATCAGTAGAAAAGAGTCTGGATTTGTAGAAAAGCTCTACAGAAACTTTATAGTTTGAAAGTTAACCTCACAGGGCTGAGGAGATGGGCAAGCAGCATCACAGAAGCTGAGAAACCGTATAGAAAGAAACCATGATTTTGTATGAAAACCAAAAGTAACGGAGGAGATGGAAGTTCTGAAGGATTTAATGGGACACAAGGAGAACATTAAGACACTGAGGTGTGAAGGCCCTCTAGATAAATGATAAAATTAGGTAATACAAAAAAATTAGATACTGCCCACCGATGTATGGGACTAAAGGTTTCCTCAGCTCACAGTCTTGGTGCAAACTCAGCTCAGTTTCAGTAACCCAGCAGAGATCCTTAGGTTATCGTGTCTCATCTCCTGTGCAACACAGGACAACAAAAGCCATACAAGTGTCCTTAGGCTGAGTTTGCCAACTTATACCTCCGATTAAGCCAAGTCAAACCCCTAACTGCATGTCTTTCCCTCTTCCATATGAAACACAAGAGCTCTTACTACTATTGAAAATGCAGGAATGCTTGTCTCCCTGTTTCTTTACCACTCTATGACACAACATGAAATCTGCTATTTATAGCACCATACCAACTCAAAAGTTGCAAAATTGTTACCTTTTCTGTGATTGATGTTGCACCTGGATAACCACTGCCTACCCCAGAATTTCTCTAGCAGAAATGACCATGCCAGTAGCCAAGTTACCATCCTCAAGTTAGTCTTCTTTATCTTGTATTTTGCATATGGGTATGGATTTCCTTTAAAGACATAAGATTACTTTTATTTGGCGGGAAAGAAGCTTTTCCTATCTTCTCTCCAAAAACTGAGGAAAAGCCTTTTTTTTTTCCCCCCAATGTATTTTCTATGCTAAAGGTGAAACAGGAGTCTTATTTCAACAAAGTATTTAAGAACATGCCTAACTTTAAGAAAATTAGTAGTTAGACTCCATTGGAATGAATCATCTTCACACTGTCTCCCATAGCATACTCCTGAAAAAGCTGGCAGCCCATGCTTGGACAGGGGCACTCTGTGCTGGCTTAGGAACTGGCTGGAGGGCCGGGCCCAGAGAGTGCTGGTGAACGGTGAGGCATCCAGTTGGCCACTGGTCACTAGTGGTGTCCCCCAGGGATCAGTGTTGGGCCCAGTTCTGTTTAAAATCTTTATTGATGATCTGGATGAGGGGATTGAGTCCACCATTAGCAAATTTGCAGATTACACCAAGCTGCAGGGGGGGGGAGTGTTGATCTGCTAGAAGGCAGGAGGACTCTTCAGAGGGATCTGGACAGGCTGGAGAGATGGTCTGATTCCAATGGGATGAGGTTCAACAAGGCCAAGTGCCGGGTCCTGCACTTTGGCCACAACAACCCCATGCAGCGCTACAGGCTGGGGACAGAGTGGCTGGAGAGCAGCCAGGCAGAAAGGGACCTGGGGGTTTGGATTGACAGGAAGCTGAACGTGAGCCAGCAGTGTGCCCAGATGGCCAAGAAGGCCAATGTCATCCTGCCTGTATCAGGAACAGTGTGGACAGCAGGACCAAGGAAGTGATTCTGCCCCTGTACTCAGCGCTGGTGAGGCCACACCTGGAGTACTGTGTCCAGTTCTGGGCCCCTCAGTTCAGGAAGGATATTGAGGTGCTGGAGCAGGTCCAGAGAAGAGCAACAAGGCTGGTGAAGGGACTTGAGCACAAGTCCTTTGAGGAGAGGCTGAGGGAGCTGGGGTTGTTTAGCCTGGAGAAGAGGAGGCTCAGGAGAGATCTCATCACTCTCTACAACTACCTGAAAGGACGTTGTAGCCAGGTGGGGGTTGGTCTCTTCTCTCAGGCAACTATCAGCAAGACAAGAGGGCATGGTCTTAAGCTGTGCCAGGAGAGGTTTAGGTTGGATATTAGGAAAAAATTTTTTACAGAGAGAGTAATCAGGCATTGAAATGGGCTGCCCAGGGAGGTGGTGGATTCACCATCCCTGGAGGTTTTTAAGATGAGACTGGATGTGGCACTTAGTGCCATGGTCTAGTAACCACAGGGGTGTTGGATCAAGGATTGGACTTCATGTGCTCGGAGGTCTTTTCCAACCTGGTTGATTCCATGATTCTATGATTCTATGATCTACACCTTGATGAACCAGTGCTAAGAGGTTTATTTTGGTGGGTAACAAGTACATGCAGACAATCAGAGATAAAGTCCCTACTTTCAGAGACATGAAACAAATCAGCCATTTTCAGAATCTTGTATCTGTTGGTCAATTCACTCTTGAATATTTATTTTTCTTCTTATATAAGAAAAAATCTGCAAGATCTTGCAGACTGGTTATAGTGGAAAAGAATTGAAGCATGTCCCTCTGGCACATTTTTCCATCTCATCCCAGACTTATTTAACCCAAGTATGGGTGACCCAAGAGGCAACAATACAATCCTCTTGAATACCACCTATGGACTTGAGATTTTTTCCGTTTAGTTTCTTGACGATTACGGAAGCTTATCTGTGCACGGTCCTGCTTCTTCCACAGAAACTGTCAACTGCGTTCTGCAGTTATTTCAGTTTTGATAACAGCTGCTCCTCGCCTCCCTGCTTCCCCAGACTTTTCTAAATTGCAGTGAGGTTCCTGTGGTTTACTGGTTCTTCCAGCTCTCAGAAATTGCTTTCAGTGTCACTGAGTATCGTGTCTAAAATCTATCCACAAAAAAGGAGAAGGAGAAAACAGAGACTGGAAGAAAACAAGGGAGGAACAAAAAATGCAGTTGGTGATGCCTCTTAATTTGATCCTCTCAGGAAGTGTGCCGTCCTAGAAAACAAACCAAAACAACCCAACCCAGTGAAAGCAAACATTCAGAATTCCCCAGATAAGATCACAAAATGTGGTGGAAGCTATGTTGTTCCTCAGGGCACAAGCTGCAGTCAGCTGGGAGGAGCAGGGCAGCGGATAGAAAGCAATAGATAGATAGCAATACAGGGTGTGGGCTGGGGGCACAGGGTGCCTTTGCACTGAAAGCAAAGGGTGTCCTCTGTACACAGTTTCCCCCCCTGCACCCCTCCACAGCACATTCATCCCTGGCTGCCAGAGACAGCTTCTGCCTGAGGGGCCTCTCCGTCTTCGAAGACACCAACTCTGTGGTTTATAGGTCTGTTTCAGGTTTGAGGGCAAGTCTAGGGAGAAGGCCTATTTTCTCCAATTTTTCTTGTCTTTCTCCTCTGGCTTTTGGGGACTTGGAGAGAAATCCACCCCTCCTTTCAAGGGAAAGTCAGCAGAGAAAATGATACAATCTCGAGTGACAGGATTTGAAAGACTCAGTCTTGGCTAAGAGACAGCAAGAGAGGGGAGAAGAAAATGGCTGTGCCCCTCGTTTAACAGATTGTGCCAATCTATGGATATTCCTGTAGGGCTGAGCAGTGAATTATAAACATCTTTCCCACTGCATGCCTTCCAAGTCTTCCTATGGGAATAATGAGTGAGGTCAGGAGGTGAGAAAACTGCCACCAGAAACCTAACTAAAACTACCCTAGCCAAGTATGAAAATTAGGCTTTCCTCTCTGCTTTTCAACGAGGTGCTGTTTCCAACAGGACCTAGAAACAGTCTTACAGTTTTAATGGAAATAGCTCTATTGTGGACCAGAGCACTCTGGGAGCAAGTTCACTGTCTGGATGTCACATCTGCTGTTATTTGAGTTCCAGAAGATTATCCTCACACTGAGAGTGCACTTCTCAGAGTTTTAAATGCCAAATTCACAACCTCTTCCCCTCTTTTCCTAAAAACACATCATTTGTAAAGCAGTGTGCTGGGAAGTGACCCTAATATTCCATCCTGGTGATGGGCTAAATTTTATGGGTGAATTACCCTTGAACATGCAACCAGCAGTGTCCGCTGTGAAATGAAAGAAGTTGCCTTGAAAAATAAGACTGAACATTTAAACGTGCTTAGTACTGCTCTTCTGTTTCCATTTATTCATTTCCCTGCTCTTCCTCTTACTTGTGCATGTCCATGCATGGAGTTGGCAAACCCCAGGATGGAGTCTGTTGTAATAACAGAATCAGTGCTTGCCTTCCTCCCAAATATAGAGGAGATGGTACCTCTTTTGCTATTTCTTACCCTAAAGCTACCAGAACAAACACACCCACTCATTGTCTCCAAACAGGGCCAAAAAAGTAGTATGTAATCATATACACTGGAACTAAGTGCTCCAGGGCAAATAAACAGACAATTTGGTGCATGGCAACCTGGAAAGCTGAAATTAAAAAGGACATTTGATGCTAACTTCTGGTTTTTTCCCCCTTATCAGGGCTGGCTTGTACTTCTGCTGCACCCTGGGAGAAGTAGCTGTGCACTGTGAAGATAAACCTTCGTGACAGACCAACCCACAGCACGTATTCCCAGATCCTCACAATGCCATATGAGTGCTGAAGAAGGAGCACTACATCTCTCTGCCTTTCCTCCAGCTTTTTCAGAGGAAAAGCAACTTGGAGATGGAGTTACTGACTTGGTTTCATGCAATATGAACATTTTTCCTAGTTCCAGTGAGGAATTAGTTTTTCATCTATCTGCTTTCCTCCAAGAGATCTATCTCAATATCTTGTTTGCAGGTCTTCTGTCCTGAGAGTCCCACATGCTATTAAGTCATTGAAACATATTCAGAGGAAAGACCCCTTTACCACACACCTTTCATTATAACAGTGTCACCTGACTAATACGGCTGTCTCCTCAGTTCCTACCAGTAAATGGAACCATCTCTCATGGCTTCATCTCCACCGGCTTTCAAGCCTGCAAAGCCAGCATTCTGGTTCTGCTCTGATGCAGAGTCAGCTACACTCAAAACCCTTCAAAAACCTCAATAAAATCCCTGCTTGGACCCACACAAACACATACACATGAATGCTCACAAGTGTGCTCCAAGTATTCAGTATCTTAAAATTCAGTCTCATATACAGCCAAGCTAAAACTAGCCAGTGATCTCCTCCCTCCAACTCATCAAGAGCTGTGCGTACATCAAGGACATACAGAGGTAAGGACAGAAATCAAAGCAGTGCATGTTTTAAAGACTCAGAGTCTGACACGTGAAAAAAACCCTGAACTTTGCCTATGCTGCAGGTATCTAAACTCTGTAGGCTCTGAAGCGAGTAGGCACACACAGAAAACAGAACCAGCACATTTTTTGACAGCCATGGCATTTTTTTATACCTCACTGGATCTGGAGGTGGGGGGAAATGAAAAAAAGGGGACAATAGGAAGGTGGAAATAAAACAAACTGCTTGTTATTTCTCTCAGGATCATCTGCAGACCCATTTAGCACTGCTCACATTTGCTCAGCTGCTGTGCTGCAACATGCGTGACCCACATTACAGTGCCAGGTGAATGTCAGTGTTTTCTCCTCTGCAGCAGGATGGAACATGCCACCTACAGAGATCCAGGTCCTACAATTCTGGATAAGTTGGTTGATTCAAGAAACGATCAGTGGTCATGCAAAATTCAAGTGTGAATTTCTCTGACATCTTGTTGGCATTTTTAGGGAAATCTGCTCTTCTGTGTGTTTTTGAAAACTTCATGTGTGACCAAGAGGGTTGCACCAATGGGTGAAATCATCTGTTTCACTGTGAGAGAAGAGTGTAGCCATCAGCAGCTCCATTCCACCTCCTACCTTCACTTCCCAATGCCAAGGAGTGCCCCACCTTGGGTCCCACCACAGACAAAGGCAATGGCACCAGGTTGCTGTCAGCAGGGCCCCTTGCACTGGATGGGTTCACAGCATGGCACCTTTGGTAATAGAGTGTTTGTATGCCATTTTTGGGCAGTTGGCAGGATAGGGAATGTGAAAAATGGTGAAAAGCAACAAACTAGAGGAAAGTCTCTGCGCACAGAAACCCCTCTGTCAGGTGCTAGCCAACCTACCTGCAGACTGATGCAGGATGTGGATTTGTTCACAGGTGAAGTTTTTAGCCACAAAACATTTAATGGCAACATCTATGAAAAAGATGGAAGGAAACTGATCCTGTTTTGTTGCAGGTATGCACATGGAATAAAAGCTATATTGTATTGACAATGAAAGTGGAACTAAAGATTGCGAAGTCCGTGGCCGAGCTGTGGCTGCCCATTCTTTGAGGAAAAAGCTAACATCCAGTAGCAACTGTGAAAATCATAGTACGAGAATACTCACAGGGCACAACTAAATGCAGTGACCTTCCTGGAAACTCCTGCTGTACAAGAGCAGAGAAGTCACAATTATCTATATAAGCATGTGGTCAAAATCTGTGCCGCAAAACTAGGCAGAACTTCCTATATCACATCCTCTGGTTTTTTTCATTTTTTTTTTCAGAAATGAAGATAGAAAATTATTGATAAAATTCACTTAAAGAAAGTGTCTTCTTGCCAGCAAAACTCACAGTTGCATTTTACAGAATCAAATAAATGCCACATACAATTTTCGTGTGGTATGGATAGGAAATACGTTCAATGACCAATCTAAACATCTGTTATTAATTCAATATTCTTTCTTTACACCTTCCCCCAGAAAAAAAAAAAAAAAGGAAGATTTCATATACCACAAAATTATGCAGATTATATCTCATTAGACTAAAACCAAATCCTTTGGTTCCATTTTGGTATACCTAGTACAGTTGAAAGCCTTCTTCTATGATTTTCCAAAATTCAGATCATATATTTAAATTATCACACTGTTTCAGAATTAAAGGTTGAAAAGTTTAATTTATCAAATCTGAAAATGACAGAAAAATCTGATTTTCTGTGTTCAGAAAATCACTGCAATGAAATGTTTTGACTTTGTTAAGCCTTCACTTCCTCCTCTTTTCTGTCAAAAGTACTAATCAAATGTAATCCATTTTCTTGAACAATTTCAGTACATCCAAAATCACATTTTAGGCAGAATGAACTATGTATTGACACTCCTGGAGGACGGGATGCTATCCAAAGGGACCTGGACAAGCTCAAGAAGAGGGCCCATGGGAACCTCATGCGGTTTAACAAACCCACTGCAAGGTGCTGCACCTGCATCAGGGCAACCCCTGGTATCAATGAAGGCTGGGGAATGAATGGATCAAGAGTAGCCCTGCCAAGAAAGACTTCGAGGTGCTGGTGGATGAGAGGCTGGACATGAACCAGAAGAATGTGCTCATAGCCCAGAAAGCCAAATGTGTCCTGGGCTGTATCAAAAGCAGCGTGGGCAGCAGATCAAGGGAGGGGATTCTGCCCTTCTACTCTGCTCTGGTGAGACCCCACCTGCAGTACTGCATCCAGTAGTCAGCACAAGAAGGACATTGACTTGTTGGAGCAAGTCCAGAGGAGGGACACCAAGATGATTAGAGGGTTGGAGCACCTCTCCTATGAGAACAGGCTAAGAGAGCTGGGGCTGTTCAATCTGGAGAAGAGAAGGCTCTGGGGTGACCTTATTGTGGCCTTTCGGTACCTAATGGGGCTTACAGGAGAGATGGAGAGGGACCTTTTACAAGGGCATGTAGGGACAGGACAAAAGGGAATGGCTTTAAACTGAAAGAGAGTAGCTTTAGATTAGATATTACAAAGAAATTCTTTACTGTGAGGGTGGTGAGGCACTGGAACAGGTTACCCAGAGAAGCTGTGGATGTCCCATCCCTGGAAGTGTTGAAGGCCAGGTTGGATGGGGCTTTGAGCAACTTGGTTTAATGGAAGGTGTTCCAGCCTGTGGTGGGGGGTTGAAACTAAGTGATCTTCAAGGTCCCTTCCAACCCAAACCATTCAGTGATTCTATGATTCTGTGATGTAGTGTTAAAACTACCCCCCTACTGTATTATCACCTTTATTAAGACAGTTCTAGTAGTGATATAACAGCAGTGCACTTTGTCCATTTTTGCTAGCTTTTTATTTTTAATTATTTTGATCTTCTCTAACTCTGTGGCCTGCTCACAAGTGTTCTTTAAAAGTGAATTTCCATCTTTTTCTCACACACTATGTCTTGGTTAACACCACAGAGTGCTTTGGGAGCACGCAAACTGGATTTCTTTCATGCAAAACCAAACTGCAAGATGTACTTGAGGAACACACCTAGCATATTGCAGCAGCTAAAGGGTGTTTAGTCCATGAGGCTGGATCTGGTGAGCCCCTGCAACAGGCACATTGTAGGGATGAGTTCTCAACACTGACTTTTATTAATTTGTGTGCCTACTACTGCTGTCCTACACTACTGATGTGCAGACAGAGCCCAGAGTCCCCCAGGGAATGTCTGTTCTAAGCTCTTGACATGTTTTACAAACCTGGCTCAGTGACACCATTCCCATTTGGCACATGGAGAGAGTGCAGCTGGCACAGTGCACTTACAGTTGGTATTTTCCCAGGTGCTTGCTAATTTTGCATACATCATAGCTAGGCAGGCACTGACAGAAACTCATGGTAGGAATCACCCAACTGGGGGAATCTAAAAGCTAAACATCTACATCTGAGTTGGTCAAGAAAGAGAAACAGAGATCTTCATAAATAACTCACATCTTATCCACCTTGAACACCCAGCATACAGGAGAGGTGGCTCTTCCATAAACTGACATTGACTATAATAATCTCAGATAACCAGCTGAGATTTAAGTGTCTAATTTTTAAACATACAGCAGAAGCCAGAACGTTTTCAGACAGTCCCCCAGAAGAAAGGTTTTCTGGTACAGTGTTGACCAGCCACAGGTGACAGAAACTCTCTGGATTAGACTCACAGACAGAGGGAGATGGGGGAGCACATCTGGGGCACATCCAGCCCAAACCCTTGCTCAGGGCAGGGGCAGCTGCAGCATGTTGTTCAGAGCCATGTTCAGTTGGGGTTTGAGTATCTCCATGGATAGAGACTACACAACCTCTCTGGACAACCTGCTCCAGTGTTTGATTACACTCATCATAGAAAAGCTTCTTCTTGTTTTTGGATGGAATTTCCTGTGGTTTGAGTTTGTCCTACTGCAAGATACCAACAAGAAGAGTCTGGATCCATCTTCTTCTGATAGTCAGTACATCAGTAATAAGAATAAATTGAGAAATTGATGTTTAAATTTAGGAATATACTCATTTCTTCGGGTGATCAGTAATTCCTAAATTTATACATCCCATCAGATTTTTCTGACTAGCCTATTCCATTACATGAAAAAGTCAAGTAGCCATTTTCTCAAGCCTCAGTATCAATCTCCAACTGCTTGTGTTTAGAAACTTCACAATTACAATGTTTATTCATGTTTCATAACCTCAAATTCAGTGTTGAAAGATGCAATAATGCACCAATAAACTTCTATTTATGCAGTTAAATGTTTATTGCATAACCCATTCCAATTTTCATTAGATTTTTGCTCATAATTTTTTGCAACTCATTTCATCATTGATGTGTGTGCACAGAGGGAGAGAAAGATGACAGATAGACAGTCATTTTTATGCTTAGTCCTGTGTAAACGAAACCTAAAATTCAAGCTGACTCTGTAGATGCACGCTGTGAGATTCACATTAGCATTGAAAATATGTATGCAGAGATCCATGAGATTTGTGCAGGTGTGAAACTGGGGTGCACCACTGGGCACACATTTTTAATTTTTATTTTCTTTCATTTTTCTTAAGAGTGTCATCAAAGTTTATGTCTATATCCATTCTTCCTTTGACAAATTATGATTCCATCAAAATTAATTGTGTGTGTGCATCTTCACCCCTGTTTCTCTCACATTATGATCTGAAAGCCACTTTAGAAAGCTATTCTAATGGTTATAAAAAGGTTTCCTTTGCAACATGGCAGCCACCTGCCACAATGTGCTCAAATAAATTCCCTTCTCATCCATCTTCAGGAAATCCATTCAATTTCAGCCTGGACCAGGTAGGCAAGTCTTGTTTCCCAACTGTAAATTGTATGTTGGATCAGTTCAACAATATATGGACAAAATGAAAGACCTTCTAATATGAACATTTTTTAAATGAATTAAAAGATGCAACATATCTCCAGGCTACAGTTTCTGTGAAGGGACTGAACCTGTCCCTCTTCCAGTAACAGGGCAGGCCTCATCCACCCTAAGACCATGACTCTTGCCCACCCCATGACTATGTCAAACAAATGGATAGATTATTGACCACATAATGGTGACACAAGACAGGTTTCCCTAAGTGTTTTCCCTAAGGCTTGATGTTGAATTGAGGCCAGGCCCCTATTTCAGTGATGCTGCCTCCCTGCTCCTAATACATCCAGATTTTAAGAGAAACCAATAGAGCTTCATTTGTTAAGAGCAACTATTTATGAAAATAAAAATCACAGTAAAAATTAAAGGCTGGAGTAAGTCCACATAGGAGCTGAACTAACCCCAGAATTTCTGTGAAGTCATGTCTCATGAGCAAGAAGACCTCAGGACTAGAAATCAATCCACCAGTATTTGCACAATGAATGTTGGTCCTAGGTCTGAGCAAAAATGAGAGCAAAGACTCTTCCACTTCTTAATTCTCACTTTTCTCCTTTTGTCTAAGGAAGCCCAGCTGGCTGCCCATAGTATTTAGCTGACAATTTTGTAGTGAGCTCATAACCAAAAAGACAGATAAAAGCAATCATAAACAGCTTAATGCTGGTCCTAATTTGCCAAGTCTTGGAGTGAGTGATAAGGCTGTGTTCAGTCTTCTCCCCATGCTGAGGCTGCCAGGATTCTCAGCAACAGCAACGGAAGCAGCATTTTTTATCATTTCTATTTGCCTTTTTTTCCCCTCTTTATCTTTCAAGCAAGAATACACTTTTCCCCAAAAAAGGCAGCAGTAACTACTCCAGCTTATCTCGGGTGACTTTGCCTTCCAACAAGATGGTCTTTAATGCTATATTTAATGCTAATTCTAAGTTCCTAAACTGGATTTTCCTTGTAAACCTCCTCAGCTAAAGGAAAACAGATTGTGCTTCAGAAGCAAAATGAGATCTGTTCATACAACATCTTTCAGACGCCTTCAGTTGCTACCCTGTTTTTTATCTGTATCTTAACAATGTAGTATCGTAAAGTGAGTACTATGTGATGATGTGAAGTCTTTATAACTCAGAGACTTTATTGGAAGTTGTTGGCAATATGCCCAAGCAGGAAGAGATTTCTGTGTTCAAACTCTGAAACCTCACTTGACCGATAAACACCAGACCACATCAAGACACATTAACACCTTTGACTCTGGAGACCCACCATATTCTGTTGAAATAAGCACTGCATATCAATCAGTTGGGATGCCCTCCTTTTTCCCAATCCAATAACTATTGAACTTCCGGCAACACGACAGGCTTGGAAGTTTGCTGGAGAGCTCTTGGGAATCATATCACAGGAAAGTAAGAAGGTCTCTAAACAGAGCTCCTTGGGTCCTTGTTTGGTATGATCATCAGGGGAATGAAATTGGCACATTACAAGCCTTTACTTCCACTTCATAGAAGCAGATGGACCTTTCTCATGATGCACAACTTTAGAAAGCAGCCCTTGCCTTATTGCTGAGATTAGTGATCTCAAAATGACTATCATTCTGTTTATAAGAAGACTGGGGACTAAAGTCACTGATAAAGAGTCTGGCTGTGCAAAGCTGTCATAAACATACTTGGGGAAACAGCACAAAGCCCAAGCATCCTTCTACTTGGCAAAGTCCCCTCTCCTTGACATAATTACCAATTGATCTTGTGGGTAGCCAGCAAATGGCAGCGCAGAACAGAGGCAAGAGACAAACTAGATCTTGGTCATCTCTAAGTTGCAGTACATAACAGGAGCTCATATATTTTTCCACTGGCACAGCATCAATGTAGGATCTCAGCTTCTACTACTGTTGCTTTTGTAAGACTTTAACACCCTGGTTTACCTCTTCAGAGACAGGATGGTTTAATTCTGGCATCCAGAAATGAGATCCTCTATAAGCTGTCTCTGCACTCAAGAGCAGATCAGGAGAGATCCCAAATGCAGGCAGATATCAGTGTCTAGTTCTTCTGGCACAGGCATTTCCAATGTCTCTCTGGGAAACTGAAGTGTGCCACAGGCTGGGTTCAGTATACTTGACACCAGTTAACCCATTGCATTGTAAAAAGACAGATAGAAAATGCAGCATTTTTACACACTAAATAACATTAGGTGACCCTGGAGACTAGCTATGGAAGAAAATGGCCTTTGGAGCTCAGTGAGATGATAGTCAGATTCCAAAGGGAGGCACTATTAAGAAGAAGCATGTCTAATGCCTGTGGAAACCAAAACGAAAGGATTCCCCTTCTGGCAGCATGGCAGTAGTTCTGAGGCACCACAGATCAGCTAGGAAGAGCTCACATCACAGGACCACCGTGGAAAGAAGGGGCATTTCTAGTGGCTGCTACCCTTTGATCATGAACGTATTTTTATTCTATCTGCTCTCATTTTTCAACACTGCTTTAAAACAACCTCACTCCCAAATGCCCCATCATTCAAGCCGGTAATACTCTTTGCAATCAAAATTAAAAAGACCAGATGGCAAATAGCCTGTTTTCCTGCTTGCAACCACAAGCAGCTTTCAAAGAGTAACTCTGAAACTCTGTATCTCTGAAATACCAACTTCCCTGGAAACACTTTCTTCCACTTGCTTCTATCACAGGGGTAAAATTACTTCATCAAGTATTTCTCTGTAAGAGATGAAAAGTGGAGATCAGTGGGATTTCCGAGGCTGTATTTGGTGCCTTTTCTATATTAACTGTAGTATGTAATTTTGATTTGGGACTTTCCAAAATTACAAAGTTACTTGTGTTCTTTGATATAGTAGGGAGTAAAAAAGACAATATAGGTAAGTACAAAAATGTATAACAATTCCCAGACATCACATCTGCAATAGGCATGTCTGTGTGCGCTCTACATATTCATACATGCATTTATATTAGCCTAGTAGAAGTGACAAAACATACAGAGGTGTATCACTATAAAATCCCGCAGTCCTTTTGGGGCAATATTTCCAAGAATGTTCTTAACCTAAGCTCTGGAACACAAAAACTACTACGAACTGAGGATTTGTGAACCTGTTTAACAAGAGGAGGCTAGAAGACTTCAGCTTTACTCTTCCAAAATGAAGGCTGAGGGATTATATTGGTGCCTTCTCTAAATTAATTGTAAAGATAAAAGCCAAAAACAAAGGCAGACTATGGAAGTTGGTTCAAGAATAAATGGTTATAATCTGGTCAAAATTAATTTAGGCCAAAAATTAGAAGGCCTGTAAGTTTTAGAGTAGTGAACTGGAAATTCTTCAAAGCTATTCAGAAGACTGCATACATAGCTGCTATTTTCCTTTAAGTCATCTCCTGGCTAGGTACAGCCAACCCTTTCACTGGCAGAGTTAAAACTCTAGTGACCGCATGACCTACTCCATCACCAGGGCAAAAGAAGATATTTTGATGTCTTCAAAAGGAAGAATTTTGTTCCAAGAGGGACAAAAACAATCCAACCAATACCAAGTTGGATGGGGCTTTGAGCAAGCTGGTCTAGTGGAAGGTGTTCCAGCCTTTGGCAGTGAGATTGGAACGAGGTGATCTTTAAGGTCCCTTCCAACCCAAACCATTCTATGAAAAAGCACATTTATGAATGTCTGGGCTGGCCAGACAACAAGGCATCCCTCCACAGTGTTTGGTACCTTGCTGCCCCAAGCAGGCAGCTGTGTTGGGGCCTTTCCCTGGCATCTTGCTCACATGCCTCTGCCCAAGACCTGTATGGTTTGCCAATAAGAGGCACAGATTTGCTCCCCATGTGCACGCAGTGCTTGGCTTGTAGTGGCTATGTCCCTCACCTGGAGCAGAGAGAAACCACTCTAACTGCGAAGATGCCTTCTCCAACTAACCCTGGTCAAAAATACAATTTTACCTCTTGGGAAGAAAATCAAAAATTCCTTGGAAGCCATAGCATGCCCACAGAGGCACAAGATTTGCTTCAGTGACAATGGTGATCCCAGTGATTTCACTGGAACCCCATTATCCAGCGAAAACCTGCTCAGCTCATCACAAATCTTAGAAAAGCAGCTGGGCAGTCCCTGTTGGGATTTGACACTTCTGAGGCTGAGAGACAGCAGGTAAGCCTGCTTTCATTCTCCCTATTTAAAACGAGGGCTGCGTTCTTCCTCTCAGCAGACCTAAGTTACTGCTAAGCCCTACTGACTCCACAGCACCCACACAGGCAGCTCCCACGCCGGCCTGGGTGCATTGTCCTTCCCCTCTCCTTTCAGCAATGTGCTGGCAGCAGCTTTACTTTTGTTTTGCTGGCTGATCCCTCCATCTGCACAGCGTCGGGGCCCATTCAGCAGCCATGTGCCTGTCTCCCACTGCTCCGAGCCCCGACCCCAGCGAAGCCATTGTCTCTGGAAAAGCAGTCAGTCTTTCCAAACAAAGGTCCCCAGAGCTGGGTAAATCCTTCTGACATCAGCCCCACAGCAAAGGCAGCTGAACTTGGACTTTCCCCCCAGCCACAGGGGGGACTTGTTCAGTGGTGCTGACCTCATGTCAAATAAGCACTGAAACAAAGAGCATCCTCACCTCAATGTGCACTTAAACGTCCCTCCTGACTCACACAGGGACCCACCAAGGAACTGGCAGAGCTCAAAAGTGCCTGAGTCCTTCTGGGCTGTCTCAGCTTGAAAATTAACATTTCTGTGGAACTGCATCCCTGCATTCCGTGCAATGATGGATCAGAGCACAGCCACACAACCTCAGTACGCTCATCCTTCATTTCTACTCATCAATATGGAAGCATGGCATGGAAAATGAAGGTCTCATCTGCAGACTAAGGATAAAGGATAGAAGTGAAAAAAATCTAGAGAAAGAAGAGATTAAAACTTTTGACTGTCCAAAGGGATCTGGCTTGCACTTGAGAAGATAAGAGAAAAGCACTGAAAAAGAGATGCAGGAAGTACTTCTTCTATATTATAGACACCTACTTAGACTTTTTCTGTTCTTGACTGCGAATTTTTGTTAACTTCCACTGTGATATCATGCAGGGTATCTACTTATACAGGACCTACTGTACCAATCATGCACAAATATATAATGATCAAGTTGCTGCTGATCCAGAACAGAAAACTGGGAAAAAAAATGGATTTTACAGTAAGAAAAAAGAATTCCTAGCCAAAATGAGCTAAGCATTAGTTCAAAATGGGGATGGTAACAGCACACAAAGATGTATAATAGACATCTACATGTGCAGCAGAGTTTTGATGGAGAGAGACATTAGACTAAATCTGCCCCATCAGAAGTTTCCTGCACAGATCAGGACAAATCATTTATTACTGCCACATACCAACCCCTCCCCATCTCTCAGGACCTCTGAGAGATAAAAGACCTTAAGAGCAGTGACATATTTGAGCGCTACAGCACCATGGGCCATGGGAAGTGCTTGGATCAGGTACAGGTCAAGACCCCAGCACAAGGCAAGTCTCTCATCACACTATGCTGGTGAAGTCTGGCCAGAAGGCTGAGGAGCTGAGCTGGCTTCCTCTTATCTACATCAGCCTGTGCCATTTAAGCTCAGCATAGACACTGATCACTCACAGATCCCAGAAAGAAAATGAGTCCTGAGGATCATCCATAGCTAGAGACATTTAATCAGCACCTAACCAAATCATGTCACTTATTTACTTCCATCCAGATCCTTGGCACTCTGAAATACTCTCTAAGTCCATTTCTACAAGAAGTCCCTGAGATTTCCTATGACCACGGATTACAATCACCTAGGAGCAACTCTGTAATGCCTCTGCCATTGAAGACCACCAGACCTGCTACTGCTAAATAAGGGAACTAAAAAGGTGGGAAGGCAGGAGGGAAGGCAGGAAGGCAGGAAGGCAGAAAGGCAGGAAGGCAGGCAGGAAGGCAGAAAGGCAGGAAGAGAGGTAGGCAGGCAGGCAGGCAGGAAGGAAGGAAGGAAGATTAATTAAATCAGATACATTAAAAACTAGAAAGGGTCAAGACTGCTAAGCCTGTAAATACAGAGTTTGGTTTGGTTTGGTTCATCTAGATACTGTCTTCTCCCACCAGTCACTGAGACTGTGATGTTGCTATTCAGCCACATTTATGAAGCTGTGACTGAGAGCTAGGTAATCTTCTCCAAATTAGGAGAAAAAAAAATAGTACAAAAGCCCTCCACTAACCCTTCTCAGCCAAGTAAGCCTCTCCAAGCTGATGACAGTAATAACTTGAGAATTCCAAGTATTTCATATTTAAAAAGTGACAGTTTTCAAATAAGAAACTTAGAGCGCTCCAGGGGTAGAGAATAGTTAGAAATATTTCCTCAGTTAGCAAATTTAGCTTTTCTCTGACTTCCTCCCGATGCAGCCATTGTAAACTTTTCCATTTTCTGCTTTTTTTTTTTCCTCTTGGAGAACATCATACCTTACAACAGAAATATGAAATCCCATGATTCCAATTGCCATTGTCCCAGGGGTACTTTTAGAATCATAGAATCATTTAGGTTGGAAAAGACCTTTGAGATCATACAGTCCAACTGTTAACCCAGAACTGTCGAGTCCACCACTAAACCTGTCCCTAAGTGCCACATCTAGTCGTCTTTTAAATACCTCTAGGGATGGTGACTCCAGCACTTCCCTGCTTAGCCTATTTCAACGCTTGACAACCCTTTCAGTGTATGAAAATTCCTACAAAATTGTGGCTTTGGGTCATTAGTATGCCAAGAGGTTCTTTTATTTATTTTTATAGGCAGTTCACCTTCAGGTTTCTTGGGATTTCAATGCTTTTCAAAGCCTTCAAAGAATATTAGCAGTTTCAGCATTACTTACTTCTGTGATTTGTTTTCATCCTCCATAAAGATGAGAGAGGACTTTGAGTGTTTTCTCTCTGTGTCTGACAAATGTTAACAATGGGTATTTGCATAAGAAAGGCTCATGATTCATATTTTGATTTTCAATCTATAGTCAAGATAAGCCTAACCAGAGATCATCTGGGGAAGATAAACATTTTTCTTTTGACAAGCTGGAAAATGCAGAAATTCAGAATATATTAAAAGGGAGGATGCAGCCTTCCCAACCTAAATTTATAGACTACATTATCAAACCTGGCCTTCACATTTCCTCCCCTCCTCCCCTTTTCTGTGCAGAAAATCTGTAGAGCAAGGCCTTATGCTTTTTTTTTTTTTAGGCTCTTGTTGGTGGTGTCTGAATAATTAATCATAATAAATGTATGTAAAATTTGTATATGGTTATGCATGCAGAACTATTAGTACCAGAAAAATAACCATATGGACATGCACATAAACTGTGTAGCCACTCTTTTGAGAGATTGCTTGGCCTATGTGTTCAGTATTGTCTTAGAAGGAATGAATATCTTGGCATTCAAAACCCCTTATGTGACAGGAGTATTGTATTAATGGTTCCACAAACCCTAAGAAGAGTTCAGACCTCACAAGAAAAAATGTGTTATGGGTAGGATGATTTTTTTTTCTCCAACGTTTCCCCTGAAAAAAATAATCTTGTAAGTCTTTTTCACCTATTTCACTTAAGAGATGCTCTCAGCAGATAAGGTTAGCACAGCACATATGTCCCTCTCCAAATCCTCACTCATTTCACTAATCATACCTGAGATTCATATGGCTGGTCATTCCCAGCATTCATTCTGCATGGATTACTGAGTCTTTGTGGAAACCACAGCTTCAAAGTCATTGTTCCTTATGGTGTTTTTTAGCTGCTGCAGCATTTTTCCTGTGCCCACATCCTTTACCTGCAGGGCTTTTCTTAGCAATTATGATTTACACTACTCTACTGCACAGCATTTTTAACTGTGGGATTTTGCCCTACCTCGTTCCAAACCCTCAGTTCCTACCTTCATCAGTTATAACTGGTGTGCTGGCATCTCACCCAGCTCTTCATCTGACAGCCAAACTACTTACTCACTTGAGCTGGTGCACACCACTCCCAGATCATGCAGTCTGCATGATATAAACAGCCATTCATGTGAGCATCCCTTATTCCTCCTCACCTTCATCTCTGCACTCCAGCATGAAGCTGACACTTGAGCACTATTCCCTTGGGTATAGTGCTAAAAATCTCTGCCACCTTCCCTATGTGCCACAGTGGTTGTATGGAGGTTATCTGGTAGGGCATGCCCCAGCAAGTCTCAAGGGACATGAATGAGATCTGCAAGAATGACGTGTGGCTCCCATCCATCCAGCTCCTTGGCACAGCAGGGAATGAGAAAGAGTGGTGCGTGCTCTGGTCATGCCCCAACATGGAGTTTGGACATGGCTGTGGCACACACCCAGGCACAGATGCTGGGAAACTCTCCTGGGTTCATCAATGCGGGCATTGCACTGGACAAAGGCTGTCATTACACTTCATAGCTACTCTTCTTGAAAACACAAGACAGTGAAGATTATTAAATGCCTCTGAAATACGTGCCACCAAGCATGGCATTCCTTACTGGCTGCCAGGACAAACAAAACCAAGTCATCACATTAACATCTATATCCCCCAAGAGTGTTAGACACTGGCAAAGGGTGATGCTGGGAAAGGGAGGAGGAGAGGAGCTGAAGCCGCAGACAGGAGGGAAGGGAGAAGTCGTTCCTTACATACAGAAAAAAAAAGTAGTCTTAATCAGAGCTTGTGATATTGTTCTTTCTGTAATCTTCTCCAGCCTGCATTTACCAAGAGCATTGCAGAAATCACTCCAATCACTATGCACTAGAGTAGAAAGTTCTCACGGCATATAAGCATGTGCCAGAGATGCCAGAGTCACATCTTTCCAGACTAATGTAGTTCTCAAATGTGCACATCACCGCTGATAAGGGGATGAGCAGTGCGGGAGGAAAAACTGGCTCTTGCAATGCAACTCTTCAGTTTCTCAGCCTGAAATAATGCAGTCTGTCTGTGGGGTACACGCCAGTAGCTCAAATGACTGTTCTTCCTGTCTCCAGTTTCCATTCCCCTCTCTTGCTGTGCCTTTGAATGCTCTTGCTTGATGTGCTTCTGAATACTATCTTCTTCCTTCACAGGCAGGGGAGCACAACTCACCAGTACCCTGTTGTTCTATAGCACCCAGCAGCTTTTGGCTGTATCATGCACTGGAAGAACAGCTGTTACCTACTCTCACCCTCTTGCCAACCAATGCCTTTTGCTTTTCCTTTTGTTGAGCATTTGCAAGTTGGAGGACCTCCTGCAAGCTGCCTAAGTGTTGAATGCTGGGGACCCTGGGGATGCATGATTCTGGAGAGCAGCAGACATCCCACCATGAGGGTGGGTGCATTCCTCTAGGACTCTCCAAAAGGTTAACAACTAACCTGGGAAGAGATAAGGGATCAAATTAAGCCCTTAGGTGGATTGGGTTACAACACAGGAGAAAAGAAAGCCAAAGGCAAACAAAAAAAAATCTTAACTCTACTCTTCCCCCATGCTCCAAAATGGACAAAGAGATCTGCAAAAATACAATTCTGTGAGAGGGTGTGAGGTCTTACACCAACCTCCTAGATCCCCTTTAATGTCTACTTACACTGATTATTTGGCTACATAGCAAAAAAAAAAAAAAAGTTTAGTGGGATTTTATATTTTTATTTTTATAACAATAATTGTTATTGATGCTGGAGAATTTCTTCATATGATGACTCTATCCTCAAGCAGAGGTATGTTTGAAAGAAAACCCCTCATCTCTGAAGGTAGGATGAGATTCAGTAAAAAGCTATCAGATACAGATAAACCTCCCAGAAAGTATAGCTGGCTATTACTTTATTATTTAGGAGAAAAGCAGTGTTAAAGAACTAAAAATTTATGATGTTTTTCTATAGGTGTCTGTGAACAAGTAACATCTTGCAAGCCTTAAAAATTCTTTTTCTGTCCATACAAGTAAATTTCTAAAAGATCATCTACATGCACTTATTCACTGGAAACTTGGAAATGAGGGACAGATTCAAACCATTCAATTTTAACAACCTTATTGGAGATACTTCACAGGATTCCAACAGAGATCTAAATCTCTGTCTCTGCCACAGTGGCGGTTTGAGGAGGAATCCAACGATGGAGTCCAGGTGACCTCTTTCTTCATCTGGGTTCTGCAGGGAAGTGTTATAAGTCAGGTCAAATCAACACCAGGTTCACGTCTGCCAAGACCTACTTGAGTAATCAGTCTTGGCAAAGGTAGCAAATGCAACAGCTCCATTGAAAGCAACCAGCTGTCCTCCAAGTAACCATCCCACTCAACCTGAGCAAGCACAGTGGGATTTAGCCAAATCTGAGCATCATTATTAAATCTTATTTACGTAAATATGAGATATTACTTGCATAAAACTTTGCAGCAACAGGCCTCTGGTTATTATAACTTCTACCTCCTGCAATAACTTAGAAAATATTAATTTTAATACAGTACAATGAACAGCCTCGTCCTCCCTTCAGGAGGAACTTTGCATGTCAGAGCACTTCATATACTTGTTACCAACAAGCATGGGCCCTTTTAGTACAAGAAAAATACTTTGGCAATAAAAAAGCAACAGCCAGCAGCTACAGACACTATTATTTAAATAATAGTGACTTTAGAGTCATCTTTTGAAAGGTAAAATAAATAAATCCTTACTGCAAAGCCAACACAGCAAAGCATTCTGGGCTTTGCTATCTGCAACACCGCAGCAAGTTTTGAGCAATTCTGGGCTCTGGAAAATGAAGGCACTGATAGAAACAAAAGGACACCAGGCAAAAAATGAAAGTAGTTATTGTATGAACTAGCAACAGAGGGAAAATGTGGGGATTTATTTGACAATCCTTTCTACAACACTCCAGCAATCTGATAAGTGGTTGGGACTTTTCTCTGGAAGAAAGAAGGAGTTGAGTATGACTTATTTTTTAAGGATAACATGGAACTAAATCTCTTTTTCTTGCTACTGCCAAAAGCCCCATTATGAAAAAAAAAGAAGAAAAGCAATAGTTATCTGTGAAGTGCTGCAAAGATTCACTTACTCACCCACTCACTCAGAGATTTAAAAACTCTAAACTTGTTTTCGTAAGGATTCTGCAGGGATTAGTCCATATGTTGTAGGAAAGGTGGTCACACTTTTCCTTGGAAACCAACTGGTCAGCCACCCTTTTATGGCTACAGCTGCAGTAAGAGGAACAACACACCATGGCCAAATATGGAGCCTGTCTGAAGTTGCTGCAGCCATTTCTTTCATTGGACTCAAGCCACTAATTCTGCTTTTTTTATTGCATGTTGCTTTCAGCTAGCCCAGATGTTACAGAGGCATTGAGATGCAGGAACACTGTGCCTTCCCTTCAAAATACTTCCTCTGAAAGTACTGCACAGCCTAATTAAATAATGACATTTACAACAGGAAAGATAATGCAAAAATTAGAGCAGCTTTTCAGCTTGCACCACACCCCTCCTTGACAAGCAGCCCAAAGTAGCTGACAGTATGCAGAACATCACTCTGTGCTAGAAGACCTGATGTGCTCAGAAAAATAAATCCTGTCCGTGGTTTGTGCTGCAGTGGAGGAAACAGGCAAGGAGCTCTCTCGGGAGTCCCCATACAAAGTGCTCCATCACCTGGACCTGTACGGGGGTGTGCTGACTGCCTGAATGCCTTCCAAAGGCAAGGGCACATGGCAGCTCATGTGCTGAGAAGGGATGCTCAGAGAATTACAGACCACCACCAAGACATTACTTGGCTCCTGTGCAGCTCAGCATCAGGCCCTGGCTGCAGGAGGAGCACTGGGGTTCATCTGGGGCAATGAGGGGGCTTGTGGCACTGACGGGTGGCAGGTACATAAGGGGACTACCAGACACATGCTCAGCCAAACTTGCCAGGCACACTGGGGAAACCATTCAACAGTGAATATATGAATCCCTGGAAGCAAAATTCTGTGACTAAAAGCTCATCCAGAGATAAGCTGGCCTTTAGGTATAACACCTATCACCATACCTCCATTTCTACAATCAGGCTGAGGAAGGAAATTAAAAGCAAACAAGGAGACACAACAGCAATACCTCTTCATCAAACAAGGAGAAGCAAGTGAGAGCGAGAGGCCAAAAATTCAGTGTTGTTTTTCCCCAGCCCTGCTTCTCAAAGACATCCCTTTGTCCCCCTTCAGCCCCACCTTTGCTCTGCCGTGTGCTGGCACAAGCATTTGCTCAGCTCTGCAGTGAGCGGGACCAGGGGAACTAATCCAGGCTGAAACTAATCTAGCAAAAAACGAATTACAGCACACGGGCAGGAATGCACAGCCAGGGCAATGGGAAGGGTAAAATCAGCCTCTCTCAGCAACAGTACCCCCAGGGGTCATCTCGAACAGAACAATGGTGTTAAGAGTCCATACCTGTGAGTGCAGACACTATTGTGGCAGGGAAAAAGGTTCATGTGGCCACAGGCATACAATGACTTTAAGCTCAGTGCCTCAGATGCTTGCTAGCATTGGAGATGAGAAAGCACAGAGCTCAGCACATGCAGCAGACCCTGCTTGACGAGGTGGCTAAATATTCAAGCAGTTAGCTCTGTGCTGATGCAGCTACACAGTTAGCTGTGATTTAATGCCAGCTCTGGTGCATTTGCATCCATCGCAGTCGCCACAGAGAATTAAGCACTGCAAGTATAGGTCAAGAACTAGAGCTGGTCCCATTTCTTCTAATTCAAATTGACGTTCCAAATGCAAAAAGCAGCAGGAATTTGAACATTTTTTTCCATTTCTGCCATTTGTAAACAGCCTTTAAGAACACTGAGAGGAGCACTGCCTCCCCAGAATCAGTCACAAGAAATTATTTCCTTGTATTAGCTTTTGATCTCCCTCTCCAGACACCTTCGATTTAAAACAGCATTTATTAATGGTATAGCCATGTTGGCTACCCAAGAATTACAGCAGAAATAAACTAGACCCACCCCTAATTAGCATTGCAGTGTCTTCTTCACTCCAAAGCCTCTATGTTTGTGCCCAGCTCAGCTCTAAGCCACTGTGTTGCTTTCACCGAATCCAGGGCTAAATCTGTTGCTGGCAGAAACCAGAGCAAGCTGGGGGCTGTTAATGACTGCTGACTTGCAATGATTTCTCAGGAGCCATTATGTTGTGAAGGCAGATCCAAGTGCAGTGCTCTGCAGCCACTGGAATGCTGTATCCCTCGCCTTGACATGCTTCCTGCAACAGGGAAAACCAAGGGGAACTGGCATCAAACTGGGCTGGCTCCATAGCAGCCAAAAATGCCCCCAAGCTAATATTCCCTTGACCTGATAAGGGTGCATTTAATACCCCTATATGCTCCTCTAGCAGTTCATGGTGACCTGTGCAAGGAAGGTCACTGCAGTAAACTTCACCCTTAACAAAGGATGGGGGAAGGAGAGGGGAAAGAGGAAAAAAAGGAAGGAAGGAAGAAAGAAAGAGGATTAGAAAAATTAATTTTCTGATAATTAGTTTGCAACATAGTGTAGGTAAATGGTACTTAATTCTAAATTAATGCCATGGAGTAAAAAGGAGAGGAAAAGACAGATGAACACACAGACACACAAAGGTTTGCTGTTAACTCACAAGTTAACTCTCAGGATCTCTCTGCAGTCACTATGGCAGTAACAAGCAGTTCTGTGACAGAAGGGGTGGATGTTCCTGACACCTCAGAGGAGGGTTCAATTCTGCTCTCAGTTGCACCACCGGAACTCTGAGTATCTCCCTTTATATCTGTGAAATGAGATCAAAACCAGATCCAAGGTCCCTGCTCCACAAAGCTTGCTGTGTACTGTTGACAGTTAAAATGCTGAGCAAAGACATCAAACCCCAGGGAAAGAGGGAAAAATAAAGGTGACCAAACAGCAGGAAAAGGGGGTGGGGCAGAAGAATCACTCAGAGGAAAGCAATTATAGCTTCTGTTTCATGTTTCTTTCTTTATGATTAGTGGAGACCAAGGTGTCTTGCTTTCAAAAGCCAGGTGTGGCAGTAGGAATGTCGCACAGATGTTGTATGAGGCTCTTTCAGTGAAAGAGCACACAAAAGACAAGGGGAACTGGTCTTGCCATAGCTTGTTCCTCAAGAAATCTAAGCCTGAAAACATGAACCTAGGGGTGATCTGTACTTCCATTTTAAATTCAGCAGTCTCCTTCAGCAGGTACAAACTTCCTAATCCCAAGCAGCAGAGCTCTGCTCTTCCTATAATAAAAATCAGAGCTTGCATGCACCAATGACTCAGATACACAATGGAAATTTGGTGCATATGCACACATACACATAGTTGCATGCACACATGTGCAAACGTTCAAATTTAATTTTGGGCAGCGTCTTAACATTTTGGGCTGAACAGCAAAATAGCCAAAATCATAAACTGCCAATCACTGGCACTAACTTTGAAAGGTAAAATAGGCCTAAACACCATAACTGCTGGCTTATGGTGCTGCGACTTTACTGGCTATAACTAGTGAATGGGCCAGAAGTCCTCTGAAATGCATAGGGAGTGGAGCCAGTGGGGAGGGCAGCCATTTGCTTTTTCCAGTAGTAGGGATACTCTCCTTCCAGTCCATTTTTGGACAGCCAGGAACTTGCCCGTGAGGGCTCTTTGTAATGTAGCACTGCATAAATGCAAACACACTTTACCTTTCTGCACTACACAGATCAGTAGGAAGAATAAAAGTTCAGTTTCTCACCTATCCCCACTGCTTTCCTGGGGCTCCTCGTCTGGTAGTCCAGAGCAGGTAGGACTGAGCCAGGCTATGGGGCTCCTGGGCTGAAAGGAGTCCCTCTGCATTGCCACCCAAGTGAAGAGCTTCCCATTTACAGGGGGGCTCCTGGAGTGTGCTGGGACCTGGCAAAATGTTTGTACCATGTGGTGCCTTTGGAGGCACAGTTGAAGTAAAATGAAGGCTCTTGGTGAATTTTTAATCAACTGAGACTGCCGCAGAAGGAGGGCTGCAGAATTCAGCATCGCTTTACCAATATGCTGACTAATAGCCTTGATTAAAATCCTAGGGCGCTTCTTGTAGCACACAGGAGCATTAATTCCAGTTCAGTTAATTACCTGTGCCTAAAGAAATGCCACTTGCAGCTTCAGCCAGGCCTGAAATTCTTTACCTCCCCTCTTAAAAAAATGGTGCTGTATTCAAACACACAGCTGACCCATCTTCCTGGGATCCAAGGTTCTCTCTGCCCCTTCCCAATTCACTTGGGAGGTAGGATGATGCCTGCACAGTGACTGTAGATCCACAGATGAAAGATGCTCTACAAAGGCAAAAGATACGCGCTGCCTCCATGACCTGATTTTGTCCTTTTCTATTTATCAGATGTTGGGTTTTGTAGCTTATGGCTGTTTTGGCTTCTTTTGTAAGCACTGCATTTTTAAATGGGAACTCTCAACTGCGCCGCAGTGGCAGCTGCCATTTTACATTCATGTGCAGGGAGTGAGGTAGCGAAGGAGCTCTGAAGAAAAACTCACTTCTTTTTTTCTCCTTGTTTTGCTGTTGCATTTAAATATAAAGTAAAGGTCATTCTGACTGAAAGGATAGAATTGCTCTATGGAAACATATTATGAATGTGTTGTATGTAAAAAGAGCAAATGTCCTTTAAGCAAAACCACAAATCAAATTACTTTTTTTAAAAAAAAGATTTTTTATCCTCAGAGAGTTTCTTTTTGTGACAACTGCAGGTTAAAACTCGAGAAATTATAAACTCACATGAGCTGCCATATATGCAGCAGAGGAAATACTTCCACTGCACGGGAGCTCTTTTCCCCTCTCAACTTTCCTAGTCACAAAGTGGAGAATTTTAGGAAATAATAAGACTGTAAAATTTGGAGACAAAAATTACTTTTATGTATTTGACCTGTTTCATGTGCTGCTCGAACCTAAAATAATTAAGCATCTCCACTATCACTATAAGCTGTACTGCTGTGAGGTTTATCCCTGTTTAAAGGCTATGGTTCTTATAGAAAGGAAATTTAACACAGCAGAATGGAAGACAGTGGTAGAAAGAGTTTCTGAGTGCTCCTGAATTCCTGCCTAGTGCCTCTTGCCCCAATGGTACAGACAATATATAAGCTGACCTAAAAAAATGATATGGCCATTTCATGTTTTCTGCCAGGTGAATTCTGCACGAGGAGGGCACAGAAGGGGGCACAACACTGGTCCCTTATTGAGCAAAGGACACTCTGCAGCCCTCTTTCAGCAGCTCTTCTTTGCATTGCCATGCACAGAAAAAAAAGACAATGTGGTGAGACACAGCCCAAACCTATACCACAAACCCAACTATGCTCTGTTGGCAAAAATGCTGGGCTTGTAATACCTACAACATTTGTAGTATGTTTTCCTTTCTAGACTTCCCCATCTCATTCCCTACAGAGATGTTCCCAACTAGAGCAGCAACTGCTTGTTATGAATCAGAAAACTTTGGTGGGATGCAAATTGTGGAAACTGGAGGTCTACTGGATGCAAACATGGCAAAACAACACGTTGTTGCAGGCCAGGGGCCACTTATGAGTTGCAAAATATATTTAAGAACCTGCTTTATATGTGGACTGAGCAGAAAAGCAAACATGAAACCTGATCAGTCCAGCCAAGAATCACCCTAGAGTTTGAAAAAATCCATTACAAAACTTTTGAAAACAAAGACATCTAAGCATTACTATGCAAACTGACTTTTTGTTCCACACATTATGACAGCCCTTTCAAAAGGGGATGTGTAAAGACAGGAAAATAAAGGAAATTAAAACAAATGGGAGTTTCAGATCATAGTAAGAGGCTTGTAGGAGAAAGATCAACCCTATCTAGAAAGACGATTTGAAGAACAGTAATAGTAACAGTTCAAGCCGCATCTCTACTACCACTTTGGGGACAAATCATTAAAACCTGTCTTATCAGTTGTTTATAATGTACCGCCTTTTTCTCTATTGACATATTGTGAGGATTAGTGTTTGGTAGATTTATTTTCCATAAATATAGTTCAGTATTTATACACTCAGACTATAATCCAATTAATACAATCATGTATACACACAGTAAATGACTGGAAATTTCAAAACACAGACTATGCAGAGTTTTCTGCCCCAGGCAATGCAAAAATTATGAGTTATACTTCAAGCTGGAATGAGAGCAATTTTAAAATCTCAATTAAAAAAAAAAGTTTGGGAAATTGTCTTGAGGAGATCTTAATTCACATTCTGCCTTTTGAAACGTCAGGATTCCTATTTGCCAGATTTTCACGCAGCCAGGAGGATTAACAGATGCAGCCAGAATCTAAGACTGAGAACTATGTCAGGAATTTGAAATAAGTCATTAATCTCCAACAACTCTGGAAAAGGCTGAACTCAAGTGACATCCTCATTTATTTCATTTTAAATACATGTCACTCCCAGACCCCAACTGGGTTTTTGCAGACTCAATAACCCCTTGTAGGTGATTTTCCTAGTGGAAAATGCAAGACACTGGGCACAAGCTGTGATGTCCAAAATATTGTCAGCAACAGTGAACTTCTGGCAAGCACCAAGGTTGGGGTTCCCAACCACCCCCACACCCCCTCCTGCCCCATCACTGCCTCACCACGATACTCATTTGAGCAAAGAGAGTAAATTAAAAGCAACCATGTGAATTTCCTAAAACTAATTTTCAGAGATGAAGCATGGAAATGTCCCTGCAGATGCTGCCACAAACTAGGATGCTCTCCTGCTGGGGCTCTGCCTCTCTATGGGCTTTAGAATCCAAACTGGGTTTTTCAGTGCACAGCAGCTTCAAGTTTGCAGGCCTTGGCTGTGGGGTGGTTGTTCAGCAGGTTGTTCCATCAGTGCAAGACCTTTCCTCATGTGCCAGCACTGGCAATTTTGGCAAGGCATCTTGCTGCACACAGGGGAAACGTGAATTTTGAAGCAGCCTGGAGAAAAGGTCACTTGTGGGGACTTTCAGCTTTTGAAGATTTCATCTTTTTGCCCCAAGAAGCACACGAGCATGCTGCTGGCCAGGCTGCATGCGGGCAAGGATGAACCTGTCAGATGGGGCTCCGCCCTCCTGCTGAGGTGCCTGTAAAGCTCATGCCAGCAACCAGCTGTGGTCAAGGGGACTATGAAAACATAGCAGTGGAAAATCCTTCCCATCTGTGTTTCTTATGACGCCCTTGCAGACCATTATATATTTGTCATCTTCTGCTTTGAATTCTTAGAAGTTCTGCTCCCATCTTCCCCTGAGTCAAAGTCAATGTGTACAGTAAACAACCAAACAAAAATGCTACCGTAGGACCACATCTCAACTGCACATGTCACTAGCTCGGGAAGCAGTCTTTTCAGCAAGGCACTTTTCAGCAGCACTGAGTAGGTAGGTAATTCTGGGATGTGGAGAATCCACAGCCTGCACTCAGAGTTGCTCACGCCAACACAAAGTATGGTGTTACTACTCCAAGAACAGCTTGGGAGACAGTACTCCCTTACCCTCCATCTCTGCTTATACTACTACCAGAAACTTGTTAGTCAGTGCTTCCTTCAGATGCAGTCACTATGACCAGTGCAAAACACACCTACTGACATGCTGGAGAGAATTTTAAATTCTTCAGCATCCTCACAAGCCCTTAACTCTGCATCTGTCTGAAAACAGGAAGATTCATTCCTTCACCTTTTTTTCAAACTACGCTTTTTTTTTTCCCTGCCCACAAATTCCCCCAATGTCTGCATATATCAAAGCTGAGGGGAGCTTTAGGAAACTATTACTGCCGCTATGGAACATGTAAGTTCCTTCACTGCTCCTCTTGCAGCTCTGTGTTTCTTTTCCTGGTAAGAACAACATCCTAATGGTTGGAATCAGTGATCTTAGAGGTCTTTTCCAACCTTAATGATTCTGTGATGTACAGAACTGCATACTAGTGTACACTGACCCTTGCCCTTTTAACTATGGTATCTGCTGCTCTGCCAGAAGCCTCAGGTCTTGAAATCATGTGATTGCAAGAGACCCTGTTTTGACATAAAACTAAGAATTTTTCTAGTTAATCTCACTGTAGATTAATAAAAAAGACTAGAAACTTCAAAATGTTTCAATACCTAGAAGGAAGAGGGGAAGAAGAAGGAGAATAACAGAAAGAAGAGGAAGAGGTAGTTGTTATTACTACAAATCTCAGGTGACTTGGGTATGACTTCTGCACATCTGAGGCTGCCAGCAGAGTAGAAGAGCTGTCTGCACATTGTCTCCTTATGGCAAAGAGTTTCTGCAGGCCCAGAAGGCCAGAGAGCTCAGCATCATGACAATTACAACGATTAAACTTTCTTGTGAAATCGAGAACTGAACAGAGGTACAAAGAGATGTAAATAGCATCCGATGAATCATGTGAGAAAGGTAAAGCCAAGCTGCAAAACATCCTCTTTCTTCTTGGCTCCCAGCCTAGGAGCTCAATCTTACCATAACAGTCCTTCACAGATTATCTAGCAGCAGAGCATATAAATCTCCTTTTATTTCAAAGCAGTAGGTAATCAATACCCTAAATAAGATAAAAACACAACTCTCTTTAGAAAACTATTTTCTTGATAGAAGACAGGAAATAAATATTCCTAATAGGTACCTACTTGCTTTTAAATAATAATGGCATCAGCTCAGTAATATGTGATGCCTCAATTAGAGCCCCATTATGCTATGAGATGTACAAACAGGTCAAACTTGTTCAAGCTATTCTTGTGATAATTTCTGAAAATAAAGAACAGAACATGGGAAACATCAAAATGCTGAAAGTGAAACCTCCTGTCCTTCCATCAGACGTCCTGGGCTGACAAATCCCCAGGAAACAAATGAAGCAAACTACTGGGACAGGCAGTCCTTAACAAAAAAAAAAAAAAAAGGACACTGAAAACTGATTTTACATCCATTCTTGTTTCATGGATTTCAGGGATGAAAGGCAGTAAAGAAGTGTGACTAGTGAAGTAACTCCCTCTTTTGATAAGGCACGCACATGCACACACACACATGTGCACACGCACTTGCCCTCTTCCTACATACAGTAAAGAAAATCACTCAGCTTTGATTTTCATAAGTAATCAAGTGAGTCACATCTAGATATAAATTAACATGATTAATTCTGAAGAGCAATCCACTACTTTAAATTTGCCCACTGGCAGTTGCACACACAGATATTTTCAGTGTTTTTTTAATATAATTTTGCAAAAAAGAAACCATCTTTCATCCCTCAGTGTCTGAGATATGAATGAGAGGTGGTTTGTGCCAGTAGCCTCCAACACTGAGAGATGGTATTTCCCAGGTCACTTTAAAAATGGGTTAAAAATATGATGACAGAAAGAATTTCCAAACCTCCCTTGATCTTCCTGCTAATTACACAGATAGTCTGACCACCTTTATTTTCTCCAAAGATAGCTTTGCATCCCCACTATATACAGTAGGATATGTAGAGTCTTCAATATTGTACAGTTATGTACAGACTTCAACAATGGCTCCCAAGATCCTGGAGGATAAAAATACAGCAGCATATCAGGGTTCAGCTATTGTTATTATGGGAACTGATAGAAATTTTTCCTCTGGAAGACAACTATGCAGAAAACTGGGTTTCTGCTTAAGGAATACTTTCTACTAAACTTCTGTGTTCTATTGAAAAATGTCAGTACACTAAATCCTGTAGAGCAGAGGTATTAAATGCTGCTGCAGTGAACCTGGGGAACTATTTTCATATGTTGCTCATGCTCTCGCCTTGGGGTTGTATCCTACACCCCTCACAACCCCACATTAGGTGCCTGTCCGAGATGGGCTGTGTCCCTTTGCCACGTGGGAGTCATTGGTTTGACCAGGCTAAAGAGAAGAGTGGAAGCCTGAAGTATCTATAACTATAAAAGTCATAAAGTGTTCTGGCAGTGTTTCAGAAGCAATATATTTAGATTTTAGGGAATATATTTCGCAAACTCTATATGGGGGAAAAAAATCCCTCCATTTTCAGGTTCAATTACCATCATGAGAAGCTGATGTGATAACAGTGCCAGTGCCAAGTAAAAAGCAGATAGGAGGACCTGCTCTCTGCCTGGGGGAGTTTGTGATCTAAGTATTTCACCACTGTCTGCCAAAGTAATATGCAAAGGTATGATAAGAAAGATGTAAGCAAATGCTTCAATTTGTATATCTGAAATATTACGAAGTGCTGACTCCTCTCAACCAGTGCCTCTCAGCTGTGTAATTCTATGTAGAAAACAGGGTTAAGGAGTGTCTTCAGGGCCAGGAAATGACTTTACTTACAGATCAACTGCAGATTTCACATCTAAAGTATGGATGGTAAAAGAAAAAGAAAAATCTGCAGGCAAGGTTATCAGCGCCGGTGGGGCAAATGAGTCAGAGGACAGTGTGGAAGAGAAGCATGCAGAGGAGTAAGCCTCTAAGGGGCCAAGGGGCTTGAGCATGAAGGGATGAAATAGAAGTAGCCATTCAAAGCAGATGGCAACATAGCTATAGAGAGGGAGAAGAAAGAAGTACTGCTATGGAAGAATAGAGGTGGGTTTTACAGAGATGGGCAAGTTCTGGGTGGAAGATGGGAGTCTGACCAAAGCTTCTACTGAAGATTTGAGACATGAGAACAAGAGAAGCCAAAGGTGATCAAGGGCTTTTGGCATGAGGGTCAGGGTGGTGGAGAAGCAGGATGATGAAGTACAGCCACATGTTTCCAAAACAGGTACCTTTGACCAGTTCTCACTGCAAAACTACCTCCAGCTTTCCCTACTGAGCTCAGGCAGCCTTGGCCTCTCTCCAACCACCATCTGAGCTTCATTTTAGAACACTGACATTCGGGCAGTTGTATTTGGATTGTAAGGGGATAGAGATCATCGCTGTATGCTTTCCATTGCTATATTCCTTGCAATGCTAGGACTAACATCTGAGCTTTTCCTTTCGCCCGGGGAATGCTTGATGTTAACTTTCACACCTTGCAAAGGCTCTGCAGTCAGAAGGTTCCCTGGGTTACAGGAATCAGACCTACAAATCCTCCTCCTGTCCTCCTGGCAGTGACCTGCCAGAAAAAGCCATGTCCTTACAGGTCTTCTGCCCAAAGGCTTATCCATCACAGGCACCCATGACAGCCAGGAACCACATGGCCAGGCAGCAGAGAGCAGCACTGCTGGGACTTCTGGAGAGCAATCACCACAGCTTGGTGGGCAGTATGTTCAAGAAGAAAACTCTGTATTCCACTGTGGAGATGTGCCAGGAGCACATCCAGCAGCCCTGACCTCAAGTTAAGGAAAGAAAGAGAGAAACTTGCAGCAGTTTTGTTCAACAAGAGGGTCTTAAATACAGAATTTAGGAGAGACTCAGGCCTGTCCTAGAAATTGAAAGGTCCAACTTTGCCATCAGTTCTAGAGAGACCACAGCAAAACAGAAGCTGATGTTTTACAGAAATCTCCTAACTCCCATGTCAATCCATGTGTGCAGTTACATAGTTCAAAGAAGGAGAATAAACACAGACACCTTCAAAGAGTAACAAAGTGACACCACCACCATGAAAAACCTTTCCTGTAAGTGACTTGGTCCTTTCCTGCTCCCAGTCTTGATCCCCAAGGAAAGGAGAACCAAGCAGCTCTATCAGAGCAACCAGATTATAGCACAAGTTTTCTCTTCAACGGCTGAATTCAGGTCACGCCTCCAAGATCATTAATCCTGGCTCTTTGCTCTCAGTACACATTTGATCTGGATCAGCCCAGGGCACATAATCACATTTAAGATGAATTAGCTAGAACACATGATACAGAGTTTATGCTGGCCTCACGCCAGCTGTGGGAGGACAAACGACACCCAATCCCGCACAAAGCCTGCCAGCACAAAGTTACCCCACTGCTGTTTTTGGAACAAACATGAACCAGTAGAGCCACATCAGTCCCCTGGAACCAGCCCTGCACACAGACCGGTTGCTGCATTTTTGATGCAGTTATACTTAGTCAGAGGCAGACTGACTAAGTCTCACCTAATTACAAAGTCAGGGTAATCAGACTTAGTCAAATCACATTTCAGTCCTTAGAGCAGAGTTGTTCCACAAGTTAGAAGGATCCAAATTCACCTAGACTGGGTGTAAACAAACAAATGGTACCTTCTTAGCTCTGTCTCCTTCCTTGCTGGGTCTGCTCAGGGCAAATCCATATTTCTCCAGTCTAAAGCAAGCAGAACCATGCTCTCACTCCTCCCTCTGCATTTTGAAAACAAACTGTCTTACCCTTTGGGGCACATAAAAGAAAATTCGAAAACTCTCTTGATACACAGCTGATTTAACCTGTGACTTTACTGTTGAGTTTTTGCACCATCAAACCAAATATTGGGAGGAGGAGGAGGTAGGATGAGAGATCTCCTGTCCAGTGCTTACTATTCTATTGCACTAAAACAGTCACCATCAACTGCTATCTCTGCTTGAAAATATGTTCCCAAAATATCTGCTGTGTGTGCCAGTGCAAACCATTTTAAAATACCATATATTATATGACTTTAATTGAGTTCAACATCGTAGTTAGCTCAAATATAGAAAACTGGCAAGTGTTCAAAGCCGAGTGTGTCTACAGACAGACAACACAATGCACTGTTTTCCTGCTAATGTTTAGGTGACAATATCTACACATGCCATTACAACATGAGCTTGTAGCCAAATGTTTTCATATTCAGATTAAAAATAGAATAAGTTTTCTGAAACAACCATGGCACAAGTTATCTTTTACTAGATGCAATTAAACAGTACTCAAACTTCTTGGATTGGGTCCCAAACAGATAATCAGGAGGAAAACCATGAAGTTCTAGAAAATAAAAGCCATAGTTGCCTCACATGGGGATGCTCATAGAAGTGAGATAGTTTGAGCAGGGCCCTGAACAGCAATTCTGCCATTCTCCTTGTGGCAATGAAGGGAACAAACGGAAGAGAAAGGCAGAGAGGCAACCTGGCTCATCTCCTGGCCTATTGCTTCACCTTGTCCTTTGCCTTAGTCTGCTTATTCCTAGTAGGACAAATAATTTCTATCCTACATCTTGAACCACATGATTCTTTTATTTCTAAGGTGTGATAACATTTCTGTATTTCTGTCAGTTGCAAAAGAAAGCTTTCAAGAATCTTGGTGAAACATATTCTGTTCTAGCCTAGCTGATTCATGAGATAATCTGTTCTTGATATATACAGTCCTAAGCCTCTAAGACTTAAGTTTTAGATCAGCACAATATTCGTTCCTTGCTGTGACTCAGTGGAGGCTGCAAGAGATGGCAGAGGGGAAAAAAGAAAAGTATTTTTATAGCAGGTTATTTTTATTAGAAAATAGTGTGTTGTATAAAAACAGCCTTATTGAATTGAGGTGTTCAAAGCAATTCCTGCAGAGTAAGATTATAGTGAGCAGAGTGCAGGTGAGAAGGTCAGAACTGCAAACTAAATGCAATTTATTCCACTGGTGCAGAAACCTAGGAATGTACTCCAAGGTAATCATAAACACATGTGATACAAGTATCTCACATGCACAGATGTACATCCCACCACACAAATCTTGAACTGTACTCTAAGGCAGTAACAATAACAAACATGGTAAAAAGTACAAACTTTTAGTCTCTGCAAAATCATATGTAATGGGTTATGTTCAGCACAAGTGACGAGAACAACTACATGGCTTAAAAAGACCGCACTCGTCACACGTTTAAATAAAGCATTAACAGAAAAAAAGGTGAGCGTACAGGAAAAAAGGACGCGTTTGGGTGTGTCCATTTGAATCCACAGTAAAGCCCAAGACACAAAGGAGATTCAGCTTGAAAATAAAACCCAGGTGGTACATTAAGCATATATAGACGACAAAGAAATATCGTGCAGTGGAAATACACAGGTATGGGGATTAAAGCCAATGCAGAGGGGGAGATAAACCATCTGTAAATTGCCTAGGGAAAACAATGTATGAGATCATACTAAAATTGTAGCTGTTTGGATGCCTGGAAACCAGGTGAGCCATTTCTGCAGAAAGAATGACCTCACATTCATTAAGGACTGAGCTCTTACTGTCCAGTTGCTACCTGCTCCAAGTTCATCTCGAATTAATTGTGTCCACCATAGATGTAATCAAATGAACGTGCAGGGAGGGAGTCCCGTAAGTTCATTTGTAGTGCTTTGAAAACAGGGGCGATGAGGATGAGGATGGGGAGAGCAAGAGCAGTGAAATCACCAAACCACCTAGTGCAGTCTTATATTTAGTGTGAAGGTTACACTGCTCTGAACGCCAAACCAAACGGTTCACCAGCAACTGTTTTGACCAGTAGCTTCAATTAAACTTAGCCAGCCAGAAAAAACTCATTTATATGTATTGACTCCACAACAGTCACTCAAGATCAAAGCAAATGAGGATGGGGGTGGAGGGCACGGGGAGAGGAGTCACTGGGAAAGGACATTTTTCTCCTTTATTCTGGGAAAAGAGGTTTTCCTTCATTATAACGCAGTTCATTCTATATATTTTCTGAGTGGCATGTTCTTGCCCCTACCAAGCTCATGCCTTGTCATCTTTAGTCATGCTTAAGCCTTCCAATTTGCCAGTGGAAGTTAGATGTGCAAGTCTAGCTAGCATAGATGCCATGCCCATCAGCAAAAGACCACACAGGCCATGTTCACTCCAGTGACATTTTATCACATTAAGATAACTGTGAGCCAAAGAAAGTTTAGAGTTATATTAGCACAAATTTCTACTCACCTATATTTTGCCCTGCTTCAAAAAGAAAGACAAAATGAAAGACTACAGATTCAAAGATCAACACTCTGGAAAAAGGCCCAAAGAAACCCAAGACATGGTAGGTTTCTTGAAGGAACAATCCCTTTCTCTGAAGAGCATCTGTAGTATAGTATCTCAGTCAGAAACTGGAATTTCCTGCAATTAATCAATTTAATAAAAAAAAAAATTGACAGCCTTCCTTCAAATTCTCCACATGGTTTGGTTGCATTTCTGTTTCTGTATCTTTTGATCAATCATGGAAGAAAACTGACTGGCTAGACTTGCTCTACTGAAAATGAAAGATGAACTGGGAAGCTCATTTATTTTTCTTGGAGAAAGAAACAAAGGCTGACAAACTGACCAACCAGCCAAACCAGGCCCTGGCCAAACGAATTATTTGTGTCTTGCCAGTCATTTCAGTCCACATTTGTTCCTTTAACAAAACTAAGCAGCTTGTTAATACAGTTATTTGCCTAACAATGATGAAGCAATCCAAATTCTTCTGGATTGTTTCCAAACAAATATTGAATATAATTTTATGTGCTGGTAATTTTTAAAAAGAATTAGTTGGAGGCTTTCAGGCCTCCACACTTACTAATATCTATTAAACAACCAGAATGAAGCTGACTCACAAGAAAAAATGTCTTCTCAGTTGATAGAGACATAAAATTTGGTATTTTTGGCTTATGGTTGGACAGGAGAGTGATTTCCTCTATAAATCATGCTTCATATGCTCTACTATCCAAACCAGAATTACACAGTAAGCACAGGTAGGGGAAGATTGAAGAACAGGACAAGATCCTACTGGACACAACTAGACAGTTTGCACTTGATTTATGGTCTCACAGCTTGAGCACACCTCACTGGTGTTGCTGCTCTAGTAACGAAACAGACAGGTATGCAGGTTTGGGGGAATAATGTTTGTTGAAACAGTTATTCTCTGTTGTGTATTCCTGCTTCTGCCTCTATTTTTTTGGCATATCTCTAAAGAAGATTTGTATATGAAAGCAACACATGCAAAACTGGAGGGGGAAAAGGTCTGTAAAGGCTTTATAAGAGAAGCACATAAAACTATGCAGTTAGTTCCCAGAGAGTAAGAGCAAAATGTTAAGGATTATTTGGGAATCTCCTAGGCATTTCAGCCATCCTTTGGGCTTTGAAGAGCCTGACCTGGAGGCACAGTCCCACCCCCAACTCCTAGAAATATCAGCAGCTTTCTAAGTGAAGCAGCAATGAATGGGAACCAAGGGGAAGAGAGCAAGACTTGGTTATTCAAGGCCAAGTTCATCCTATGGCACCAGTGACTCAAACCCTTACATACCCACTTTTTTTAAATGCTCCAAAAAGCCCTTGTTCATGCAGTGACAATCAACAGCAAAACTCCCATCACTTGTATGCAAAATTATCTGTGAGCTTTTGCCCTTGTGTGGACAAAGACTAAATCCCATTTATCATGCTGACCCATGGACTGAAAAGAAAGAGTCTTCTGTTTGGCCTTGATTCAACAAATTCCCTTATCCAGAAAAGATCTCCTGTACTTGATCACAGTACATGTGCTGCTGATCTGAGATCTTAAATACATCCCTTAATTATCACAACATTAAGGGTATGGAGGTTAATTAAAAAGCAAATGAGGGTACTCCATAAAGGCCATTCCAGTTGTTCTGACCTGTAAAGGCATACAAGGCTTTTGCTCTGTGTATTTAATAGACAGGGAAAGTGGTTTAGTTAAATATTATCATGACCTCTTGAAGAATATAGCATTTAGTACGGAAGCACAGGAGCATGCTCTCATTTCTCATGGAGATAAAATGGGCATAATCTAGTATTTCAAAAGAAGTCATGAATTTGAAAATCAGTGAAGAATGGTATTTGTCTTTACTAATATGTTTTAAAACACATATTTTCAATTATGATATAAGAGAATCAATCTGTAACTTCATTCTTTCATTTCTACTCTCTGTTTCTGTAGAGCCTCAGAGAAGAACAAGGCCCCATCACACCTACTCACACTGATTATCTTTCTTGGCACTGATGTCTCACCCACAGTGATGAGAAATGTGAATCTTTGACTCACTGACAAAGGTGAATGGAGATCCATGCAGCTGGTTTGTGGTTCAGTTCCTCTATTCAAGCCTCCAGCTTAAAAGGAAACCAGTGTGAAAAAAAATATTTTCATGGACTATAGTTCATTAACACAGAAGAGAGGAGTTAAGAAATGGCATGGCTTTCTGGAATAGGAAATCTAGACTGGAATCTCCAGTCTGGCATACAGAAAGGGGAATACTCATCACCTACAGGACAATTTACCTTATTTAGCAAGAAGAAGAGTTTCTGCACTGCAGGTTTTTTATCCAAGGCCAAAACAAGGTACCGACACCATTCCTGCCATCATAACTAATGCAATTCAAAGAAATAAGCTATCTACCAACACATATCTTTGAAAAAAACCCAAGGCACTGCATCTTGGTGCAGGAGGTCCGAGCCATTTTTTAACCTTTAGTAAATAAGGACACCTACAACATTGTTCCTTTTGAGTACATCAGTTTTGGCCTTTGGTTTTCTGGCAAAGCACCAAGGTATTCTCTCACTTATAAAAACTTGTGATGCCTCTGAGACACCACCTGGTTTGAAAAGGGGAATTTGGTTTAAGTGCCCATTAACTGTCAGCCCCCATTAATGAGACTGAGCAAGAATGGTGAGACAAGGGAGGGTAAGGAAGATACTATATTAAAGTACTCTGAGTCTGGCAGAAATTTTAAAGCTTAAAGTTGCACTCTGGCTTCTTTCCCCCATCCCCAAAAAAAGTCAAGAGCAAAGAAAGGAAATTACAGAGAGGTAGGATTAACATCTGGCACAGGAAAATTGTCAGGGATGTGACATGACAGCACCTGTAAAGACAGTTTGATTAAGGACATCCAGCATACATTTACACACAGGAGGTCATGCTTAACTAACCTGCTGGATATCTTTGAAGATAATGCTGCCGTGGCAGATAAGAAAAACATGACAGATGCTGTATAGCACATTGAGGTTAGATTTTTCAAACAAAGTTTTGACAAGGTCCAGCGTCAGAGATGACTAATGGAGACAGAGAGTTATGGATCGCAAAGTAAAAGGATGGAACAGTGGCTGTGGAGCAAGAATTCAAATAAGATATAAAAAAGTATGTTGGGAAAAGGGTACTGAGTGCAGGGGTCAAGGGTTTGCAGATTTACAAGGGTTATCCCATCTCACTTGCCCTCAAACATTGTTTCTGTGTCAGCATCTTTCAGACCAAAATGTCCACATGACTTACACTACCTGTGATTAGGGCTCTTACGTTATGGCAGCGATAAACAATGGCCTTTAGAGTTGCTTCTGGTTCACAGAACCAAGTTTGTACTTGTACACTGATGTCAATACAGAAATACTGAAAAAAATACCTTCACATGGTGTTCAAGCTCTCATCTAAGCACCAAATTTAGGCTGAGGACACTCAATGCTGAGGAATTTGGTTCAGTCAGTAAATCACAGAATCACAGAATCTTTCAGGTTGGAAAAGAGCTTTCGGATCATCAAATCCAACCATCAGTGTAGCACCACCACCATGTTCATTATTAAACCATATCTTTGCATGCCATATCCACACTTTTTTGAACACTTCTAAGAGTGGTGACACAACCACTTCCCTGGGCAGTCTGTTCCAATGTTTTGACAACCCCTGCCATGAAAAAAATTTTCCTAATATCTAAACTAAACATCCCCTGGTGCAACTTGAAGCTCTTTCCTCTTGTCCTGTCTCTTGTCACCTGAAAGAAGAGACTGACACCCACCTCACTACAACCTCCTTTCAGGCAGTTGTAGAGAGCCTCCTCTTCTCTGGGCTAAACAACCACAGCTCCCTCAGCCACTCCTCATAGCACTTGTGCTCCAGACCCTTCACCAGCTCCGTTGCCCTTCTCTGGACATGCTCCAGCACCTCAAAGCCTTGCAGTGAGGGGCCTGAAACTGAACACAGGATTCAAGGTGTGGCCTCACCAGTGTCAAGTACAGGGGGACATGCCCTGGTCATGCTGGACCCCCTATTTCTGACACAGGCCAGGATGCCATTGGCTTTCTTGGCCACCTGGGCACACTGCTGGCTCGTGTTTATGCACTCCCCAGGTCCTTTTCTGCCAAGCAGTTTTCCAGCCACTCTCCCCCAAGTCCGGAGCACTGTCATGACCCAAGTGCAGGACTCAGCACTTGGCTTTACTGAACCTCATACAATCGGCCCTGGCCCATCAATCCAGCCTGTCCAGATCCCTCTGCAGAGCCTTCCTACCCTCCAGCAGATCAACAAACCCACCCAGTTTGGTCTGCAAGCTTGCTTAGGGTGCACTTGATCCCCTCATGCAGGTCACTGCCAAAGATATTAAACAGGGTTGGCCCTAATCCTGAGCTCTGGGCAGCACCACTTGTGACTGGTCAGAAGCTGGATGGAACTCCATTCACCACCACCACAAAATGTAGCTCAACACAAAAAGCACAAAATAAATTAATCTCTGAGAAAGGAATCAGGCAAAGCTGTGTATGTTAAGTACCATAACAACATGACACTTCGTCAAGGTAAAGGATTTTAAGGGTTGTAGTGGAAAAAAACATATTTAAAGTCACCAATATATGGCAGAACATCAGAGAAAATAAAAAAAAAAAAAGAAAGAAAAAGATAAATGGGATATAACCTGTGCTAGTAGAGATACGGCAATAACAACTAGAAATCAATGACTTGTCCTGGAGATGGAGGCTTACCAGATGCTCTCTATTAGTCACTGTATCGCAGAGAGAATATTATTGCCTCAGAGGGTACAGAAGCAGGGCAACAAAAAGGGAAACCAGATTTTGGCTCTTACTAGGCCCTAAATTATTAGGTGGGCGAAGTGAAGGCATGTTATGTTTTTTCTCATTTTTAAAGAGAATACTTTGACGTGACCTAGTAGATGATTTTCAAGGTAATCTCTACCAAGCTAAGGTGGAACAGCAGGGGAAGGAAGGCAAGGTATGTCAAAACAGGCTGCAAACATTTCAAATAAAACAACTGGGAGAAAACAGGGAAGTTGTCAGGCAGAACTGCTCCATCTGAAAGGTAATAAACATGTGGAAGAAGTTACCAGGAGAGGTAGCCGAAAAAAAGGCTGTATATAAGCTCAAAAGACACTTGGTCTTATTTCAAGAGGAGAGAGGGATTTGGAGAATTTTGTGAAAACCAGAATCTTGGGATTAAGATGCACTGTAAAACAGTAAGTATGCCAAGCCAAGTCAGGGTGCCTAAAATTGTTCATACTATCACACACTTAAGACAGAATTCCCTGTGTTGCTGCCGCACCTTTACCCTGGAGCCACAGTTAAGAGAAAAATCTCTGCATAGAAATCTTCCTTCCTGCAGCTTCTTTTGGTCAAACCACTTAGGTTCTCCCAAATACCTCAAGGCTACAAATAGCTGTAACAAAGGCAGAAATGAGCTGCAGGAGTGTCACCAAGCCCCAATGGCAATGACTTCCTCAAGCATAGACCACGCCTGCTGCTGCCACCTCATCTGCTCTATGGTCCCCCAAAACACTGGCTGAGGTCCAAGAGGAAAGGAGCAACCAGAAACAACCCTGTGCTCACATTTCAGGGGGATCTTCCCAGGTCCTTAGTCTTTCAAGACCTGAAATGGTCATAAGGCTTATGAGTCAGGCTACATGCAACCCCAAAGCTGCCACAACTCCAGGCTGCCACAAACACAGTCAAACCCTCAAATTGCAGGAGAGTGGGGGATGTAGGACTCCCTGCTGCCGAGGGTCCATTGCAGGGACCCTAACACCTGTCTGTTTGCCTGTCTTCTTTATTGCATTTTGATCTAAAATATAAAAGAAAAAAAGTGCTGGACATGTGCACTCTAGAAGGATATGCACTCACTGTTCCCATCCCAAGGACAAGATCTGATGCCCTCCACGCTGGGCTTCAGCCCAGAGTAACATCCTGCAATACCAACAGCTATGAGATGCAGTTTTCACCAGAATCATGTCTAGGTAAGCAGGATAATTAAAAGGAGGTACATGAAGGGCTTAACTCTTTCTGCTTAAAATTGTCTCCTTATTTTAGAATAGCCACCTCAAAATTAGCTTCAGTTGTGTTAAGAGAAAAAAAATTGTGTTTCCTGGTTTAGAAATTTACACCACCAGTTTAGCTTCAAGCTATTTCTTGTGAATGAGCTGTAGCATGCAGAAATTAGGTGACTGTTTTGGAAATGTTCAAATGTTTCTTTCTAATAGAGAATTCACCACCACGGAATTTTTTATTTTTATATTTGCTGTTAGTTACAGAAATATGTAACCTTGAGATTGAAACAGGTTTTCGCTTCTGATATTTCTTCTGCTATTACCTGACACCCTGATTTCTTACTCAAGCAACATCATTGGTTCCTAGCATTTATTTCATTTCGTTATAAAAAAAAGCAAACATCAGAGCTCTGCAGAAAAGCATAAATAGCAACATAAGTATCACAACTGTGTACAAGAGGAAGAATAAAGTAGAAGGAGCTGTCCTGTCAAACATGAGCATCCTGACCTAACTACAGTGATGATAAGAGAGACCGTATTTAGAAGGCAGCACAAGGTAAATTATACTTTTTTTTTTTAAATTGTGTTACTGTTCCTTCAGACACAGCTCAGCCAATGATGCTACCTTCAAATATTCCTTGGGTGGGTGTGTTATCCTGTTCAGCGGGCACTGAATCCAAATAACCACCAGTTCAAAAGCCCAGTCAGTATTCTGTTTTCACTTGCAAAGCAGGGCTGTATCTCCCAGCTTGCTTTCCTCAGGCTGTCCATAGTATTGCTCTCCAAGGGACCTGCTGTATAATCCATGTCAAGTGTGAAAGTCCATTGAGTTCTTCTAGCTTGTAAATCTCAGGCAAAGGATTCCTTATCCCTCCTGATCACATCCAGGTCCCCAGAAAATACCTTTAACTGGCCCCACAACATCACTGACAGGGGTAACAAACTGAGACCTCTGGGGAAAGGTAATATTATTATGCAGGGTGTGAAAACAGTTAACACTATTTGGGGTAATGACAGACCACATTCCCCACAGGCGTAAAGGGGCTCTTGACCATTTATGGGAAGGTGGAATTTGTCTTTTGGAGAGCCTGTAAACTGCCAGCCTCCTCCATGTGTGTGCCAGCATTCACATGTGTGCGGACACCTCAATGATGATCATCTTTATTTAGAACTGTAAGCAAATTCCTTCCAAATCCATCCATTCTTCCATTAGAAAGTTCTCATGTGAGTGGTATTATTGAGATGACCAGATTAAATACCTATGACTCCAGTTGCCTACAGAAGACAACTGGCATTACTCAGGCCAAGAGACAATTGGTAAGAAAACGAAATTAGGGGTAATGTCACACACTCCTTTGCTCAAATGCGTTGCTCTAGAGTAAACAATTTCTAATAAAAATGTGTATTTTGCATTTGTTCCTGGTTTGAGACAAATTTTCTTCATGTCCAAGATTTATTTAGGATATGTCTTTTGACTGCAAGCACTGAGCGATTAATTTCAGTTTTCCTGTTTCAATTATATGCTGATAAATTATATTGATAATCATAATGACTATGCTGTGCTTTACACAACTAAGGTGTAGCTTGAGAAATTATCCTTCTGTCTTTCTAGAAGTCGTTCTGGAAGAGAAACATGAAGCACATATCCAGTTTAAGCACTGAGAAAATGGCACACATAAGTGGCAGAAATGTTGTAAAACAAGATGGAAAAGATTAATTATACCCCACACTACTCTTAACAATCTTCAGATGACCTGAAAACCAGAAACAGTTTGATAAATATTTCTGTGATACATGTGTCCAAGATAGAACCTAAAATAATCAGATAATGTCCTCATCAGAATTTCCACCAGTAACAACTGCTCATTTCCAAACATGTAGAAGCATAAATGCATATATATATGTATATATATTATGTATATATATAAATGTGTATGTGTATATATATACATATATATATCTAAACTATGAATCTATTTTTAAAATGAAGAGGAACAAATTTTATTGTTCCATATTGGCACAGCAACCGACAGAGAAACACATCATCTACTTCACATGGCAGGAGCACATGGAGCCAACTGCTTGTGATAGAAATAGGAACAGGCAAGGAGCCCACTGAAAGGCAGTGTGGGGCTGGGAGCCTCCCCTTTCCCACCAGTCTCCCTATCATTTAGTCCCAGCAGAGTGAAGTGGGCTACGTGAGGAAATTTTTCCCCCTCCAAAGCAGCCTCTGCAGTTTTATCATGATGCAAATATAGCTTGAGTGTATTAGCATCACCTTGGCATACAGCAGAGCTCTGAGAAGGTGTGAAGAGTTATGGTTAAAATGAATTGTCTGCATCAAATTGTTTACTTCTCTACTTTCATACAGCCTATGAAAGGCTCTGATTTCCTTTTAAAGAAAATAAAACTGAAGTCTGTTCTTGCTTAAATGCATGTGCAGGCTGATGGCCAAAATCAGCAGTGAGAGCAAAAGCTCTATCAAAGTTTTAAAAAAAAAAAGTAAAAAACTCTAAACAAACAAACATATCCCAAGATAGACACTTAACTGAACCCGCTGTGACACAATATCCAAGTTCCTGTCCTTTCCCACTTCCTTCACTGGTTATTTGGGGCTTGACTACACTAAAGTCTTGCCAGTCCACCCAAGGGAGTCTCAAGGGATGCACTTTCCCATTCCTCTGTATAGAACGGGGAGAAGAGGTATGGGAAAAGGAAAACTGAAGTTACTGGGCCACCCCCTTACCTTACAAGTCAGCACGCAGCAAGGGCAGGAGCAGGCAAGGTAGAACCATTCCGTCTTGCCTTCTCCAGCATGCCACCTCAAGAATTGTCTGGCCACAAGACAGGAAGCACACACTGCACTTGGTGGCACCACATCCTCCCTCTCCCTCCTACCCACTATGGCACATGGGGAGGAGGAACAGGAGACCTCAGGATTCCTCTGGCTGCCAATACCCAGCTGGAGCTGTGTCTCCTGGAGTGGGAAACAGCCCTGTGTCCCCAGGGAACTGTCAGGTTTACAAGGCAGAAACCTTGTACAGCAACTGCGGCACAAGGGGTATAAATAATCAATGTCAACAGAGGAACAGCAAGGGAAATGTTCCGTTACAGCAAATCAGCACCTCTGTCCCTCATGAAAAAGCATCTCCCCTCTTTCTTAATGGGAATAACAAAAAAGTACATTTAATTCTGCTAGAGCGGTAAAACAAGCATAAGTATTCTCTCCCCATCTTCATAGTTAGCATTTTATAGAATGATCCATGCCAGCACATCCCCTTCTCCTGCATGTCCCTAGGGATAGTTAAGACCATTTTAAAATGAGCATTTCTTCACTCATACACAGAATGCACATTCCAGTGCTGCTGTATGAATACTGTGATGCCAGGAAACAACAACACAGTTCTCCTATTCAGGCTGCTTTTTCAAATGGAACACAGAGTTTTATCCTGAATTGTGTGCTTTTGGCTGAAATTTTCCAATTTTCATAGAAATTCACCAAAGAGGTTCTGGCATCCAGAAAATGAAACTGTTTGGTTCTGAGCTACAAAGTGAAGTATTCCATTTCAAAAGACTGACAGATACTATTTTGTTTTGATACAAAATAAACTTTTATAATTCCTGTAACAAGATATTGTTTGGTCTTGACTCTTCCCTTAAAACAGTTTCCTCCCTTCTTTCTCACAAGAGCAGCCCAAGATTGTCTGTCTAAATACTTCAGTCTCTTTCTGTAACCCATGCCCTTTGCATAGCTCTGATCATGTAGCAACACCATGCCATGCCCCTCATGCACATGCAGGCCCAACTAAAGAGCCTGGTCAGCAGGTTGGAGGATATGGGAGAGCAGATAAGCCATTACCAGAAAAGGCAGCAAGATTTAATAAATGCCAGTAAATGTTCTGATTTTCCTGACAAAAATTGTTTTTATCCCTTTAGGGAAAAAAAGGGGAAGCTTTCTTTGTCCTATTGCCTCTTTCCAAATTATATCACCTCAGCCCAGAAAACAAATATACTTGGACACCTGATTAGTGGGAGTTGGACTTGCAGGTTTTTTCATGCAGCTGACTCTATTCTCTTAAGCTCAGTTGCAGTGCCTTTATACACATCATATCATGTTGCACAGTAATGGTTTAGGAAGGGATTTCCAGATTGTCCCTGAGAAACCAATTTAGTCCTGAAGGCAAAGATGCTGAATGAATACACATTACCTCAGACTACACTAATTGCATTAAAACCAAGGACATGGTTAAGAAACAGCAAGACACAATTCAGGTCTTCATGACAAAGCTGCTCCTAGATTTCTCTGCTGTTTGTACCCTTCTTTTGTGTTATTTCACCTCTCCCTGTCTCAATGGAGACCAGAAGCTGCCAAACAACCAAGAAGGACTTTAGTCCAGCAAGCAAGAGCTCAATTCAGCCGCACAGAGTGTCCCAAGGAAGCTACTGCTCATACAGCTCACGCAACAGCTCAGCTGTCATTAGACTCATTCACAGGGAAACTTGACAAGCAGAAACGACAACGTCTAGAGAACAAGGAAGGTTCAGTGTCCCTCTCCTCCTCTTCCCCCACTTGTGTCAGGCCCTTATATCTAGTGGTGGCAATTAGTTTCACCAGCTGCAACACACACGCTCAGGGACACAGGCACTACACAAACACCATGGGAGCAACTCTTCCAATCCATATAGGGTGCTATGCCTTAGGATTTCATAAATGGGTATGACAGAACCTGCTCGAGAAAAGTGCAGAGAGGTGAATCAGCTTGCCCAAAATCACAGGGTAAACCTATGGCTTGACCAAACCTAGATACTGATCTCCACTTCCTAATGCCTTGACCACAGTGAGACTGTACTCCCAGCAGCGAGAGCATTAGGACAGCAAATATTTCATGGGATAGTGCACTCTCATCTCTCCCAAAGCATATCCTGTCTTTTTTAGGCCATCTTCTGCACCACAAACTCCAGGCTGGCACAACAGAATCTGGCCTTCCCCTGGCAGTGGCAGTGTGAACACAACAGTGCTCTCAGGGAGCTGTGGCAGGTCCCCAGATCAATCACAGGTAGGGCCTCTGGCAGCCACTCCAGGGTTAACACAGAGCCATGTTGACGTTTCCTTTCCTTGGTCAGGTCTTCTGACACTTGCTTGAAACCCAGGCTCATTTGGAAGACATTAGGATTTTGGGTGGAGTTGCAGATCATGTCCTGGACCGGCACTCAGAGCTTTAGCTTTTCATTTCAAACCTCCTGAAGCAAGACAGATGGGATTTTCCCATCCCTTTACTTTCCTCATAAAAGTGCTTTCTAATGATTTTTGCAAAGCCAGCTCTGCCTGCAACATGCAGTTCCCCTCCCTCTAATGTTTCAACACACAGAGAAGTTACAGCCCTTCACCTGCTCTCTGCCCTGCTGCCTGTAACATGCAGCAGCCACTAGTACCCCTGCCCTGACACCACACATCTCTGGGGAGAAATGAGCAGGTTGGGAGTTGGGCAGCTGGAGATGAAGCGATGAAGAGGCCATTCTGCCTGCGCTGGGGGGCTGTGAGAAGCAGGTCAAAACCTGGCCATCACTCGCTACCCATCTGTGTGATGCCAAGAAGAGAGATGCATGAGGCTTTCAAGGCCAGTGGGTGTTGCCTTCTTAGCAGACCACAACAGCGGTGCTCTGTACAGGCTTTATTTCACAGCAGCATAAAAGCAGTAGAAGGTGGGGTTAGGAAGGAGGGTAGAAAAACCATATGCAATCTTTTATTTACACTGAGAAAAAACATGAGAAGACCGGAGGGGAGGATCCAGCCTTCCTAACATACATGCCTTAAATCTAAGTGGGACACAGATGACCTTTCTTAGAAACACCCACCTCTTTCCAATGAATATGCAAGGAGCCGAGAGGACTGCTTCCCTGTCTTCCTAAAATAGAGCTGGGTGGGTCTATGACGCTGTCATGCACTCCTTCCAAGTATAAAAGGGCTTCAGTCATATTAATCCTCCGGCGCCCAAGAGTGCAACATGTCATTGTGCGAATGAAGACTGCAACAAAACTCACATATCTCTGTTGGCTGAAGTAAGGCTGCATGAACAACATCAGTTCTGGCATTTTCCACACACTGTTTTTGCAACCGTAATTGTATTCTTTTAATAAAGACGTTCATGAGTTTTAGAGCTTTGGGGTTTGGGGGTTTTTTCATGCATAAGATATTTAATAACGGATGCTGGACAGGAGCCTCTATGTAGTAAACCAATGGATTTTTTTCATCCCATTCACAGAAAACCCCACCTCCTGAGCTGATGAAACCAGAATAGGCAGAGAAAACTGAAGAGCTGTTTGGTGTTCAGCAGATCCCTCCACAATAGGAGACATAAACTTCCCAATAGGCTTTACTTGGAATTGCTGCAAAAAGTAGATCTCATGTGAAAGCTGAAAGCTTAGTTGGAAAGGAGTTCACTTTGCTTTTGGGGAGTGGTGACATAGGGCTGAAGTGGTGACACACCATGAAACAACCAGGTTGAAGAGTGAGATTTGCCTATGGGCCAGCACTGAATATTAGCAAACTGGTGTAACAGGGGTTGTTGGGCTGTTCAAATAGCTGAAGAGGCACTCAGTGTGTGAGATGAGTATCCTGTACTGTATCTCGATACATATTTTCCTTCACAAAACAGTTGCTTGTACAATTCTCAAGGTATTTTGTTTATTCTGTAGGTTTCCTGGGGTGACAGAAAGGGGCTGGTTTACTTCTTTTTAAACATCATGCTTCTTATCTCTGGGTGAAGCTGGTGATGTTTATGACACTCAGTGTTCTACAGGGATTTAGCAGATTTATACAGTGCAACAGGCCAGAGAATAATTCTCACATGGCTACAATTAAGCCGCTTCAAACTCCATCGCTGGTTGAACTCCTGGAGAGACTTTTGCCTCTAAAGTAATATAGTTCTAAAGCAAATAATTACTTATGCTGGAGGTTAAAAAAAAAAAGGCAGAAAAGAAACCTCAAATCCACCTTATTTGTTCATAGGATATTGGTAACTTTGCTTCATTTCATAGCCATTACTTTTTCAAAAAGTAAAACAAATGAAGGAGAGTGGAATGAGGTCTAAAAGAGCTGTCTAGAACAGATTGTGTGTTAAGATTATAAACAAATGTTTCTCTGACTCCCTCTTGAACCCTGTTTTTCAGTAGCCACCTAACTTAACCTGTTTAGCATGGAAGTAAGGAGTGAATCGGAGTCTTAAGCCTCCATAAATGCCTGCTAATAAAAGAAAATATCAACAGTATTTCTTTTTGGCAGAAATCCTAGTATCAGGAAGACAACATAGCAATGGCATGAAAAAAACGTATCAAAAGCAGAACAACTCATCCCCCTATGCTAGAAGACAGGCTTCCAGGTTATCTCAGGTACTGCTGGTGGCTTGTAGGACAATTCCCTCTGGTCCCTGAGTGCCCTGGTCATTTATTCACACACTGGTCCATCTCCATCTTGCATGACATAAACACTTCTGCAACAGTTCCTCAGAAGTGTTTCTAGACCCTTGCTTCAAATAGGGTAGGATCTAACTTCAGGAGTTAAATTTCAGCATCCATGTGTTTTTGCTTACCATTCCTTGACAGAGAAGCAACATCTATTGATAGCTGAAGCATGCATCAGATCAGTAAGTGGTTTCAGACAGAGCCCACTGCAAAACGGGGTACAGCTATTAGGGTCCCAAAGATTCAACAGTGACTTTTCCTAGATTAAGGTTTACATTCCCCCCCAAATCATGCACATTAATCAAAACCGAAGAAGACAACAGAGTAACATTTGTACTGACTAGCATTTTAACCCAAAAGTGACAGCAAAGTAGAGCATATATTTATCCTAAAAGACAGAAATTACTTCGTAGAAGATGGGAAAAGGATTGTAAGACAGTGAAAAGCTTAGAAGAGATTCAGGCAGAGGAGAAAGAAGAGATAAGTTCTCTTTTCATCCCCTAAAAAGGCAGCACCATGCAGCAATTTCTACGATGCAGACCAAAGGCTCTTCTTTGCTTCACAGAGTTTGAAAGAAGGGAAGAAACAGCCAAGGAAGAAATGGAGCTTCTCTAGCAATGTGGGTGTTATGCCAGGGTGCTTTCAAGAGCTGCAGCACTGGTATCCAAGTATTAATTCCTCTTCACCACATTGCAGAGAGCCAGTGGCATCTCAGCAGATTCCAACTTTACCTTAGCAATGCCCAGCAGAGCAGCTGCACTCCAGAGTGCATCTCGCTTGCATGTCCCTGAGCTGTCAGTTTGCAGCACATCATTCCAGCCATCCAAATGGGAGGCCAGCAGAAAGGGGAAGGCTCACAGTGACCTGCCCAATAATATTTTCTGCAGACTGGAAATTCCAGTCAAAGCTCATCCAGTCCCACTGTAGCCTCCCACAATCAAACCTGACAAGGAAAGCCAAGTACAGAATGCATTTCAAGCTTCACCTGATCTCCCAAGAGCAGCTCTATCTACATGCTTGAAGCATTTTGATGGGCTTCCTCAAATGCCTGCCTGGCTAAAGTGACCTACAAATACCAATGTACAGCACATTCTTTATTCCACCTGCCTCAGCTTTGGAGCCCAAGTGCTGTATTTAATGTTGAGGGGACCCCAGAACAAATCAACTCAGAATAAGGAAGTGGGCAACAAGAGCAGAAGAGCAGGGACCAGCTACCAAACTCTGGTGGAGGTAATTATTATCATTTGAAGGGTATGTTGATAAATATGATGGGGACTATTAATCCTTATAATGAACTATAAAAGTGCCTCCAGAGCAGAATTGTCTTTACTCACTACCTCTATAGCTATGAACCTAAAAGAAGGAATATAAAACAACCAACTTGCAAAACTTTAGTGTTTGATCACAGCAGCCAATCCCTGCTCCACCATTGTCAAGCCCCACATGTTGGCACATGTGTGTGTCATCAAAGAGAGCAGAATGCTGTGTACACAGATCTGATCCTTAGCATACTACCTTCTGCTAATAATAAAATAAGAATCATTTGAGGACATTAAAACAGGCCAAACAAACAAAAAGCCTGGGCTGATGTTCTCAGGCATAGAAAATCAGTGCAGCTTAAGTGATACTAGTCAAGTTACAACAATTTATTCCTACTGAAGTTCTCGTCCATTAAATGCTAACACTATCCTTGGGTTTTATTTTCCCTCATTGGGTTTGGGGAAATAGGCTCATTTTTTTTGAAATAAAAACTTCCTTCTCACTGTCAAGCATCTGTATTTGAATTCAGTGAAAAGTGAGCAGCAGAAATTACACATTTTTCAAAAACAATTTTATCACTGCATATGCAAAAATAAAACAAGTAAGGGTGTGTATATATATGTGTGGATAGATTAAAAAAATCTCATATATATGTCATAGGACATATATGGCATACACCATACACATACCATATATATTCACATGCATACCATACACACATACATACCATACACACATACATGCACACACACAGAATACATACATGGGTCTGCATGTTTGTATGCAGTTACTTGTGGCAGAGATGTCTGGAGAAAAGGCACAGAGAAGTCTTCATGCAGTCCAGACTTTCAGGCATGGCCTCATCAGGCCCTAGGATAGACATCACTCAGTGACCTCGTGGAACAGAAAATTTTACTTTCTGTAGGATCAGGTGTTGCAGAGCATGCAAGTAGGCATTTCCAACCCTTCCACATCCTCCAATAAGGTTCTTAGACAGAGCAGTTCCCTACTAAATCCTTTGCATTTTCAGAGTTCCTTCAGTGAGGCCTGACAGGTCTCACCCCATCATATCTCATACGACGTTTTCCATAGGCAGCAAGAGCAGAGGAGCCACGGCAGCTCTCTCACTTTGGCAGCAGCAGGTACACCTGGGGGGTGCACTGGGGGACAGCCACAGGCCATCCTGCCCCAGTCCCAATGGACTCTGGGTCATTATTTTTGCTGGTGCCACCATCGCCATCATGATGCCTGCATGTCCCTCTGGAGCGGGGCTGAGCAAGGATAAGTGAGAGCAGACAAGTGACACAGGGGTTAAACACAAGCACAGGGCCTTACATGGAGAAGGAGAGAAAGTCCTTTGGAAAAGGATTTACTCTCAGTGAATGTTTTGTTTGTGCCTTCTAACTCTTTGTGCTAACATGGCAAACCATAATTATTTGTGCATTGTCAGCTACTTTGAAAGGGAAGCAGCAGTTACAACCTGAGGAATCTCCTTTTCATTGTTAAATATGTTCTAGGAGAAGCAATGTGTTCTGTGTACGATGGAGGCTCCACATGACATGTGCTTGTCACATCCATATAATGGCAACTTTCAGCATGTGTACCAAAGCCCATTCCTTGGAGCAAGAGGAAGCCAGATCCTGCATGCTTCCCTCCCCCTGAGTTACACACAACTTTAGGCATCCTCATGCTGCAGCATCCCAGTTCAACAGTGCTTAAGATGCAAAAAGGGAATAAGCACAAACCAGTCATATACAAGGAGCCTAAACTTATGCCCACATTGGAGTAGCCTTATCCTTCATGTCGAAGATAAATGTTTTGCTCAATCAACATTTCAGAGAATTTTTTTTTCCAACAGGGAAAGAGAAGATCTGTTGCACGATTCCTTCCAGCAGCCTCCTGCAAGCAATGGCAAGAGTGTTCTGGCTGGAGCAGACCCAGGTTCCCAGGGGTGCCCCTCTTACCTCCCACACAGCAAAGAGGCAGGGGGCAGTGCCAAAAGGAGTGCCAAAGTTTGCCTTTCCCTTTTTGGAATGTCAGTGCTCATTGATCACTAAATCACTTCAACAGCTTATTAAGTAGATGTCACAGAGAGTTACTGCTAGTCTTCTATTAATTTAAAAATACTAATGGAGTTTTTTTGAATGTAATTTCTTTCTGAATGAAAAATGCTCCCTGTGTTAAAATATGAACATTTTAGACCTCACTAGCCTCACTAGTGTGCCAGGCTGTTGATAACACAGAACACACATTTAGTAGAAATTTTAACACTGCAATGGGTTTATAAGGTTGCTCCATAGCTTTGTTGTCTTATTTTTTTATCATTCCAAAGGATCCCTTCCATTTGGTTTTTCCATTTGCAGACAAACTGACATTCTTCTGATATATATTATTCACAGGTTCATATCAATACCAGCATAAGCAAAAGCTATCAATCACTTCTCTGATGGTAACAGTAAATAAATAATGCACACTTTAAACCTTCAAAGAACTGAATAAATATCAGTTTGTTTTCACAACATCCCTCTAAGCATTGAGGGAAGTAGTTTAACCACTTCACTAGTTTGTTTAATGTTCTCTGGTAGTTTAACCATTTAGACTCATGAATGGCTTAAGACCCACAGGAATCACTTTGTATATTACCCACAGAAGAACATATACTCTGATACATAACCTATATTTTCAAGACTAGGAAAATCATATTTGTTCCCCCCACCCCCCCAAAAAAAATGAAACTGAAGCCAACTATTTCCTATTTTAGAAGAAAGCTAGAAAGCATTTCCATAAGAGAACTGCCATGCAGCATTATCAGGTTATGCTGCCTTTCCCTTTGGATACTGAAAGCTTCTGTTTCCCAACAAACACATAGGAAACAGGAGACACCACTGCATGCTATCTCCTAGTGCCTTCTTTCCCACAGGACATGAGGCTGGGCAGAGCAATACATCTTTTTGGCACCTGCAGATACATCTTTATGGCTACCTGTGCTGTACCACTCCCACACAGGGACAGCACATGTCTGCCACAGGCAGGTACGTGTCCTGGGCACAAAATTAAATACAGGGGAAAAAAGCTTTCTTGTGGTGAAGGGGCTCGAACACTGGCACAGGTTGCCTGGCAAGCTTGTGGAGCCTCTGTCCTTTGAGATACTGAAAATCCAGCTAGACACAGCTCTGAGCAACCTGCTGCAGCTGCCTCTGCCTTGAGAAGGTATTGGCCTGAATACTCTCCAGAGATGCCTTCTTTCCTCAGTTGTCTCTGTCTTTTGCATAAAGAAGTTGGTAATCCCTCATTTGAACTGCTACATGCTCATGCAAAATAAATACCAAGGTTTGAGGATACCGAATCTGTGAGTACAGCTAGAAATGTCATGCCCGTGGCTACAGATGTCATCAACTGCCCACTCCAGCAACAAATGATAAAGGGAGCCAGACACATGAAACAAAAAAGCATATACAGAGGACCAAAACTAGACATCTGATTCCAATATTCAATGCAAGGAGCGGACGGGTGTTCTTTGTGTTTGGAAGCCTTTCAGCTCTAAAATAAAACTACTGTTCATTCTCCAACAAAAGGCTGGGATCAAGTATCAAACTTTTTTCTTTTTTTTTCTCTTCTTTTTATTCAACAGCTACCAGCCAGACTTCGTAGCATCCTTCTCCCACAGTTTTCCTTCATAGATAAAAAAACCTTCCTGTCCATTACATCTTTGGTTATTTCACATCCATTGATCATTCTGCCTGTCCACCTAGCAGAACAGGAGCAAATAAACAAGAAAACTAAGATAAGGATAGATTTTTGTCCTGGAAAGCTGCAGCCCTGTGCTGCCTCCTCTGTGTTCTCTCCTTTTCCCCCTCCTTCCTGTATCTGCTTTCATCCCTAGAGACATTTCCAATAGCAGATAAATCAGCACTTTGAATTCTTCTTCTGATGTTGTAACAAGCTGGCAACTGGCATGACATGTTGTAGAGAGACGTATGTGAATAGCTAACTCAGAAATAATGAGATTTCTCTCTCATATTCAGCATGAAATGAGAGGCAAACGACAACACTGCTGAAAACAGGAGTGCAAGAAGAGGTGTGAGGAGGGGAGGTAGAAAGAGCGGATGTCTAATCCACTTTTCTTACTACAGTGGATTGCAGAAGAAAGACTATCTCACAGGCAGCACCCCGGGAAACATAGACTCAGAAGGATGGGACAGTTGCAGGGCACAGTGTCTCAAATCTGGGCAGCTCCACCCTATATCCCAAGGACACATTCCCCACAGCCAGGCAGTGCTGTACAATGTGGCCAAATGAACCAGCCCTTCAAATAAAAACATAAGAGACAAAAGAAGGAAACAAAAGAGAAAGGGAATAAAAGGTCCCAGTAAATCAATTAATGAAAAAGTCTGCTTCAGTTTATAGACAGCACTGGTAATTGCTCTGTGTGTTGCCTGTGATGAATAGGGGCTGGTTACCGTTGCACAACTCATCCTTCTTTGCACGGCTGGGAACCGGCAGAATGCTGATCTCCACTGAAAGTCTTTAATTATTGTTAAATTAATCAGGGCAGGGTGTCAGGTCTGGGTTCATGCCTAATTGTCCCATTTTCTTGCAGCCTCAGACCCCCATCTTCCTCCCTTATCCTCCCACCCCTGCCCCTGCCCCTGCACATGCATTTTTGGATTGGTGTTGTTTACACAGCAATAAGCCACAGAAAGGTTTTTGAGATCCTGCACTTTCACTATTTCAAGGACTTAATGTCTTCCAAAGCCACAGTGTAACACAAAACTCTGGAAAGTAGAACTCCGGACATACCTAAAACCACAAGACAGGGAATATTTTACCCCAGTGCAGAATTCAGAGATACTGTTGGTGTTGTTACTACTTAACACTGCACATGCAACCACTTCCCAGTCATGATCTTCTTCTCCAGGGTGGCAGAGAACACAAGACATCACCATCTTAAACAACTTCATTCCCATTAGGGATCACTCCACTGAACAGCTTTTGCCTAAAATGAGCATAAGCAAGATGAAAATCTGGTCCAAACTGTTTCACATTTTAGTGTTCAGAGCAGAGATCGAGAGCCTGTCAGTGTTAGAGATTACTTGCACATATTTAGAAGTCTTCTTCACAAAGTCTTAAGTCCCTATTTTCTCTCTTCTCTGTCTCCCCAAAATGCTGAATGATTATTGGGATTTGACTAAGATATTCCACACAACTTTCATGTTAAGTCACAAGTACATAAAAGATTACAGCAAGGAGAAAGAGATTGTGCTCCATGAACAGAGAGGATGGGACAAGAAATAATGGGAGCAATTAAGGAATAATTAAGTTGTAGCAGAAGACATCTAGGTTAGGCGTAAGGGGAAAAGAGTAGTAAGAGCAGGAAATTACTTGAATAAATTTCCAAGGGAGACTAGGGGATCTGTTATCAGGGGTTTTCAGGAAGAATATAGACAATCAGCTGTCAGGAATGATGCAGATGGACACAGCCAGAAGACACTGAGGTGGTCTGAATAACTTCTTCCAGACCTGCAGTGGAGAATCAGACTGGTCTAAGGGGAGGGAACTTACAGATAAGTCAGGCAGCAGCAGGGATCCTGAGGACCTCCTCAAAATAAAACTGCAGTGACAAATGCAGTACTCATGGTTTGGCTCTGTAGAATTCTGAAAATCACCCATGCTTCAGTGTGGGTCCAGTCTTTACAAAGCTACATAAACATGATGGGATTTTCCATGATTCTTATAATGCAAACGTATCACTTACAGCAAAGTTTGGAGGGAAAAAAAGGTGCACTAAATTTGACAGTTTATTTATTAATCAAAAAGCATAACCACCCCAGCAGTCTGAATTCACCATTTTCCATCACTATGCAGAAAAAGTTAGTTATTTCTATAATGCAACCTGCATGACACAATCGTACTGCTCCCCTTTCTCACCCAACTGAGATGATCCACACAGCAAGGCACCAAGGGAAAGCCACAGCCAGCACAAGCAATATTTTACTATTCTTTTTTAGCATAGTTTAAAGAATACTTCACAGAGATCATTCAGAAAGTTCCTTCACTATTTCTAGGTCGTTGACAGGAGCAAGTTTACTGTTTTGAAGAAAATTATCAAGAGATGCCCAATCTAAGTAATCTAATACATCTAACACTGTGGGGATGCTCATAAAGAAATTGGTCATGAATCTGAGAGCAGGAGAAACACTTGAACCCTGAAATCTCAGGTAGAATCTCTAGTCATTCATTCCTTCATGTTACCGTAAGACTCCTTTACTTTTGGCTTCTCAACAAGAAATGAAAAGTCTTCAACCGCTGAAGTTAGGCTGTATAAGAATATGTCTTTGTATAATTACATTTGATAAAGAAGCACTTTAGATAAAATGTGCTTGTATCGCTACAATGATTCTTTCTTACTTCCTAAAAATGGAGACAAATTAGCAAGTCTTTATTATCCTAGAAAAAGGCATCTAGCTTTTTATTGGCGTTCCCATATTTGCTTGGCTCAGTTTTACATTCATCAGGGGTGACATCATTTACATATTTTTATTTGCATTAGAATGGCAATTTAGAATCATTGTGCAATCCCAGCAATATGTATCACACTGCACAGCTATGATCTCCTCACTGTTCTGGTAGTAAGGAATCTAACACCAACATAAGTGATGCAATAGTTTATCTTTAGCTAATTGAACTGCTTTCAGCTCCTGATACCTTATTTTGGGAGGGTAGAGGGAAGGGAAATTATGGGAAAGAGAAGGACAAGAAAGAAGAAGAGGGACAACAATGAGATTCACTCCCTCAAAACAAAATGTCTTGGTTTTTATTCAGACGTAAAGCAGCAGAGTTTATTAGTTAAAACTGGTCTTTAAAAGATATGTTTTAGTCAACCCATTTTTTCCTGCTGAAGAGTAGATATGGAATGACCTACTTCAGAGACAAATGTGTTGGGGTCACACTGTGGCAGATAGAGGGACTGTAGCAGGCAGTCCCACAGCACTGTCCTATCTTTTTCTTCTCAAACCCAGAGTCATGAATTCCTTTGTTTTCTCTTCAGTCCCCAAACGGCTCTAGTCTAAGCAGGCCAGACAACTGAGTTTCAACTGGCTCATTATCTTGGATTATTTTTGTTCTAAAGGTACTTCTTCTAAAGAAGATGGGTCCCCATTCAAATAGTATTATCTATATAATAACAGATGCTCTCTCATATGTGTGCATTGCATATATCACCTAATTTTCTGAGGGTCACTACACATCTTACCAAGAATGGCATTTGTGGGAGGGTTCTTATCTTTTTTTTTACATATACTAAAAGATCTCTCTATTTCACAGAAATCTGTAGCTGAGATGTTATTGATTCCTTTTTATCTGTGTGACACTTGCATAATAAAATCACTGGGTTTCATGCTATGAGGAGAGAGTAAAAAGAAAGAATGGGTAAAAGCAATTCTTGGCACAGTGCAAACTAAATCAGGACATCATGATTTTGCTGGCACTTATTATTCTTCTTTTCTTGTCCATTGTAAGCATCACAGTGTTATTTCTGAAAAATGTTCCTAAAGTCTTTTTCTGAGTTTGTTTACCCCTGGGGCTAGTATTTTGTACTGGAATTTCAGCTCTGCCAATAGAAGAGTCAGTTAGACAGTGTTAACCAATGCTTGAGACCCCATGCTTTATTCCCAGATGCCTCTTTACACTGTAGCAATTCCTGTGTTATTGTTAAATAATCAGAGGTGGAGAAGATGTGAGAAGCAAGTTACATGTATTGGCTTCCACAGACGAGAACGTAAAAGATAGTTAAACTTCTCTCAAATTGATAATTTCTTAATTATCTATATAGATTTTCTGTCTGTCTTGCTATTGCAACCACTGCATCTCATTAGGGGTTCTTTAGCTTCAGATGGTCTCACAATTGTTGTTTCACGATGCTTTTGAAAATTACTGTGATTTGTCACTTGTGTTAAAAAAGGCTTGAATTATGAGCTTTTTCAACAAATGTTTACCAACTATTACAGAAACCATAATGAAATCTCACTCTGTAACACTTAGTGGTTTATTTTTTATTATTATGTTCTTTTTTTTATTCATCTGAAGCATAACAACCTTACTAAACAGTTAAGCCCTAAGTAGATTTCTTAAGAGTTAAGTTTTGGTTAGCCTAGAGTACTGAAGTAGGACTTCATTAATTTGAGCAGTGTGTTATTACAGCTTATACATAACAAATCATAGCCATTAGTAGCTGAAAATTATTACTTGAAGGCTAAGCAGAAACAAGATGACAATCTTGCTTGACCTTCCAGGATCATGTGTCACATCTCCCTGCCACAAACAGGTTACACCAGATATAGCCAGAAGGGAGGTCAAATCGAAAAAAGAAAAAGTTTTTTCCCTCCTATGAGGGAGGGAAATGGACAAAACGTGCTTCAGCAGTTTTGTGTTTGGAGAGTGGAAAACAAGAGACATGAAAATGCCCTCTCCTGACACCATTTTTCTAAAGTGGAGACTCAAATGGTGAGTGGAGGGTCTCCTCTGCAGCACTTGTTAGCAGTTAACAAGGTAACAACAGGGAACACTTTAGATGGCCCCAACTTCCTCCTTGAGCTTAAGATGTGGGATATAAACAGCCCTACTGTGAGGTGCCTGAAGGTCCATAACCCTAGACCTTTCAGCAGGGAGAACAGAGTTATTTGTCACATTAGAATATCACTTTTCCTTCTCAGAGTACTGTGCTCATTTTAGTTTATACATATATATAAAAAGAAATCCTTAACATGCTAGCAGGATTTAGCAAAGGTATTGCTTTTCTCCATTTTTAGTCTGTTTTCCTTGTGAACTTGACAACAGGAATCTGTGACTGGCCTTTTTCGCTGCATGATGGAAGGTGCGTGTTCTCTGCAGGCTCTACAATAGGACGCTTTCCAGAAACAGCAGCAGCAAATCTGAGAGCAAAAGGCCCTCAGGAAGATGAGTAATGCAGAGAGAAAAGGGAGAGATTTCTGTGGCACAGGGCCCAAGCTGCAACTCTTTATGAAGATCAATCGGGTTTGGATGTCACTAAGCCTGAACAGAGAATGCCCCTGTGTATGAAAAAAGTGCCTGCCCATCACTCATCGCTGTCCCGCAGGAGTCAATTCAGCCATTGGGCTGTCCAGTGTCTCTGCTGTAGAATTTGGTGTCAAACCACATCAGCCTGAAAATTGTATTTCTCCAGGCTAGTACTGACATTCATAGTTCAGAAGAAAGACTGCAGGCCTGATTCATCCTCATTTTATGCCACAGCAGTTCCACAGAAGTCAAGGGAGCTGCACCAGCACATACCTGGAATGGGTCCGGCTCTGCAGTCAGGAAAAGCTGGGCTCTCTCCAAGGCAGCTTCTTGGGAAGAAAAGCTCCTGCAGGGAGTTCCCACCACGTGAGCAACAATGGTGCTTCTGAAAGTCTGTGCACAGGATATTTGAAAGGGAAAGATTTACCTCTGTGGGAAATATAATCCCAGTATGAGCACTTCACATAGATATCCTGTACAGAAGAAAATATGACTGGCAGGACACTAATTTACTTTAGATCCTAACATTGCTTCAATGCAGTTGCCACTGCATTTTGGTGTTATTGTAGTCTCTTCAAAAGGCATGTTCTGGGAATCATTCTCAGTGCTACTTTTCATGTTAATATTTTGAATTATTAAGCTAAGTACTTTGAAATCAGCCCTGTGATGAGCCTCTGTGAGGCTTGACCAGGTGACCTCCAGAGGTCCTTTCCAAATTATAGTTTTCCTGAATTTAAGATTCAAAGATTATTTGCTTCTGGTGATGCTTATTCTGCCAAGGCCTGTTTCAAACCTAAGACTCTAGTTAAGCTCTCCCTTTTGCAACCCTTTTATCACAAAGCACTAACTTTCTAGTTACTAACAGACTACTAGTTAGAGTGTATTACTGCAAGATCATTTCCAATCTCACTCATCTACACCAAATCTGCTTCCAAATCTGCTTTTACACTTACATTTCTTTGTGTATGGGAGTTCCTTGTAATTTCTCCTTTTTTAGACATTTCATACACCTGAGAAGCAACATGTTCCAGACTGCCATCATCCATTTCCCCAGAGATTCCATATGGCTTTGAACATCTCGCCATTTCTGTTTTCCTATGGTAAATGAAGAGAGCCTGATGGCAGCCAGAATAATGAGGTAAATCTCATTTTGTTTTGTTTTTTATTTAAAAATAAATGCACTTACACACTGATCAGATATGTGTTGATGTCTCCCTGTGCTCTATTCTGTTAGTATGTCTATACACCGTGTATATGTAAAGTCTGTACAAGCAGCATTCTTTCCCAGGAAAAGTCTGTCTAAGCCACAACCTGACACACCCTGTTCCTCTCTGGATACACCACTCAAACACAGACAAATTAAAAATGTGAACGCTCTACATCACTCCTGTTTCTCTTGGCACTTCCCAAGATTTTTTACACAGTGTGCCAGAAGTGCTTCTCTCTGTCAGTATCCAGCTCCTCACCACAGTGGCAAATGCCAAAGTGATAGAGTGGGCACAGATTTATTGAGGGAGGATGGCAGGAGCTAGGGGTTAGGACAGGCTTCACCCTCTCCACTAGTACTAGCTGCCTTGGCCACATTTCTCCAGTTACTCTGCTGTCCTCTCACCTGTACCCATATTCTTTTCAGCACTGCAAACACCCTGGTGCTTTCCGAAAGAGCTGCCTCTCCCTGGCGGCACTGCTGAAGAAAACCAGTTCATTTGAGCTGGTAAGCCTGTCAGTCATTATTTAAAAGATGTTCCAGTTTTGTAGTATATAAATTAAGCTTGACACTACTGCAGCAGGACCTTTACTTTTCCTGCACATCCAGTTAGACTTGATGGGAGTTAATAACTGTAGGCAGCAAGAGCAAGAGACTGCTTTCAGGAAAAATAGTGAGGAATAGCTTTCAGGGGACATGAAGATGTTCCTTGCAGTGCAGAATTTTAAAATTAGCTGACAGTCAAATATCCCAAAACACTTACTTTTATATCCCTTTGATCTTTGGTGCTCAGCCCTGTGGCTTGTTGGACATGGCCTCTTTACTTCTGCCGCTTGCTTTATGCAGGAGTTGTATTTCAGGGCATCAGAGTGCTGAAGGATATTAGTAGAAGGTATCACTTGTGTGGCCCTTATCCTGATTAGCTGTGTTTCCACATGTCCTTTAATTCACCCAACTAATCCTAGTGATAGCATGACCTTTATCTTTCACCTCCTTTATCACTCTCAGCTAATGAACTAGTTCCCATAACCTAGGTCAACCATTACAAATAATCAGCCACGACTAAACTCTATAGCTTTTGTCTGCAAAACCAAAATACCTTTGCTTTGCCAAATTCAAAGCACAGCTACAATCTAGGACTGTAATGTATTTGTAGGAAATATTTTATGCAAATTCTGGCACCTTTTTTTTAATTAAGTATTCAATCAGGTATTTGTCTGTTATTCTAGACTTTGACTAACCTGACTGTAAAATAATATGCTGCAGACATTTACCACAAGTCACTGCATTATGTTTGAATGCACACTAATATAAAAGCAAACTGGAATAAAGCAGTTCTGTCACAGCTGAAGATACCACTTGTGTTTGGACTATGCAACCAAATCTAACCTATGGGGAAAAGATACAGCAACATGTCAGGAGACTCTCCCCTATTCTACTTCAGTGCACACACAGCTTATCAGCAAACAAATAGGGCAGTATAAAGCATGAGAAATGAAGACTTAGTGCTCAAGCCCTGAGCATACCTCCTGTGCGGAAAGAAAGTTAAGAAGGCAGAAAACCCAGCAATCTGCAAAATTGGGCATAATGTGTTTCACCTGGAAGAGTGGAGCCCAGACCTCTCCTTGGGGTAAGGAGGTAGTCAAAAGCCATCACAACAGCAATGTGAAATGCCAAGATATGCAACCAGACAGCAGGCATCCCCTCGCTGCATATAGTCACCAGGAGCCGCCATGCACCTGAGCAGAGGCTTCCTGGGCTCACCACCAGCAGCCACAGATGCAGGCTGTCTTCACCCACAAGAACTAATCCAGTCTGGAGAGTCGTCCCTTAGGAGGGGAGCAGGCCTGGGCCAGGCTATCTCCGTGGATGCTTGTATATGCCCCATCAGCTACATATATGCTGAATTTTCCCCCACACCAGGAGGTTGTTTTATTGGTCTAAGCAAACTAAAAGAGCAAAACTGAAAAACACACCAACCAAAACCTCAAAAGCATCCTACTTCTCCATATTTGCACAGCAAATTCAGTGACTCACAGTGTCACTAAGAGAGGTGGTGTCAATAGGACCAAAGCACACAGAGACCAGTGACCCACATCAGCAGTTACCAGCCTGCCTGGCACAGACTCTGAAAGAGGCATCCCCCCTCTCCTGCACAGCCTGGCTGCAAACAACATCCATTGTGTCTTTCCAGTGATCCATTCTGTTTACTGAAAGCTGAAACAGGGCCAGTGGCCCTTCTGTTGGCATCCCAGCCCACTTTTCAGTTGCATGCCTTGTTCTCTCCTTCTATCCCCAGCTGACCAGCTCGCTTAAACAGCCAACGGCATTCATTTGGATTTATCGTGCAGTTATGGCCCGAGTCCAGCCTCGAGCTGGCAGGATCAGTGGAGGACCAGCATCGTCCTATTCAGCTACACACAACCTACTTGTCATCCTTTTAGGAACCAGTGACTCAGATGTAACTTTATTGCGTCCTGGCAGCTGGTGGGATCGGGTGAGACGTACAAAGACAATAACTCTGGCACCCATCAAGCCCTGGAGCGCAGAGCAGCAAGCCTGCTTGCAACCCTCATTCAAGCACTGGCATAATTAAAACAACATTACCATTCTTGGTGGCAGATTTTCGCCTTCTGTAAACCCAGACTTTCTGTGAGTATTTTGTTTTACCAATTGACTATGTCTGAAAGTCAATGGATTATAAAACAGAAGAGTAAGTTCTCTTTCTTTCTTTTGTGCTCCTGCTATTAGCAAAACCACTGCAGCCTACCTTTCGGGTTGTACATATGGTGGTTGCTTGACTGCACACTTGGCAGCTACCTGGGAGACATCAAATGAATGTAAGGGTTTACTCTTTTGTGAAGTTCCAGACAAGATCTTTTTTTAGGTGCTTTATCTAAATGGGGCAAGTGAGAGACATCTTACATTTATCATAGGCAATCTTTCCCTCTCAGATTGTGGTTTCAGAGGAGAGCTGGGCAGCCCCATAGGCTCCCTGTGCTGCCACATTCTTTATTCCTTGCCCACTGCCTGCTCCCCACCCACTGCAGTGCCCTTCCAATCCTGCTGATAGAGCTGGTTCTGTAGGCTTACTGAGACTGGACCAAGGAACTCTTCTGGATGGATGAAGAGGAGAAAAAAAGTATCAAATCACTCTAAACTGAAAACAAATGCAGCCTGTTTGTCTCCATGCAGTGTATTATTCACCTGCTCCTTCCCAAAGGGCTACCGCCCCCACTGTAAACACTACAACATCCCTGTAATGCCCTGCAGAGAGCACATCCTGCAGGTAGCTTTGCATATGCTCTAGCTGAAAATCAACTCCTCTCTATTTTCTCAGTTACCAAAGATCCAACCAGTACTAAACTACATTTATGTTTTTCCACAAATACAGATTTTAGCCCCGCCTCAACACTGCAGATACCAACAGAAGAGGATTAGGGAAGAAGAAACATCTTCAGAGCAGTTGCAGGGGAGAAACTAAACACATCTCCCTCCTTTTCCCTTCCCAGAATGCAAGACGATGCTGTTACTACATCCCCAGACCTGTTTACACGGATGTGCAGCCAACATATGCCCCATTCACCTGAGGCAATGCCCACTCCTGGTCTAGGCAACTCCAGCAGCTGATCTCCCTTCTCCTCACATTGCTGCTCGCTGTCCTAACCCATCCCCCAGCTTCAATTTTTGTCTGCTCTTCTAGAGGGAATAACTCCTGTGGTTGCCTCAGCAGCTGCTCTTCGCTTTCCCAAGCAGCAGCAAGAGCTAAATTGACCTAATTCCTGCTTGTTTCCCTGCCACCCACAGAATCTGAAATAGCAGCAGTGAAAACTGCCAAGGCGCTCGTCAGCGGCCACTCTGCCGCAGCGCAGGACCAGCTCACGTTCGCTCCATTTTCTGCAGGTCCCGCAAGGGTTAGAAACTTTTCAGACTGCAAGTTTTGCAACCTGCAAAAGTGGAGGACAATTATTGCAGACAGCTCTTTAGGCGGCCTCAAGGACAAGTGGATTTTTTTGTACCCTACGGCACATCCTTACCAGTGTTCTTTATACTGCAAACATCAGACATATCTATTTGTAAAAATCCATGGATAAGTCTCTCAGCTGCTGCCTCACCTCCTTTTCAGCTCTAGTTTGGATTTGTAGTCAAGTTTAGACTATCAGGCTGTTTTGTTTTTTTTCTTTTAATGAAATCTTGGTCAGTCATGATCAAAACTTTGGCAAGAACAGGAATTAAATTTGTATATGTAATTCTGTAGTGAAATTAGCTGTCACCTGCCAGGTAATCTGAGGGATCTGTTACAGCTTCATCAAGAGCAATCTCCCTTTGCTGAAGTCTACAGTCTCAGATATTTAAAAAAACATGTAAAAAATTATTCTTTCACAGGAACACACTGCCACAGCCCAAGCTGCCCAACTGCCCCCAGAACTTAACAGCCTACAAAGCAAGCAGTAGTGGGAGCATTTATGTTAATTAGCGTGTGGAAAGGGAGCCAAAGATATGGTAAGATTTGATATGGCATATGGGATCTGATAGCATGTCATTAGAGGTAGAAAGCAACCCTTCCCAGTGTAGCTTTTCAGCTGCTTATTAAGACTTTCTGTTCAAACATCTAAGTGCACGGGCTGAAATTTTCCATGCCATAATTGCTACTATTCTGGTAATTAAAGCTTGCTGTAGTTCAGAAACACAAGGGCATTTCCTAACTTCTGAGTGTGTGCCTCTGCAACCTTGTTCAGTTTTGTTTCTAGTAACAGCTGAAGGAGGAGGAAGGGTTAAGTCTCTCAGCCTGAACATGAGCAATGCCGGCATTCAAGTTCTCCCAGACTTGAGGGGCATCAGCCAGTATCATGCAGGGATGTAAACTTTACCAGAACATATTTTCTGTTCTTGCATATACACCGGGTTTCTATTGCTCTTGAGACTCAAGGCAATCTCAAATTTAGGTGGAACTGCTGTATCAGTCAGACAAGAGACATCACAAAAAATAATGTAGAGAAGCACTCTCCAAATAATCCTCCTTCCCATACCTTTGGCAAAGGGAACTGTTACCAGTGGAAAAAAGCTCATAACTTATCATAACATGAAACATCCTTTTGGATTCAAACTGAATCAAGTGACACACTGTGCACCATTAATTAAACCTGCAAATATTTGCAGGATAGTGAGAGGGCTTCATTCTAACTAAACCTTGAATTGCTCAGATTTCAATATTTAATTGAAGTTTCTATAGGTATCTTGCCCACTTCCGTATTGCGGCCCTCATCAGCACAGTGACCAATGAATGTCATTCACTTAAAGCTTGCCAAAGCTTCCACTAAGAATTTCTGGCACTGCCTAGACTCTAAGGAAACCTCAGAGCCAAACAGCCTGTGTAATAACTATGAAAATTGTATTATTAGCTTCTAAACAGAAGCAGCATGATACTCTACAAAGGAAATATGCAGGCTGTCAGAGGCACTGAGAGAAGGTGTCAGCTACAAATTAATGGCTATTTAAACATATTATTTGTTCCAAAGTGTTAAAAATGAGATTTTTAGCTCTGACGGCAGAAGAGGTGGTGGTGTCAGGTCCCACACCGGCATGCCATCTCTCCCAGCTGCTGCTGCCAGCATTTCAAAGCTGTTGATTGGTACCATTTGGGTACTCACACAAGGAAAGGAAGCCTCAGAAGCAAAAAGAGGCTTTATTCCTCCCCCTTGGTTTAGCTGAGATAGAGACATTTCACTTTTGGCTCTGCTGACAAACATACATGATTAAAGAAAAAAAGGCAAAGGAACAGAGATCACCTTAAGTTAACACAGATGGACAACTTGTACACAAATCTAGCTCTTCAGTGAGAGACTGAAAGTACAACAAGTCAACCAAGTATTGGCTCAACTAAACAGTACAATGTGGCCTCTACATCCCAAATCAGGGTTCTGCAGGTTTCCAAAGAGCACCGTGAAAGCATAATCTCAAATTTTCACTGCTCTTCCCATTTTGCCCATTTAAAATTTACCACCCCAAATATGACAGAGCCTAGGAAAATTAAATGGGAAAGCTGAAAGCTAAAAGCTGAGCCAGTGGCAGGCATAAATCTCTATATTTTCTGTAACAGGCACTGTCTTAGCTACCATGCCAGCTCTTTTTTGTGGGGTGGGTATGTAGGGGGAGGCATCTTAATCATTGCTATTGTAGATGGAATTAATTCCACATGTGCTGCCACTGAAGGTACTTGGGGACTAGAGGGTGGTACTGCTAAGTGGAATTACTACTGAAATATTTTCACTGCACTTGCAAGGAGAGAGAGCAAGTGTGATACACACTGGTACTGCACAGCACACAAGTGGAGAAAGGGCCATTGATTTTAATCTATTTGAAAATATATTTCTTGAACTTACTGCAAACATATTGATGGAGACTTGTAGGCCCAAGGTAAATAATTTGCCACACTCATCTGCAAGAGTGAGTTGGCATAGTCAATGCTTGGCATGGCATGCAATACCCATATTTCATGTCAACATTTCTTGAAAAATCTTCCTACAGCTCCCTGAGCCTTCCGGGGATGGAAATGCTCAAGGATACGGCTTGTGCAGAGCTTCTAAGGAATCAGGCTGATTTCAGAATATTCTACCACCTGGGTCTCATTGCAGCCACAGCTCCAGTGCTGCAAGACCAGGCTACCAAGGACACAGACCTGAGACTTCCCTGCTGCTGGCTCCCGTATGACTGCTGGCTAGGTGAGGATCTGGCAGGGAACAAGGCAGGTTTCAGATCCTGCATTGCAGAGAAAGTTTTCTTGAGAAGCTGACTGGTGCCTCTCAAAATTGCATCACCACGAAGTCAGAGTCACAGACTTGTCTGATTTCAAGTTGGCATTGTTCAATAGAAAAAATTTTGTATCAGAATATGCCCAACCAACACATCTGAATATAAAATGATGAAGGAATTTCACTGAGTCCACTGTGTCTTAGGGCAGGCCATCTGAAAATTCTGGGGTAGTCCACATATTTCTCAGTGATCTTTTGAGTCTAAAATCCAGCTAGCCTTTTAAAGCCATTTCTGTCTAGAGAACTTTAGAGAAGTACTCTAGACAACTAACCAACCTTTTGTACTTATGGCACACCTTCCTTATCTGGTCAAAACCACTAAAACATCACAGTATTGGTGCACCCATAATTACATCGACACTGTCAGCTTTGGAAAAATAAAAGAAAAAAAGAAAATCTAAGAAAGTACCATATGAACTCAATATGCTATCTAATGCCAAATAGCAGCCATCCTAGCCTAGTTACTAACTCATTTCTCTTTGCAGTGAATTACATCTTTCTACAAAGTTGCACAAACCTTTCACATCAATTTCAGACTCTCACTAAATGTCAGTCCATGCAGAACTTGGGTGCTCGGAATAGCTGAGCTGATGAAAGGATGCAATAGTCTGAAGCACAAAAAAGGGGGCCCAGGGATAAAAAGAGAGACAAATGCAAGCAGCCTGCACTGGTAAACACTCCAGAAAGAAATCACACTATGGAAGCTAGAAAGGGAGTTTAAATTAGAGGAGGTGCTGTTATTCTTAAGGTTTGTAATAAAAAGCCTGTGGTTCCAATTAGGAAAGCAAAGATGCCTGGCCAACACGCTATTACCAGCTTTTTGGCAGGCAAAGCCATTTACAACAACCAGGCTGCCTCTCCTGCACTCAAGTATTTGTTTTTACATTCATGCGTTCTCAGACTCGATAGCTCTTGGAACAGACTCCAGCCACACTTGTACAGGGCAAAGTCTATATCAGATGGATCATCAAGCAGAACAAAGTGTTATTACTTTCTCAAAGCTGCTATTCAGTCACACCCCTTACATTATTTCTGTGAAAATGAGGGAGTGATTTCAATTATGGAAGTATGGAAATTTCAATTATTTGAATATGGATAGAAAGAGGCTGAAAATAGATGAGTTGTTGCTTTTTTTTTAACCTTCAAGGCTGAAGTTCATAGTAAAGCTCCCCAGAATAGCACAAAGCACCTTCCTTTTGCTTTCCATCTATGAGTGTTTGGAATGTGTCTGGGAGCATGGCAGTGTTGTGCAAGTTGTTGAGTGTTGGAGGTGTTTGGTTATACTGGAAAAGAAACAAGGAAAGGAAGGGATATTCAAAAAGACTAGCCTTTGCCTAGGGAGAACTGGGGCTCCTAAAGTCAGACTCCTGCTCTGCAGGAAGACCTCTTCTCTCTCTGTCTCTCTTTCCATCTTGATATGTCTTGGTCTTCTGTGACTTGAGTCCCTTGGGTAAGCTCCCTTTCAAGTTTCAGTCTTCCACGCAGTCTCAGCCCAATGCAGAACTGCATGTGTTCAGCAGAAAATGTCCTCCACTTTTTCTTCCATGTTTATTTAAAGCTCCACTTCATTATATTTACTGATATTCCGACTTTAATAAATAATAATTGCATGCTTCTTGGAGGCTCTAGGCATCTTAACGCATAATTAATCATAGTATCAAACCCCATGAGCCTTCAAATCATCATTAGAAAGAAAATCTTCCAGCCAAACACCTTGCTAAAAAAGTGAGATCCTTTCCTTTAATTGGTCTGTGAAGCAGAGAAACAGCTCTTAAACTGATATCTTCCTCACAGTACTCTCAGATCTGGACTCAGACCAAACCAGGGAAATAAATTCCAGAGATGCACAGTCCCCACAGGGGTACATCTGGCCAGCACCCATCCCTCTCCGCAGCACAGTGTGTCAGGAAGAGGGAAAGAAAAAAAGGGAGCATCTTTTCTCCTCAAGTTAAGTAAGAATAAATACGTAAAGTGATACTTCAAGGACAAAACATTACACATGGTCATGGGTGACTTCACAAAGCTGCTGTTAACTGATGCACACTAGTCTTCTCTGAAAGGTGGAAGTGTAAGAGTAAGGCTTCAGAAGTGCTTTAACTCTTTTTTCACCCTTTTGTCACCCAACACCTTCTTAAATCTGGAAGGTGTTAAACCTTCTTAAATCTGATTTCCTTTATAGTAAATATCAGCCTTGATTACAGCTGGAGAGTCAGCACTTACCCCTAACAATAGCAGAAGGTTGCTTCTGGTCTATACAATAATATCAATCATAATCTAACCTAAATGAGCACCCTGTCCACAGGCTGAGGGTTTTCTCTTGCCTGGACACAGGTCCAGGTAAGCTCTTTCTCTGTGTTCCATGGTAGCTCAGAACTGAGGGAGAGCTTGTGAACTTGAACCTCCCTGCCAGCCTCAATAAGCAACGAAAAAGTACAGCCATCTGGGAGCAGTGACATAATGTCTCCCATGGCTTTGGAGCAGGTGGTCAGGCTGCCCTCACTGCACCTCCTATATGCCCCACTGGGCTCAGCCACAGCCACCGTCGGGTACCCATAACACAGATGTGGTGCAAAGTTCCAGTTTTCCCAGTTTGTAACTCCCAGCTCACATCATTCACCTGCAGTGCTTGTCATTGGCACGACTCCATCACAGGGTCGCAATTCTAACAAGTAATAGTAGACAACTTAAAAGACAGCTCATTTCCTTTGTATTATCTAAATTCCTCTTCAGTTTTCACTTCTGCTACACAATGAAGTAAGGTCTAATATGTAATGGATTACCAGCAGGGCAGAACGAGCAAATAGCTAACTTATTTGTTTTAGATGGAGTAACACAATAAAAAGCGTGCAACCTACTATATTGTGCCCATGAACTTTATCCTTCTGAATAACACACAGTGTCCAAGAAAAATTTCCTACTCTGAGAGTCTGCAACCTGGGACTGGAGCCCAAAGACTCCCAAGAAGCTCCACCAGACAGTAAACAGCTGCATGTCCTGAGGGAATGGCTAACCTGGCAGTGGTTTCCCATATACTAAATCCTTATTGCTTTAACAAGGTTGCCTGGAAGTGGCTTGAACAGAAGTAAAGGGAATGCCGCTCTGATCAAGTGACTCATAGAAAGAGGGAGGGAGGTCTTAAGATACTCTCTGGAAAGGATTTCAAAGCTGAGCATATTGTTCCAGGAAATGTTTACAGGCTGGAAAAGAGGAAGTTTTGACTTTCATTGGCTTGTTCTGCTGCAACATGGCATGTTTACCAAAAACACATAAAGAGAGGAAAAAGAAAAGCTCCCTTCTGAAGAAGAGCTGGGCAGGAGGCAAAAGAAGTGCAGCTCTGCCCACTTTAAAGTATCAGCCAACAGGAGAAAATAAACTCTGTCCTGGCTCCACAAGGCACACTCATACCTCAGCCCCAAAAACATATCAAAAAGGAACAAACCCCAGAGTAAATCAGAAGAGGTCAGAGCATGAGGAATGTACTCTCACTGCAGTTTTTAGGGCCATACCTGCCGTATACTGCTTGTTCTGCAGACACCAAAGAAGACAGTGTTCCTCCTTGGAGATGTTAGCAATCACTGGGAGATGAAGCAATTAGAGGGAGACTACATTTGGGTTTGTGGTGAGGTAGGAGTTTTTTTTGTTTTTTACAGATTGAACAAATTCATAACAATCAAGAGAAAAAGTAGGACTTTAGGGATGCTCCTGTGGAAGGGCTCAAGAAAATCATGTCATATTTTAGGTCAATGGCTCCTGATTTTTTTACAGCTGAGATTACTTTGAGAAAATGTGCCTTTTTGTTTATTACTGTGACTGCTGCTTTATATCTCAAGTCAGTGCAATTTCACTCCCCTAATCCACTTTGGATGTCTCCTCCCATCCATCCCTTACCAAGAAGCTGCAAGACTCTCCTTTTGCTGCCACTGTTTTCTTTGCAGCAGCATAACCCCAGAGGCAGAGCTCATGCTCCTCTCTGACCCTGCGGACGTGCCAGGTCCCAGGGCTGTGAGACAGCCTCACTTCAGCTGCTCCTCACCCTGGCTGAGCTCCTGACTCTCCAAGGAAGTGTTGTTCTCCCACCAAAAAGAGCTGCAAGAACAGAGGCCTCTAGAGGAACACACTTTAGCCCATCAGAAAGTAATGGCTAAAATAACAGTGCAGCTGCCCCTCAAACTGCAATGCCCACCCTGCTATGAAGCCTCAGAGCCTCTCCTCTTTTTCTCCCCACCCTATAAACCTGACTCCAAAAAGGATGTGAGCACTTTCAAATAGCCCCCAGAGCTTGTTAGGAGGAAGAACAACAAAAACGAAGGGTCATCACAGGCCATGACAGCAGAGGTAATCCAATACCCATCAAAAGGTAAAATGATGTTCATTTAGACTGACAAAGACAAGGACCTTGATCTAGGAGTGAAAGAAAGTTTGGCAAGAAGGTAAGCATTTCACTCCTGGAGATGTGTGCTGAAAGATGACAGAAGGTACAGAAGTCATATTCTTTATCCTTAGCTCTTTTTGCAAACCATATATATTCATTTTCTTACACTACAAGAAACCTAATGAGGGAATTAAAAAAAAAAAAAGGTGACTTTATTCTGCAAGCTATTTTTTTTAAGAAACAGAAGTCCTTCATATGTCAATACCTAACCTGTGGACCCCTATGTGGACTAACTTTAGCTTGGGAAATGAAGGATCCCTGCAGTTCAGTGACTTAGACATTTTGAAATCCTAACCTATTTGATGAGATATTACTCAAAAAGCAGTGCCAGAATGTGTGAATTAATAGGACCCATATGTAACTGCTTAATAGTAACCACTTGCTTAATACTGTGTAGCTAAATGGTATAACAAAAGAATTAGCCAGTGACATCCACTTAGGAAATATGATCCAATCGATACTATGATTTCTTTTTAAGTGCTGAACTGGTTTTGACACATATAAAAATGTGGTTTCAATCAGACCAAACTGCACCACAAAAAAGCCTTGTAAAAAAACCCAGACCTGTGGGCTTTAAACAATGCACTGAAGAATGTTCACAATGGGATTGAGACTGGGAGCATGGGGGGAAGAAATAAGTGGTCCCTCAGTCATTATTACCAGCCATGAGATCACACAGACCTTTCATCTTATATTATCAATCTCCCTTAGTGCCAGACCTACAATAAAATATGTAGTGTTGGGCAGAGCTGTAACAGGAGGAACAGTCAAATTCCCCTTGCTTTTCTCCTCCTGACTGCCCTCATTTACATTAACTCCTCAGCAAACAGTAATAGCTAATAGAGCAAGACTGTTACAGTCCTGGTTCAGTGACACTGGCTAACTGGGAACACTAAAAGGATATTCAGAAACATAGACCAAAATGACAGCAACTGACACTTGGGGGGAACCAACCAAAAAAGAAATAAGAAAATAACCCCTCAGACTAAAATAGCCCCCACACCAGGGCCACTGCAGCATAACATTTTTATGAAGAAACCCCACTGATCACAGTTGATCTAATTTTTTGTATGTCCAAAGAGGAGCTGAATGAACTTTCCTCCTGGCGATGGTCTCAGTCCAAGGCCTCAACCCACCAAGCACTGTAACTGTCTTGGCTCAGGCAAGACACGGTGCCTGAACAACGTCCCACCTGCAGTTTTAAGATGGTGTTTCATTAAACTGAATTATCTTTGTGCAAAATGTACAGATTAGCTCCCAGGCTAGCTCATATTCATAAGTACACACAAGCACCAATGAAGCCGGTTGGGTTTGATCCCTTGCAGAGACCAATGGCAAAGCTAACTAAGCTTTCACAGACTGAGAGTAACACAACTGTGCACAGAAAGTCAAAGAGGAAGGGCCAGAAAGAGCATACACACGCTGAGCAGTATGGAGGAAGTGTGTGTGTTTGTCCATCCCCATATTTGTATGCTTGCATGCCTACCCTCTGACTGCGCTGGCAGATGACAGAGAACAAATATGGCTATGAGCTCTGCACACATACAGAGTGCTTAAAAATCATAAAAGCTATAGCAGTCCATGGGAAACAGGGATACTTCAGTTTAAGAGCTGGTTATCATAAGGACCTCAAGAAATAGGCTGCCACACTTCCTCAAACAGGTCAGTACTTGTTTTACAGCTTCTGGTATTGCTGCTGTTCCCCCTGGAACTGCCCCAATGGTGCTCAGCCCGACACCTGCAGCCTTTGAGGGAAGCAAGCCCATGCTGTCCTCAGGGTGCAGCTGCAACACAGTCTTGTCACATGTACCTCCACAAGATTTATGCTAACTGGGCTTGTGTCCTTGTAGTACTCTGGGTCCATCGGGGTGCTTGAGTGAAGCTGCTTGCTGTGGTATTTGACCAGCCTTTTCAGACTCTTTTGCAGGCTGCAAAAATGAGGTTGTGGCAGGGAGACAGGTATCAATATCAGGATGGGTAAAGACTTGGCTGTATCTCAGCAGGCTCTGCAGAGCACAGGTGGTGTGGTCCTTCTCCTCCATTCAAGTTAGAAGGTGAAGTAGTCAGCACTCAGTTACTCAGACTACCAAATATTAACTTTCCCAAAGCCTGCCAGGATCAGAGATTTGTTTAAAAAAAAACTAACAAATTGCTGCATTTAAAAAGCTTCAAGTTTCTTGGTTATTTCTTTTCAAAGGTCACACGGGGTAGGTTTTAAGATTCAAAGAACTGTTTTCCTTTTGGAATACTGCCTACTAGCTTCACAGCTGAGGGAGGGTGGATAGACATGAGTGGGCTTCTTTGATTTTCTTTCTGAAACAAATATTCATTCCCACATATCTAAGTGAAACATTAACAGTAATGCCTTACTCTAGGAGCCCATAACAACATGAAAGGTGAATGTGCAGATACAGAACAGTCACCTTTTAGAAAAAGACAAATAAGGGTGATGCCAGCAATATCCCTGGCAGGCCTTCATCCTTTTGTACGAAAGGAATCCCAGGTCACCCAGCTCTGTACTATCTATACATAAAGAACAATTTCTTTGTTACTTTCATCTGTTTCTTTAGTTTTATTGTTCTTTATTCATATGGTTTCACTGGCCATGTCAAGATGGCAAGTTGTCCTGAGAAGGACAACATTTTGCCAGTTAGGATAACAAAACTTTCACCAGAGAAAGGATAGTGAAAAGATCAGCACAGTCCAAATCGAGTCCTCCCTCTTCAGAAAAAAAGTGTCAGGAAACTCAATGTTTCAGCAAGAAATTTTTACCCTAGCAACTTAATGTTTCCTCCATCTTCATGAACTGCCTAGCACAAAGCTAAAAGAATCCCCACAGCTCACATGGGACAAAAAGATGGGGCTGGAGCACATCTCTTCCTCTGCAGGTACAACCTCATACAAAGCAGAGAGAGGAAAGAGGTTCTGCAGCTGGAGCTGCTACATGGGCTGCTGAGATTGATCCCACTGCGCCATGTCAACTTCACAGAGGAAAGCCAACATATTAATAGCTACAAATTAAAAAATACCAGTCAAATGTTTGCCAAAGCTCTCATAAGAACCAACAAAGGTTATTGCACAACTAGTCCAGCCTAGGAACAGATTGAAAATCTGGTGAACTGTGAGGACAATCCCTCTGCTTCTGAGGATGGAGTTACTAAAGCTTCTGAAATCACAGAATCACAGAATCAACTAGGTTGGAAAAGACCTCTGAGATCATCGAGTCCAACCTATGACTTCACACCACCTTGTCAGCTAGACCATGGCACTCAATGCCACATCCAATCTTTCCTTAAACACCTCCAGGAATGGTGGTTTCACCACCTGCCTGGGCAGCCCATTCCAATGCCCAATCACTCTTTCTGTGAAGAACTTCTTCCTAATGTCTAGACTGCTTCCTAAGGTCTTCCTAATGGCCCACTGGTGTACAGATACAGCACCACAGCAATAAAAACAGAGCAGGAATATGCAAAGAGCTGATGGATTTATTCATATTTATTTTGGGGTAAGCTAAAATCAAATGGAAATTTCAAACAGTGCCCCTCAGCTACATCTCATCACTTTTAACCCAACTCATTACAAAAATTCAAATATACTGTAATGAGCTTAGGACTTGCATTTGCAATTCACTGGTCACTGCATTAAGATCCTAAGTGCTAGCAGGACTCAGGCATGTTTTTATTTATCAATTTACACATTCAGTCATAGCCTAATGTTCGGAAGAGAATTTTTTTTTTGTACAACGGGCTGCCAACAATGTAGGGAGACATCTTCGCCTCTGCTCAAGAGAGTGCAATAATATACCACCACCAAATCCTGCAATAGTGTCCTTGAGAAAAGGCATGCTATACATGCTTGGTACCCATTTAAATGCTTGTTGACATGGGTAAGTCCTTGAACACTAGTCTTCCCATGGATACATCTGCTTATGGGAGAAGCCCTCTACCATTGTCTTCAGACTGGGTACTGCAGTTCCCAGACACTCTTCCTATTCCCTACTGCGCCCTGAAAGGCAAGGATCTCCCTCAATTTCTTCAGGCAAAATTCAGCTGGGTTAGTTTAAATAACTTGGTGGTTCAAGCTAAGCCAGTCCCTTTGGGTTTTAGTTCCTCTAAGACTTGTTCTACCCAAAGTCTCCACAATAGTCTGACTACTTCAGCTGGGGGTGTGATGTTTTACCTGTAAAATTGAAGTGGTAGCACAGAGGTAGTCACACTGATATAAATATTTCACAGCACAGTAATTTATTTTTCCTTTGTGCTGTGAATACATGCAGCAGTGGAAACATCTTTGCATTGTCACTAGAACATCCAAGAGCGTCCCATGTGAACTTCATGAGGTTCAACAAGTCCAAGTACAAGGCGCTGCACCTGGTCAGGGCAGCCCCAAGTATCAATAACAGGCTGAGGGATGAACAGATCAAGAGTAGCCCTGCTGAGAAGGACTTGAGGGTGCTGGTGGATGAAAAGCTGAACATGATCCAGCAATGTGCTCTTGCAACCCAGAGAGCCAACTGTGTCCTGGGCTACATCAAAAGCAGCATGGCCAGCAGGTCAAGAGAGGTGATCCTGACCCCTCTGCTCTTCTCTGGCTAGACTCCACTTGGAGTACTACATCCAGCTGTGAGGTCCTCAGCACAGGAAACACATGGACCTGTTGGAGTAAGTTCAGAAGAGAGCTGCGAAGATGATCCAAGGGCTGGAGCATCTCACCTATGAGGACAGGCTGAGAACTGAGAAGTTGCTGGATGCGGTTACCAGAGCCTGGAGTAGAGAAGGCTCTAGGCAGACCTTATAGCAGCTTTTCAGTACCTAAAGTGGTCCTACAGGAAAGATGGGGAGGGGCTCTTTATGAGTGTAGTGATAGGATGAGAGCTAATGCTTTTAAGCTAAAAGGAAGAAATTTTTTACAGTGAGGCTGGTGAAACTCCAGAACAGCTTGCCTGGAGAGGTGGTAGATGCCCCATCCCTGGAAACATTCGAGGTCGGGGTGGATGAGCATCCCGGTCTTGTGGAAGATGTCCCTGTTAACTGCAGGAAGGTTGGGCTAGGTGAGCTTTAATGGTCCCTTCCAACCCAAACTATTCTATGATTCTATACCAAAGAGATGATGCCATTCTAAGACTTCTGCTTTCAAACCAACATAACAAAAGTACTTTCTAAAAAAAAAATCCCAAAACCAACAAACAAACAAAACCAAAAAATCAAACAAACAAAAACTCCAAAAACACACAAAAAACCCAAACCAAAACAAACAAAAAAACCCCACAAAAAAACAAAAATGAAAAAACACAAAACAAAACAAAAAAAACAAACACGCCCTTCAAGCAGTCTTGTTCAACTGCGTCCTGCCTCAACCATTTGTACTGGCCCCTGCTCTGTATTGCAGTACCAGCGTAACTCAGTAACTTTTGAAAATGCTCTCCCATGTGCAGCTGCAGGTGTCACAATGCTGGAAAGGCAAAGTTGGGGATGAGCCCAGGTGACAGAAGTCCTCACTTTGATGGCCTCTACAGCTCCAAAGCAGTGGGACCAGGTACCTGGTAGGTTTTATTCAATGCAGCCTGCCTTACCCCCTTACCCCTGCACATTTTCCATCATGCAGCACAAATGTGGGCAGTGTGAGTATAAAGGGGCAGAGAGCAAGGAAACTTTTCTCCTAGGTTCTCAGTGTCACTTTAATGGGTGATCTATCTGGGGAGACATAAGAGCACATGCTGTTTGGATCGAAGAGAAGCTGGTTGCTGTAAGCAAGGTGTGTGCACATTCAGTAAGACAAAAGCAAACCCCCCTGTCAAGAGCAGCACCAGCAGGCAGGAGACCGGCTCTGAAGGACACATTTGAACAGGGTGAGAAGATACTAATGCTCCATTTCAATCCTGGCATCCCCACCACAACTGCCAGAAAGAAACTGCTAGATTGGACTGTGGGGAATGTGTACAAATTTTTCTGCCAATTATCCAGACAAGATCACCCATCCATTTCATTGGAGGCTTTGCAGTCATCGCTAGTGACTTGGAAAGTGAGGTTATATATCCTAAGCCATGCAGTCTAGCTTTTAGATTTTATAGTTTTTAATTTAGATTCTCTTGATTAATCCTTCCATCTTTCTTTCCTTCTGTACTGGAAACGGTAATATATCATGGGCAGAAAACAAAAGTGAGGAGGAGGGCAGGAAGGGAAAAAGAACAACAAAACTACAAAAGTGATCAGGTCAGCCAAAGCAGGCAACAAGAAGAAGAATATAAAATGTCAGCAGTAAAAGTAGAGGTTGAAGGGACTGGCAGGGCAGAAAAGCCAGCAGTGGGATGTGGGGGTTTTCAGCAGAAGATAATCTTTAAAACAACAAATCGGTTCAGGGCATTGTCATAAAATACCCTCTGTACAGAGAGTAACACAACTCTCCAAACATAGATGGGGAATAACCTCTCAAGCTATAGCTATAGTCACCCCCTAATCTTTTCTGCAAAGGACACAGAGGGAGACTGAAGCAAACTGGCTAAATATTGGCATCGAGTCGTAACTTCACCCTGCCTGTTAGCTATTGGCAAGGAAATGTACATCCAACAGAATACAGTGGATTTTTATCAGAACTATTTTTTTAATACTGTAATATTTTTTAAAAATTCTATTTAAATTTTATACTGATAGAGACCACAATTGCTGATCAAGATGACACCCCTCAAGAAAACCTAGTAACCACATCCAGCAACTTTATTAATTGCATATGGTGGTTTTCTTATAACCCAAGCTGTTGAAGTCAGGTGATTGAGTGGAAGCCAAGATTATCACTTAGTGAGAAGAAAGAAAAAAAAGATATCAAAAATTAAATCTCATAATTGTGGAGAAGCAGTTAGAGGTGAGCAAAAGTTTCAAAATACAGAAAAATTTGAAATAAACCAAAGTTTGTGCAAAATTTATTTAGTTTTTTTAAATAAATGTCACTGGTTTAAGACTAGATTATGACTACTGGATATTGAAACTCACTTCAAATAGACTAATAAGGTCAAACATAATGAATCTGCTTCTCTGCAATTCTTGACTGCTTGACATTTCAGAGCAACCTGCACCAATCCCCAGTTTCAGAATATGAAGCCTCTGAATTAAAAGGAAACACCAAGAACCTACATTTTGTTCACCACCCCTCCTTACAGACTGATGGATAAGGGATTACTGTCAAACAAATATTTCCTGCAAATAGTCCAAAGAAGAGAAATGAAAAAGATGGAATGTCTAAAAAAATTATCTGGAAGTACAAAGTGAAAGAACTGGCATTGCCTAGTCTGTGGAAAAAGAGGGGATGTAGGACAACAGTCTTCAAATACATAAAGTCTATTGTGGAGAAAAGTCAATTTTCTGTATTCATGACAAACAGTAAGTAGCGTGCTTATATCATGGAGAATACAATTCCAGTTGGATAGCTGGAGACACTTTCTAATGATAAAAATAGCAAAGCCCTGGAACATGCTGACCATGAAGACTTCAATATCAGAGGCTTTTCAACGTAGGTTAAACGAACACCTTCTGAGAAATGACATTGGTACAGTTGATCTGCCTCAGGGTAAGGAGATGGACTGCATGATTCTTCAAGGTTCCCTCCAGCCTAAGCTGTCTGTGACTGCATGAGTTTTAACAGTTGATGATCTCAAAGGTCTTTTCCAACATAAATCATTCCATGATTCTATGAATTGTTTCTTAAACTAAAACTACTTGTACTTTAGAAATGCTGTGTTTTACTCTGCCATATAACATGAAATAACCTCTGAAAACAAGTTAGTTTGTGGAAGAACTATCCTTTGCAAATAACTACTCTTCATTAAAAAAAAAAAATCTAGTTTTCTTCTTTATTGTAGTAACAATATTTACTTGCTGGTCTCATTTCTGTAGCAAGGTGAAAGCCTTACAGAATATTCCTTTTAATGAAAGTGAAAGCTTAAAATTACTACTCTCTCCTTCCCTAATATTTTGTCTGTTTTTCAGATCACTTGTGGGTGTCTTACCTTCTCTCTCCTCAGATGATCCCTGTCCTCACAACAGCTATACTACAAGGGAACTCTTCCCTTAGTTTTATTTCCACCTCTCTGCTACACTGTAAGTGTAAAAATATGTCCCAATTGCATATGCAGCTGACCTTCCCCTCACTTGAGGATTGATGGCGCCTCTCCCTAAAACACTCTCTAGATTTTGCTCACATGAACGTTAAGAGAGTAAAATACAAGCAGATCGTTCACGCAGCGGTAAATGAGATTTCGGAATGGGAATATGCCAGAAACTCATCCCACTTTCAAGGAGTCAGTCAGGAAATGCCTCAGTACTCAAGCCCAGACAGTAATCTGCAACCATAATTCAGTCAAGTATGTGGGAGCATTCATCAACAGTATTGTGAACTGATGGTATGATGTAACAAAACCCTTCAAAGGTGGCCAAGTCTCCCTTTACAGGATTACCCCTCTCCTCCCCAAACCCTGACAAATGAATCTGAAAACTTCTTTCATTCATAAGTTCAGCCCAGCTCTGAAACATCACAGGGACTGTACCAAACTCTTTCTCTCTCTTCCACTGAGAAAGAAATGGGAGGTGCAGTAAATTCTCTCCATCACTACACACTGGTATAGGTAAGTTTTCTTCCTGGAAGTGCCACCTTTCTTTTAAACACATTTGTGATAAGCAGTAAGGGAGAAGATGCTACTTAACAATGTGTCAGACCCTCCCAGGCAAAGTTCTCACGAGAGACAGTAGTCAACAAGACTGCTATCAAAATGTGGGTTGCCCAAGGGCAAGGGATCAAAAAGAAACGCCATTTGGAGAAAAATGGTTCAAGATTAGTAAGAAGAGAAGATGAGGAGCAAAAAGGTGAAGCTGTTGTGTTCCCCACCAGAGCAGAGAAATGGTAAACACCAGCACCTTCACAAGTTCATAACAAATCTCAGTCTGGGAGCAAATAGTTTGAAAGAGAGTGCTTAGAGGTTACAAAAATATGGTATGATGCATGAGGGATTATAAAAGCAGGAGACCTCCCAGGCATCCACGCTACCTCCCAACCAGTCAGGATTATTTCCCACGATTCATCAGTAATATGTTGCACTTACAACAAAAAACATTGTTTTGAATACCGTTATCTTTACTGTGGGGGACCCCTGGTGGCCTAGTGGTTAGCATGCTGGACTCTCACCTCTGCGACCCAGGTTCAAATCCCAGTCCCCCCGGGCAGATGGAGCCCGTTAGCCCTGTGAGGCCATCCATCTATGAGAAGGTCACTCTAAACAAACCTACGTCCTGAGGACCTCACTGCCATTGTCCAAGCTCGCTTGGCCCCGGCAGATGAACCTTAGGATTAAAGGGTGGGCTCAGTTCAGCGCAGGCTGTGTCTCACCTAAAAAATCCATTGCGCAGGCTGGAAAGGTAAAAGACCTTTCCCCAAATCTTCGTTCGCGAAGACTGGCCATTATTATTATATTATATATATATATATATATATATATATCTTTACTGTAGGGCTCCTGAATAGCTGGGTGCACAGGGGAGAGAGTGAAGAGATTTAAATAAATTAAGTGAGCAGAAACTATTATAGTGGTTTTTAATTTTTCTTAAAGACTTCTCCATCCTACTGTAATGAGCACATCTGACACTTAAGAGGTAGCTGCTGCTCTTTGGAGGACAGTGCATTTCGGACAATTGGCCTCTTGAGGGAATATTGAAACAACTAGATCTGAAACAGCTCTATTGTGTCAACGGCTGACATATCACTGACCAGATAAACCTTAATGTTTCCAAAGAAATCATTATGTTCTTAGGTTGCTGAAGCATGCACTGAAAGTTTTCTGAACAGGACATGCCCTTTTTGGTTTTAACAGCTCTGAAGAGCTCAGAGGAAGGCCATATGCCTTTCACTTATATTGTTGTAGATTTTTGATTAAACTACACAGAATCATAGAACTTTTTAATTTGGAAAATACCACTAAAATCATTGAGTCATTAACCCATGTCATGGTTTAGGAATGGTACTCCCCAATTTAGAATTCCCACTGAGACTCTCCAAACCATGTGCTGCTTGCTTGCTCCTTCTCTCCCTCTCCACTCCCCCTGTGTGTGGCTGGAGATGAGAACTGGAGGCAGAAAAGGTAAAGATCGTGGATTGAGATAAGAACAATTTACTGGAAACAGCAATGAGATAAGAAAACAAACAGTAACAGCCCCAATATTAATAACATTAATTAAGGTGTACAAAAGAGAGAGTGATTCACCTGCAAAAATGATCACCATGGAGCTCGACCTGACTGCAGCCTTGCCACCCTGACCATTCCTTCTGGCTCTGAACTAGAGCCACCCAACTGCTCCCTCCACGTCAGAACTGGCATTATCCAACCACTCCCTCTGGGTCAGAACTGGCACCACACTTGCTCGACTCTAAGGAACTCCTTCTCCTCAGAAGAGACTCCTTTCCCCTGCCCCCAATAATGACATGAGGTGGTACAGAATAACCTCCGGGTCCCAGCCATGCCCCCTCCTGGCTACTTCAAAAACCACTAAACCATGTCTCTAAGTGCCCCAACTACAAGTCTTTTAAATACCTCCAGGGATGGTGACTCAACCACTTCCCTCAGCAACCTGCTTCAATGTCTGACAACCCTCTTGGTGAAGAAATTTTTCTTAATGTCCAATCTAAACCTCCCTTGGTGTAACTTGAGGCCGCTTCCTCTTGTCCTGTCACTTGTTACTTGTGAGAAGAGATCAACCCCACCTGGCTACAAGCTCCTTTTAGGTAGGTGTATAAAGAACTAAGGTCTCCCCTGAGCCTCATCTTCTCCAGGCTAAACAGCCCGAGCTCCCTCAGCTGCTCCACATGAGACTTATGCTCCAGACCCTTCATCAGCTTTGTTGCCCCTCTCTGGACACACTTCAGCACCTCAATGTCTTTCTTGTAGTGAGGAGCCAAAACTGAACACAGGATTTGAGGTGCAGCCTCACCAGTGCCAAGTACAGAGGGACAATTGCTCCCCTAGTCCCGCTGGCCACACTATTTCTGATACAGGCCAGGATGCCATTGGCCTTCTTGGCTGCCAGGGACACTGATGGCTCATGTTCAGCTGCAGTCAATGAACACCCCCAGCTCCTTTTCTGCCACACAGTTTTCCAGCCACTTTTCCCCAAGACAGTAGCATTGCATGGGCCTGTTGTGATTTAAGTGTAGGACCCAGCACTTGGCTGTATTGAATCTCATACAATTGGCATCATCCCATCAATCCAGCCTGTCCATATTCCTCTGCAGAGCCTTCCTACCCTCCAGCAGATCAATACAAACAACCAACTTGGTGTCATCTGCAAACTGACTGAGGTTGCCCTTGATGCCTTTGGCCATATCATTGATAAAGATATAAAGCAGGACTGCCCCCAACACTGAGCTCTGGGGAACACCAGAGCTGTGATCTGCTGCCAACCTAAGAAAGCGACTAAAAAATCTTTCCCAATTAATGTCACCTGCTAGATCAGCAGCCATCACAGATTATTAAGTATTAAAACCAGACTCCTAAAAATGCAGAGTTGGCCTTACTAACCCTAGAAAATGGAAGTATGTGTGGGTGAAAATATTACTTCAATGAAATAACAAAGCTTGGCTTTATCTTCAAGTGATTTTCCATTACGCATTTTACCTCAGCATCTTACCTCCAGTGGCCAGGTACTGCGCTGGCAAAGGTCACTTGCTCTACCCCTTGAACTGTTTCATCCTTTTTTTTTGGAAGCACTCTCTCTTGCAATGAGCTTAATTAGAGACAGAGAATGCAGATGGGTGCTGCGGAGCTCATAACTAACTTTGGGGACATAGGAAGGAGAAGTACAGATTCACGGTCTGTTTTGCTGGTTCTCCCATGTCCCTAGATCTATCTTATTAACAATCCCTCTGAGTTCTCTCTTTATGAAAAACGTCAAGCAGTTTTTCCTGTCACCCACATGCACAATAACAAAATGCTACAAGTTGCACAATATGGCAAAGCTGACACAAACCTCCTGTCTTCCTTACCCTTTTCAGCGGTTTTTCTATCTGCAAGGTGGGGGAAGGGAAAAGGTAGAGGGTTGCTCCCCCTCCTTGCTCTTGTTTTACCCTCAACCTCCCATAAGCTACTGACAAATATCAGATTGCTGGCTCAGCCAGAGCATTCACTAAACAAGAGATAAGGATTACTTATGTAGGAACTGTAAACCCATCATCAAAACACCTATAATTGCAGGAGAAACCAGCTGTCCAAAATGTGGAGGTCTCACATGAATTTTGCACACAGCCTGGGGTTCTTGCTTTCTCCTCCCCCTTGTACTTGTTCAAACAGAAGAAAAAAATCCACCTTTAGCTCAATTAGTAGGGGCCATTTCCTCTGGTAGTCTTCTGTCTCCAAGAGAGTAAGCATCTGCCAATTAACTGCATTAAGACAAATATAAAATCCCAGATTTTGAAAGGCTTTCAAAAGTGATGCCTCAGGTCCAAGACTTGCCTCCCTACCTACTTCTGCAGATAGTGCAAAGTACTTCATCTCTCTCCCTTTGCTCTGTAGCTTGGCTTCTCTAAGGTCTACCAGACACACAGACTTACAAGGAACTTTTCATTAGAAGCAGGGCTTTTGCCAGGGTACACAAATACAAGAGCAGACATAAGCTATCTTTACCCTAATATTTCCTCTCTCCATAATCCACCTTCCTTTCTTTGCACCCAACAGTGACCTAAACTGCTCTCCTATAAGATCTGGAATTGTATTTCCAGCAACTCATAAAAGCCAAAGTCAGGCAATAGCCCCTCTGTTTTGGTACGTCAGAAGTGCTTGATCTCCACAGCACGCCAGCCCACCTCTGAGTAACAAGGAGTCATTTTTCATATACTTTCACAAAAAGAAGGATAAATGGAGGTTCATGCCTGATAAAGCAGTCATCTCAGCCTGTGATTGAGTCATGATGGCTTCTTCAACCATGATAGCATGGTATTAAGGAATTCTATTTCTGTGCCCCTCTCTCTTTCCTCTGCAGTCTCATTTTATATTTTAAGCTCAGAGTTTTATTGGGTTTTATTTCTTCAGCCATTACAAAAACTGTGGATCATTTGTACCTCTTGAAATTCCCAATGACAGGTACAGTTTGTACTGATCGATGTTGACTTTAAGTTGTTTTTGCAGAAACTAAGTAAATGACAGACTATGAACAGAAAGGGCCAATTAAAGAGGACAGACAACCTGAAGGCCACAAAGGTGACCACTAGTGAGATGAAAACTAAATCTCCAGGTTTAAAAACATGAATGGAAGTTTATCATAAACAGCTGGTTTACGCATGACTTAGATAGGGGTTAACAGACCACCAGTGCTATTAGTGAATTAATTATTCATTAATTATTTCACTAAATATTATTAATTTGTGAAACTTACTTCACCCCAACTTGTCAGAAGAAAAGAAGATGTCATTTCTGTCCAACATTTCACTCCTTGTGCCGTTCAAAGCAGCGGCAGACTGACAGAGCTGTGGTGAAGGTAAGCAAAGAGCAGAAAGCCATCCAGAAATGGTCAAAGTCCTTATACTGTATTGTTTGCATCCATCATAGGGCAAGATAAGAAACAAAAAAGCAACTTCCTGTTCTTGTGAACAAAACAGACATTTGAGTTCAGTTGTTACAGCTGTAGTGTTCCCCCACTCTCAACTCTGTGCCTTTTTTTCATACCACCCACAACACTCAGAACAGCTTCCAATTTCCTTTTTACCGAATGACCTAAATCTTTGCAGAACCTATTTTCCCCTTGAAACCTTCCTACATCTGCCAGATTTGGCCTAGTGTCTTTGCACTATTTCATGGCCCAAAACATCACCCTAGTGCTGGTAAACTACCTGGAAGAGGGCTGTATTACCTCACATCAAGCCCACGTGAATTTATGCAGTGTTATATGCAATAGGAATCTTGGGGATAACTTCCTGCATTATGTGCCATCTTACAGCACACGCTCTCTAGATTTCATTACAAAGAGCCATAATCCTTGCACAGTCATGCCTAAATCTGTCTGCTGCTACAGCTATGACACCAGCATGGCGATGAAGCAGCTGTATGGGGGGAATCCAAAAAAGTGCAGCAAGCTTCTTTTTTGTTCAACATACATTTTGTCTCCCTCACACTTATGTTACTTGCAGTAAAGCAAATAACTCATGGTCTCAAATATATATATGTTAATTTTGCTGTTAATGTTATTATTAATGTTTAATTAGTCTTTGCTCTGAAGATGAAAAACAGTGAAGCACATAAGTTAGGCTCCTGCAATTACTGTGATTGCACTCACAAAACCAGCTAATTGCACTTGCAAATTACAACTTAGCTATTTGCACATGTACTTCCGCAGTCTGCCGGCACCACCATGATAAATGTGGAGACAGACTGGAAAAAAAATAGGGTGAATTATAGTAATTCTGTGGACCATTATTGGGTCTTTATTTCCCTTCGTACACACTAGGATTTTCTGATTCTGTTCACATGGCACAAGGGTTTTAAGGTGATCGCATCCTATGATGCATGTGAGACCTGGAGCTGATCCAGGGGCTGTAGGCCCAAAGAGGTGCCATTGTGGTTTCCCTCAGCCAGAATGAGCAGAGAGGTCTCCAGGTGAGCTGATGCGCACAGGCCTTCTACCCCCACTGTGTCAGCCCTAAGGGGCATTGCTTCACCCTCTCCAGGTGTGAAGTCCAGCAGGCTCATCCCCTCCATGATGCATCAAAGGCTGCTGGCCCTCAACCTCTGCTTTCAGTGTGCAAGTGTTTCCTAGTGCCATGGTGGCCCAAAAGCTGGGTGTGGGCTGAATGAGATTGGTGAAGCTCAAAACAAAATTTGTGGGCATGTCTTCTGCAGAACTTCGTATCTTGAGCTAAATGACTGTTATAAAATGGTCTTTTGGGGATACTTGTACATGCTTTTCAATCCAACACAGCACGCTCAGAAACTCCACCATGTCCTTTAGGGAGGTGGGGACACTGAGGTAGCTTTGGTTCTTCACCCCTGTCATCATACCATGCCCTCAGGAGGAACTGAGCATTTGTACAGTGCATGGGTAGCACATCTAATTGCTCAGAGCTCCCTGATGTCTCTATCTGGCAACCCTCAAAACCTTCACAGTGTCACAGCAATGCAGAAAGGACTAGACCCATCAGTAGCCTCCCTAAACGAGAACAGGAGAGAGTCTGCAGTGTCTCTGTGGCACAATTCATTCATAATTGACCACATATTTGACAGGACATTAATATAAGAGTCAATGGTTGTTAATTTTTTCCTGATGATTCCTTATGAAATGCACATGACCTAGATGTCTGAAGGTAGCAGGAACAAAAGGGTTGACCACAATTCTTTTTCCTGACGAGCAGATTTCAATACGTCTATTTTGCAGTCATCATGTTCCCCAACAGCAGCAGGGCCTTTGAAGCCTTTCCCCTCCCCCCTCAAAAAATTAAACATTTGCTTGTTTTTCTAATCTTGCTATAGACAGTCTCCACAGGTCACGCACAGAAATGAGGACATGATATTAAAATAAATCTGCACCGCATACTCATTTAAACAGAGGGGAAAAAACAAAGCCACAGAGCAGAACTGCAGGACTGGAATAAAAACCAATAAGTACCCCCTCTCTAATTTCTCTGAAGGTCTTTCTAGAGTTTTATTCCCAACAGTGCTCCTTAGATGCCTCGGTTTGCCTGCAGAAACACTCGATATTTCTGTGGTGCAAATCAAAGTGAATTAAACATTAAAGCACTGTGATAGCATAGCAGGTCTGCTATAGGAGCGAAACTGGTTAATGTGGCACTGAAGTTTATGAAGCAGTGGACTGGACTTTCCCTCTTCTCCTTCTTCTTCTTCAGACATATTTACTTATTTATTAGTTCATTCATGCACCCTTCATTGCAAAGCAGTGAAATTTTCTTCCAGTATAACTCTCTCCTCATGTTGGTCTGGCACTTGGAATTTTCTGCATATTGCATGACACAGTTACATATACACAAGCTGTGGGACATGCTGCATTCTGATGTGTCCTCACAGACAGTGCTTTCCAATACTCCCTCATTAAAAGGCAGCACATTAACTGAATCCCAAACACTGCTTGGAAGAGGAATCTCTCTTCATTTAATGGAAGGATAAGGGGTGCCTAAACACCCACTGTTTGAACATCGTTACCACCAATCTTCTTCCATCCCAGGGTATAAAAAGCATCAAAGAGATGTGTTATTCACAGGTGAGACCCTGGAGCACCTTGTACTGACTCCCATTCTCCTATCTGACTCACAATGGGGCTGGCAAGCTGACTAGAGATGGCCAGGTGTTTTCTGTAGGCAGATTTCTGCTTGGTTCCTTCTTGCCCTTTCTTGACCATAGACATTCCCTGATTGTTTTCCCTTGGTCCCTCAGCCAACCCTGCAAAATTACAAAATGGGAGAGAAGCAAGGACTTGTAAAACGTCAAGGGGAGCCGGCACTCACACTGGTACCAAAGGGTCTACAGAAACCAACTCCACACTCAGATGTAACAAAGAAGAGTTTGGCATCTGCACACAACCACAGCAAAAGCTGGAGCTTCTGGAAAGAAATGAAAGAAGTAATTCAGGGGAGCACACTAGAGAGCCAGCAAAGAGAAATAATTCTTAAGGCCAACTAAACGGAGAGACTCTAACCAGGGCCTTGACTTCCATATAGTAGAACTCTGCACTCAATTAAGCCCAGAGGAAGTTTATCCACTGGAGCTGAATAATGAAACCATCACTCAAAATGATTTCATGTAACTTTTGTTGGTTGTGGGTTTTTTTCTTTTCAAGAGAGAAGCTGCAAGGCAGTTTAAAGCTCAACTGCATTAAGGTTCATGGGGGCTAGGTCATCTGGAGAAGCTCTGATTCCCTCTGGGCATTTTGATGATTCTCTCCCCTCCCACACATTTCCCTCTCTCTCTCAGCATGTCACATCCATGGCTATCAAGCCCTGACCAGCAAGAGCTGAGCAGGTGAACATGATTCAGATTCCATCCTTATTCTCTTTAGAAATATTTAGCAGGTTATCTAAAGATGATTTTGATTAATTATTATGCTGGACAAAAAGTTCAAAACCTCTTTCGGCACTGGTAAACCCATTCCTTGCCCTTTTTTCATACTGCAGACCTTAATTTCACAGCTTACTTCAGAAGGATGATTTCGCATAATCAAAGAGATGGCTTTACTTCTTTGTTATGGTCCCCCCACCATTGCAAAAAGGAGATGCAACACGTGTATATGTGTATATGGGACCCCTGATGGCCTAGTGGTTAGCATGCGGGACTCTCACCGCTGCGACCCAGGTTCAATTCCCAGTCCCCCCGGGCAGATGGAGCCCATTAGCCCTGTGAGGCCATCCATCTATGAGAAGGTCACTCTAAACAAACCTACGTCCTGAGGACCTCACTGCCATTGTCCAAGCTCGCTTGGCCCCGGCAGATGAACCTTAGGATTAAAGGGTGGGCTCAGTTCAACGCAGGCTGTGTCTCACCTAAAAAACCCATTGCGCAGGCTGGAAAGGTGAAAGACTTTTCCCAAAAATCTTCGTTCGCGAAGACTGGCCATTATTATTATTATTATATGTGTATATATATATTTATCTGGGTCAACTCCAGTTGAACACCTCAGCCAAATAATATTCAGCCATGTTCCTGAAGAAGGGACACAGTACTCATGCATAGATCCCCAATGTCACTAGGATATGACCTAACATGTACTATGTTAGAAAATAATATTTCCGCATTAGAAAGGAAAGGTGGGAAGGACATAGAAATATCCCAGGTGAGTGTTTCTTTTTATTTCAACAGATAAACATACAGAACTGCACTGGAAGCCAGCCAAAAAGCTCACACATAAGCTTGATCAGAAACTGGCAGATCAGATTCCTTTTTTCCCCTGTTATTATTATTTTGAGGACAAAGTCTTGGGGAGCACCAGCATTGAGAAAAATGAACATCAAATGTGTTCTTGTAGTGATACTAATGTGAAGACAGGATGACATTTTATATCTTAAGTTCATCTATTATCTTTCAAATATTCTGTATGTATTCTTCATCTTTACTTTCCTTTGAGAGCATGGCCACAGCAAGTATGCACTATCAATTATTTATGAAAATCCTTAGCTTCTTCTGCTCTGATTTCTGACTATAAACATGAATGTGCCTAATCAAGATGAATGGGTGCATCATTGATTCAAAAAATTGCTTCTTTGATTGATAAGCAGCTTAAATAAATGGCCTTCACTGCCTGCTTAGTTTGATTTACATTAAGTGCCCAAACTCCTCACTAACATTAGAGCCTCTTTGACCCAAGATTTAGCCAATATCTATGAAAAAGACTACCTCTCCCCTAAGAGTTTCACAATCTAAACACTCATGAAAAGTTGAGATATAAAGGGGTGAACCAGTCTGCCTGCCAACCAAAGCAGGTTACTAGCAAGGCATGGAACATAATCCATATCTTCTGCCTCTCAACAGGGATGGTGGCGTCTTGCCATATTGCTGCAAGATCTGCAATAGCTTTCACCAATATACTGCTAGTGATTCAGGTTGACTCAATGAAGCTGGCTCTTCTCCACTGCATGAGATGCTGGAGTTCTATTAACTCACAGTTTCTTTGTCCCTTTCACTGGTTGGCATTATCCCTCAAGAGAGGTTCTGCAACTAAAAAACTATAGAAAATTGTATGTATAGAGATTTGAAAAGAGCTTGTTTAAGCTTACCAATCTAGGTATTTAACTTTGGGTTTGAAGTGTTTTCTCAGAATGAACGTTTTTATTGACAGGAAATGTTTGGCTTTTTTCCCCTGAAAATCAATTCCAAGAAAAGTCTGTATACTCCTCAGGCAAACTGCTGACTTAGGAGCAACAAAAGGATAATAATAATCTGACACTACCCCCTCTCAAGAAAAAAAAAACACAATAAAAAAGCAAGTATCTCGATTCCCCAAGACACCAATGTGTGTAGTGTGGCTAGTCCCCTTTTTTCACCCCTATAATCATTGCACTTCTCAGCAGAGTCAAGGACATGAATTTTTAGTAAGAACATTTCAAAAGATCTCCCAACGCCCTACCCTCCTGAAAGGGCAGCAGCCCCCTGCACACATGGAATTTCTGCTGAAGCTCAATTCCAGCTATAAGTTTATGTGCCATTTATATGCCTGCACTGGACCTAGGTCTTCTTTTCCCTCAGGAAGCACCCCAAGTTTATCCTCTTTCCTTACTGTATTCTTCCTCCCTTCCACCCCTAGCATCCTGACCTAGCATACAAGGCTCAAAGAACACCCAACTACTTTCATTTGCAGCAGTAATGCTTTGAGCAGCTGAATGGAACTAGATGGAACTGCACTTTTGCTATAACATCATGTGGGTGATTTCCATAGACCAAAGCACTCCATACGTAAATAGTGGAAAAGTACCAAGAACAACTCAGGTCCCCCTTTATCTCAGACAGGATCTGTTTTGCAACGTAGTTGTAGCATAAGTTTGAGTGTAAGATTTCTTACCCTGTTTATTTTCAGGAATTATCCAGCCATAAGGAATTTTATACTGGGAAAATCTGACTTAATAATGGACCACATGAAAGCACCCAGTTAATACAGCAAAGGCCATATTTTGATGTCAGAAGTTCAAAACTCAGTGCAGAAGGACAGAAGCCTCATTTAAACTGCCCTCTAGATAAAATTCCCCAAACTTCTTATTTAGCATGAGCATAACTGTGACAGATAGACAAAGCATGTTCCATATTACAGTATCACATGAGCTAATGCAAATTATTTATAGAATCACAGCACCATACAACGCTTTGGATTGGAAAAGAGCTTAAAGATCACCTACTTCCAACCCCTCTGCCATAGGCTTTGATAGACCAGGTTGCTCGAAGTCCCATCCACCCTGGCCTTCAACACTTCCAGGGATGGGGCATCCATAACTTCTCTGGGTAACCTGTTCCAGTGCCTCACCAACCTTACAATAAAGAATTTCTTCCTAATATTTACTCTAAATCTACTGTCTTTCAGTATGGAGACATTCCCTCTTGTCCTATCACTGCAAGCACTTGTAAAAAGTCCCTTTCCAGCTCTCTTGTAGACCTCTTTTAGGTACTGGGAGGCTGCTGTAAGATCTCCCCAGAGCCTTCTCTTCTCCAGGCTGAACAACTCCATCTCTCTCAGTTCGTCTTAATAGGAGAGGTGGTCCAGCCCTGTGATCACTTTTGTGGTCCTCCTCTGGACTCATTTCAACAGGGCCATGTACTTTGCTGCAGTGATAGGGGAACTGTGTTCCATTGACAGAGTCTCTGTCACCATGGGTTTCAAATGTTGCAACTCACACCTAAAAATACAAATAAAACCATAAAAGGAACTAAAAACAGGGACACTATGGCAAGGGTTTATGATTATAATGGAAAACAGGAAATACTTTCATAGGCAAAAATCTGGGAGACAGCAGAGGGAAAACTTAAAACTATATGCACACACTTTTCAGGGATGCAGACTTTTTTAAGGCACATTTCTAGCATTCCGTTATAAAAAGCCTTTTAAAATATTCAGACATGATTAGATCAAACATTTCCCAAACAAGCCCAACGAATGAGGTATGGCATTTCAGCTGTCTGAAAGATATGACTGCAGAGTGAAGCCTAGGGGAGGAGAAGAGACTTTAAGCTTCACTGACATATACTCCATATAAAAGGCATGCTAGGCAGACTTTTTGGGTCAGTGGTAATCAGCAAGAACATTAAAGACTAGCTATACTGTAACCATGGAAAAAAATCTCTTTTTATTCTCACATAGCAGAAGCAGTCACAATGGCTGTGCTGAGCAGCCAAGTGAGAGGCCACTTACTCTCCAGCCCAGTCCTACTGAAGCCAATGGTTCTCCAACAGCTATGGCAGTGAGTGAAGTCAGCTTGCCAGAGCCCCAAGACACCATTGTGCTCCTAAGCTGCCTAGGCACACTCTGGTTTTGCACCACTTGGTTAAGGAGACAGCTTAAGCAGAGATGGATCTAATGAAAATGTTCCTCCCCACCAAAACCACAGCAGTGAACATAAAAGTGCACCAATAATTGGTATTGAACTAATGTGTCACCAGTCCCCTGATTTGCACACTAAGGAAAACTGTTACATTTACGAGGTGCTGGGTGTTGCTAAAATCAGATGGCAAGAGGCTCATATCCCTTGCTCAGGTTTGCATTCTTTTCTCCTTGCTCTGTTTGAATTTCTTCAGCTGAAAGCAAGACTGTCTCATTGACTGTCAAGTCATTCAAATCCCAGATTTCACTTCCTATCAAAACAGCACACAATGACAAGAAGCAGATTCTTCTTTTACTCCAGCAGAGTTTTTCCCTCAAATTAATCACTCACCCTATGAGCCATTAAAGGAACTGAAATCTATACACAGCACTTGAATATATGTAAATAGGTTCCACTGTTACATGGTCTGCTGTTTGAATGGGATTTCAATTACCTTACGATCAATTGGAAATTGTACTTGGATGACATAGGGCCCTTTCTTAAATGCAAAACATACAATTTTAAAATGAGCCCCATTTCTTCAAAATAGACCCCAAGTAACCAGATACAGTCTCTTCAGAGGTTGTTCTTAGGTGTGGCTGGCTTAAAGAAGGTTTATATCTTTGCTAAACTTGCATTAACAAACAAAATCAGAACTTCACCATGAGTAAGACAGTATAGAGGCTATCAAAAACCTTCCAGCAAAATATACATATCCTTGAAAAGAGTTTGGATACTCCCTTCTCATGTTTAGCCCCCTCTAATGCCTGTCTGCCTCATCATTCAGTGCTACCTTAATCAAGAGGCACTATAGGCTCAAGTGAGTTTGATTTTAAATATTGTTGATTGCAACAGTCTCAGAAGAATCAGGAGAAAACTTCATGAAGAGATCCCTTGAAGAAAATTCATGAAACCTTCCATCACATGGCAAAGACTTGTTCCCACTAAGTACCCAAAGGGTCTGGCTCCAAACCCTGCAAAGATCTTGCAAGACCATCTCGTATGTAGAGTCACAACTTGTGTCTTCCCCAAAGCCATCTTGACAGGATGAAGTTACAAACATGGATATTTGCTTGCTTGTTCCACAGTCTTAATGATGTGCATAGCTACTTTTAGGAGAAAAACAAGGAAGCAGCCACCTGGCAATCAGTGTGTAGGGAAATATCCAGGTAGACACACAGAGCTAAGGAATGCAGCAAATAATTCAATGCAAAAACAAGAAGCCTGGGTTTTAGCAGGTACCTGGAGCTCCCACAATTAAAATTCTAATAGCACAGGCTCAAAGTACAGAAAGGCATGGAAAATAACAGGAGAGAAACGCTTTGTCTCAATGAAAGCATCTCCTAAGGTTTAAGGAATGACAGAATTACCTACATGCATTGCAATTACTGACCACCTTTCTTTTCCTCTGTTCCTGGAGCCAGAGCACCTGCACATCATTACAACATTACAGGTCTCGTTTTGTGTGTGTTGTGAGCATTATTATGTAAGACTGAGCTCACCATTCCATCCTGGAAGAGCTCTGTGTTTTGGGAAGCTACTGGCTGGTGTTTCTTACCCATCAGGACCAAGGTGTCAAGCATATAATGCTGCTTTTTGAGCAAGTAAAGAGGCTCTTGCTGGCATAGAGGCAAATGAGCAGCTTTCCCAGGAGTGTTTTTACAGGACACCAGCTCAATATTTAAAAAAAATAAAAATAAGTCAAGGATTATGTATGATGAACAGCTGGAGAACGTTAAACATATTTTACTTTAGGTTTGGCAGGGTTTAGTAAATCATGACTTAATCACGTTCCCAGGCCATCACTGCAAGTGAACTCTGGAAATGCTCAATAAGATATAAAGAAAGGATAAACAGAAGAATGGAAAAGACACTTCACCAGGAAGGACACAGTCATTTGTTATTCAGCTTTGGAGTGAAACAAATGTGAATAAGTCTCAGAAAGCAGAGATGAGAACAGCTATGAAAGAAGACCGTGTCACCTTCCTCCCTCAATCACAGGCACGCTTCAGCTGCTAACCTGGCCTGGACCTCTGTGTGGGTGTCTCCACTCTGCACACACACAGTCACACACAGAGCTGTAGGCTCCAGAACACTTTAATGTGGACTGCCTATTCCTTACTGCAATAAGACTTCAGTGTCAGGAAACACTGCCAGCTTTTTCAATCAGGTAGGCAGTGCATAAGCGCAGATAAATTCAAATTAGTTCCATGCAAGTTTTGAGGAATACTGTCATATGCTTTCCTGAAGATTAAGGGAGAAGTCAGTGAAAGCTGTGAAACTGACTTCAGTGGCACAATGTTTAGCTGTCTGAGCACTGCATTTACCTTATTCAAGCAATTTTAATAGCTGTAATAATTAAGCCAATGCTCTGATTTATTCTTTATTAACACCACTCGTTCATTATTTGTGGTTTCACTACCTTCTAGAAGCCAGAGGTGTATAGATTCTGGGCCAAACCCAGAAACAAGGCTTGTAAAACTGATATAAACTATACTTGGGTAAATTATATTCCACAAGATCATCTTAACTCCAAAAGAAATGCGAAAACAAAATGTTAAACTGGAGGTCAAAGCAATCATGTGTGAGTCATTGCACAAACCACACCATCTTCTGCCCTCCTACTGACTGCTTGAGCTCAGTCTTCAGTCCTTTGACCGGGCTTCTAGATTGCAAGACATCATATCACATGGGCCTGTGAGACAGTGCAGAAGCTTGCTCCATCCACTCTACACAAACCTGATGTGGCAGCACCTCCCATAAAATAAACAATGTCACCAGAAGTTGACCAAGCCAATGTAAAAGAATGTGCCATGACTTTTCTCCCATTTCCAGCAAGGTGCCCCTCTGGAATTTCCTGGAACAGAGCAGATGCCTCTGTATTTATCAGCACTCAGTAGATCTCCCTTTCATCTGTGGTCCAAAAGTTGAGGTGAGGAGCTCCCCAGTTGCCCAATGACCCACCTGACATAGTTTTGAACTTGTCACTTCCTAATTTGCTTCTATGTTTCCAACATCCCTCTACTGTACCAAGCTCTTCTGGTTTCCTTCATGACAAACTACAGTAATCCAGGGTTCCAGTCAGTGGCCTAATAGTGTACTGGTGTAAATTTTATGTGGCTTTAAGTTCAATATTTCCACTTTTTTTTTTTATTTTACATTTACATTATTTTACAAGAAAATAGCATAAAAATAAAGAATTCATTTTCCAGATCAATTTTTTCACATGCTTGTGACTTTTCACATTATAAAAAATGTTTACACCACAATGTAATTTTAAACCCTTGTTGTTTTTTATTCTTCATATCTCAGGTTTTTACAAGAACTTCACAGAAATTTTGGTGTTTTCAGTAACAAAACTTCCATTCTAATGGAAATTTTTGTGAAATCACTGCTTACAAACTGTGCTGATGTAAATTAAAGAAGAAAACCCTACCTAGTGTCTTTTATTCTTTCCTCTGCCCTGAAACAAACTCTCTCCCTTGCTTAATAATATGCAAGTTAAAAAGAAAATAAAGTTATACAACATTTTACAATACAAAGAAGTTTGTCAAGCATTTTGTTTTAAAGTATAGCCTGAGACAAAGTGGCAAACATCAGCTCTTACCAACACAGCTAAGTCTCCTAGCAAATAGCTAGATTGTCTTCAATGAGCTTTTTTAAGCATTTATTTTTTAAAGCATTCATGCACAGCTGCTTGATTACTTCTAATGGTTTGGCCAGAAAGATTATTAAAAAAAATCATAGAATTGAAGGCTTGAGGGCTTTCTTATCTATGTAAGAATGATATTTTTTTCAAGCTTACTCTTACTGAACATTTACACTCCCCAACTTTTGAAGCAATATGGCACAGTTGGCAGAATACAATGAAACCAATCAAGGAGGTCTGGGCAAGCACAGTTTACAACTAACAGTTTAGCACTAACAGGGACTGCAGTTGGGCCATGCTTTGAAAGTCAGACATTGAAACTTAATACAAGGAGCTCACAAGTCAGTTGTGATGGACTTGTATGTTACCAGTTACATGACATAACAACAATGTCCTGTTCACAAAATATTATCAATTTTGCCCCAGGAAAACACAGGCTTCTAAAAATTAACAACCAAATGAACAACTTCAACGTGCACTCAATTTGTCCTGTCTTGGGACTACTTGTGCTCAGTCAGATTCCTGCTAGGAACTGGCTGGTTTTCCGGAAGGAAGATATTAAAGACTGTGGTAGAAGTTAATCCTTTTCATTTAAGCACATTTTAAAGGCTGCTGCCAGCCACTAAGATATAAGACAACACATACCACCTCTTCAAAAGGGAAAACTAGGAAAAAACATAATATGTAAAGGAAAAGCCACAAATTGCAGCCCTCATCTTATTCATTCTTTGGACAGCAGTAGCAACTAGGCTGAAACACAAACAGTCTCCATTCAGAATTAAGTCAGTTTTTCACTTCAGAACATACACTTCAAAAATCAGTGTGCTTACCCATTATCAGGACCTAAATATGATACTTCCTGCCATTGTAAGCATTACTCAAATGGCTTCAGTTCAGATATATAAGCCGAGACAGTGTGTACTAAAGGCTTTCCTCCCAGCCCTGTGGCTTGTGGTGCCTGAAGGAGACCCAAGACAGAAAAGATGACCTCAGTAGGCAGCTGTACCCCCACCACACCCAAAGCCAGTTACCAGAGGCCCACGACAACCAACAGTAACAACAGCCCTTGTGGGACCACTTATTAGTTCCTTCAGTGTGGACAATGGCCAAGACGGCACCCCCACTGAAATTAATGCTAAAACCAGGACATCATGCTGGATGCCCAGCGGAAGCTGAGACAACAATGCCATCACTTTAGCCACCTCAGAGAGAGCAGGAGACACCAAAAAAAAAAAAAAAATTAAAATTAAACCTAATGGAGGATTTTGCTGTGAAGTCTTAAACTGAAAGAAAACTCCTTCAGAGACTGATAAATATGATTCGCAGCTTTTATCTAAGCATCAGCTCAAAGTATTTCCTTCTTTTCTAGTTAAAATAGGGATTTGAGTACCAGAACAATGATCTCTAGTCAAAGACTCTCACAGACGGAGGGATCACACCAACTCATTTCCTACTGGAACAATGAAATCAAACCAAGGTTCGGGAGACCAGCGTTTGTTGCTATTATTTGAGCTGGCACCATGTGCACTCTGCAGTACTTTGATGTGGCTGCCTTAGGCAGCCCGTAACAGAAGTAATAGTATTGTAAAATATAAACAATCCCAGCTAGCAGTTTGGGAAAGGATAAAAAAAAAAAAAGCCAGAGCCCCTGCTTTTGGAGCAAGAACCAGTATACTGCCTTCTCTACTTGCAGGGTCTGAAAAAACTAACCCTAAATTTTAGCAGTGCCAAGACTGTGCTCTTGAACGTGATGGTATGTGTGCCAGCACAGAGACTCCCCTGAGCCAAACTGAGCAATGCAGTGCTATCCCAGAGTTACCCCAAGTGTCCCCATGACTGCCAATGAAAGGTTTCTCCTGTTGACATAGAGGCTTTAAAAACTTTATGTTGCCAATGAAAGTGATAATCACAAAAATAAATTTAAGCACTGTGAAAATAACGCTCACATTCCAGTGCACCCCTAACACACAGGAGTAGATAATTTTTTAACTCATTTACTGCTTTTCAAGTGCACATTGCAATGAAAGGGTAAAAAAGTGGGCACTGGAAAGAGCCACGGAGCACACCTACTAGCAGACAAACCCACACAACACATGCTACGTGACCAGCCAGGCATCCATCCTCCCAAACGAATGGAAAACAGAACAGATGTACACAATAGTAGTACTTAGGAGTAGTACTACTTTCTTGATTCTGCACCAGCTCCCTTTTACCTCCTTGGACCTTCTTACCTCTCTTCTTTTCACTGCCAACCTCATCCAGTGCCTCTTGAATTCAGCAGGCTTCCTGCTACTGCTTTCAACAGCCTTCAGTCAGACTCAACAACAATTAAGGCTCTGCCATTATGAGCAAACCCCACCAAGTGAGGAATTTCCATCATGAGATGTGATATGCATGGGAAGGCATGGCCAGCAATGCTTGGAGACAAGGTCTGCCATAGCGGAGTTGAACCAGGAGGTGGAACAGAATGCCTAAAATCACAGAAATCCCAGTTTAGCAAAGGAAGACATAACCTAGCCTTGAGATGGGAGGGCAAAACTGACTTTGTTTTAATAACTGCAGTCCTGCCGGAGAAAAAAAAAAAGGCAACACATGTCACAGAAGTAGAATAAATTTAATGGCATTAATGCTAAGAAGCAGAGGGCTCCAAGTGAATCCAAAGCAGTTATTGTTCTTCTACTATCAATCGCTGTGCTAAAAGCCTTTTGTATTTTAAAGCCTGAAGCGAAGCTCACAAGTCTTAAGATTCATTAGATCAAAGGAAATGGTTTATAGAAAAACAGACAGATTTAAGGACATAACTAAACATATCTATTTACAGGTCTAATCCTTAAGGCATTGGTTGTATTACTCAGTCTGTACATGGACAATGGTATTGATGGTGGTGCTGCTCCAACTCCCTTATTAAAATACATTCAGATGGAGATGTAAACATTGAGTTGTGTTTTCTAGAAGTAAATTTATAGCTATCAAAACCAGACAGTATTCCTCACTTCCTTTATCACATTATTTCCAGATAGATGGAATGCATGATATGAAATGCCGGTCATAAAATATGCAACCTCTGATTAATAAAATGAAGGCAGGTTTTAACTAAGTCTATTCAGTAGTTTAAGAGATTAAAAGCATTAAAGAAGAGTGTTAGGGGGGAAGAATTAAAAATATGGCGGCTCCTTACCATTCATCCAGATTCCTGTAATTTAGAAATGAGTTCACAAGAGGAATGTCAAGAGAAAAATATCTAAGTACTGTCACATGCATGGGCCAATTTTGAAAGAAAAACATCTCAATTCAACCAGTTTTAACTGTTATTCTTTTATAATTTTTCACTTTCTTCGCAAAAATAGAAGGTACTGTCACTGCCAGGTATCACTACCAGTTCCAGATTAAACAGCAAAATCTACCAAGACGTCCCCCATAAAAATAGGGGGGAAAAAAGTACACAGTGAAAGCAGCAGCAAAAATCCTTTGAGCAGGATGGAAAACTGCCTCTTACTGCAATTACAGAAAACAGCAATATGCCTATCAGGAAGTCCTCTAGACAGACAACCCACAATTTATTTATGTTTTGGATTTATTTTAAGGTGCTGAGATCAGTTTCAAGTAAATTCACCTTAAAAGAGAGATCATATGCTAATCTCTGTCCGTTATTGCCAAGCCCAAGTATTCAGAGATCAGTAGTCAAATGCTATTGGCTCCTAAAACAGAGTCCGCATACGTATCATCCAGATAAAAGTGCCAGGGCTCTGTAGGTTGTTTATTAAAGGGTAGTTTAGCGCTTTTCATTTACCTTCAGGGCTGTGAACCTCTAGAGTTCAAAACACTAATGTTTACAAATAAACTAGCTAGTAACTTGTTTCTTCTTAAACATGAAGAACTAATGTTCAAATAAACATATGATTCTAGTTTTTGGCAGTCCAAGATGGTCAATAAAATCACAGAAGTTGGCAACACTGCCCAGAGTGACAGCAAGCCTTAAACCAAGGGCAACAGTTCATCTACTATTCTACAAGGTCCCCTTCCATCAGTGTTTTTGCAAAGAGTTACTAGCAGCACCTCTCAAATAATACAGCCTATGCTAGCACAAAGTGAATAAGATTAATAAAATAGCTGTTAATGGCATTCAGGGACAATGTTGTAACAAAAAGAGAACAAAATGCTTTAGCTTCATTTGCATGCTTAGCAAACTGTGCATGGCACACTGCATTTTTCTTGTGCACAGCTTTCACTTAAACTCAATGAAGACCATATAAAGTGCCTCAGCTTCACTGTTTCACTCATTCTCATCTTTCAGAGACCACAACTTATTCCTAGGCTATCCACTTTTTCCTCACATCAAGAAGTGACAAAGGGTCCAAAACCAATCAAACTAATTTCCACACAGATGAAGCAAGCAGCACAGTTACATACTTTTTTTACTGCAAAGATCTCTCTTAAAGCTTCAGTGTTTTAAGCACAAAACAGTGCCTCTGCTTGCAAAAAGACAAACCTACAAAAAACCCCAAGGGGGGGGTCAAACCATAGGCACAGAAATATTTGGGACTGTGCCACAGGTTGTAGAGCAGTCACACTGGTCCACTATGTCTGTCCCACAACAGCAGACCTCTCAGGCATCTTCCTTCCCAACTAGCAGAAAAGCCCTAAGTCGTCATGGAAAAGGGGATGCATCTCAGTACTACACTACTTGTTGGGAGATGTATCACAACCCTTGCCTCTGGTCTGCCACTGAGCAGCCCTGCCTCTCATTAGAAGTTTCCTGTTAGGTGGTGTAACCTAGCTGCATCACAGCAATCTCTTTCCACCAGACCCAGCTAATTCCAGTACATATGGTCAGTCACAGGATGATACTGAAATATGTATGAAATTCAAGCCTGGCTGCTAGGAGGGAGCAGGCAGAAGTCAAGTGTGGGGTCTCAATGTAATATAAGCACCAGTCTGCCCCAAGCTAGGCAGAAATCACACAGTGCTCTTGAACCACAGTTTCTGAAGCCAGAGTATTGAGTCTTTCTCCAAAGCAAATCCATTTATTTGTAGCTAGGAATTCTACACCTAGCAGCCCTGACTCTGGGATAAAAGTAAGATAAACGTGGAGGAAGTAACAAGGTATGGGTACTAGGAGGTAATGAAGAACCCATTAGTTTAATGTTCTCACTTCTAAGCTAGATGACCTTAGCCACGCACACAGTACATAAAGGAGAAAAGTTACCACCAATTTTCTCAGCAGTCCACTACAGGACCATAACCATGCTAGTCTTAAAGAAGAATGCCATTAAAGGGGCCAACTTCCAGAAAACAGTGGCAACCCACATGAAACATATATGGCCCTGTGCTGAAAGGTTGCTGCAGTACTTCCAAACCCCACAGAAGCTCAGTTCCAGTCCTAGCCTGACTTCAGGCCTGCACAGGGATGCAGCCCCACTCCGCACACTTGTAACCATATTCCAAAAACAGCCATTGGCCTCCTTCCTCCACAAATATTTGCAGACGTTATCCTCGCTCCCCCATCACTGCTACATGCAGCCTAAGTCTCCCAAATGAAGTTATCTGTTGAGGGCAAACACTTCCATCTGAAAGGCCCTGCCACGTGCCTCCTGGCATCGGAATGAGAAATCCACACACCCTGGTGACTGATAGACAGTAGGTGACTATTCTGCTATGGGACATGGGGTCTTGAAGTTGAGTTCAGGCCATTCAGGCTCTAGACAATCATACTGCAGCAAGTGGCCATATTAATATCACTGGCATCACTTCTACCTCCATGCCAAGGCAGGACAGCCACTTTCTCCCTGCAGTATACCCCAAAATGTTCCAAAAGGCAGGTCACACTTAAGGAAATCCCCAGCATAGCTAGAACACCACTTTATCCAGTTCTGCATCAACATGGGGACAAGAATACAACTGTGAGAGAGTTAATTGTCCCAGTGTGGGTATTTTTCTTTATTTTTACCTTACCTGGAGTAAAAGAAAGTAATCGGTAGCACAGGTATATGCTAACCCAGGTCCACAAGGACCAAAGCCTTTTTACCTTCAAATCATCTATTCCACAAAATTTTTTTCCACATGCTTACAGTTAAGGTGATTCATTTGAGCTTAGTTTTTTGTTTTGTTCTTGAAATGAAAAATGCAAAACTGTAAAACTGAATGTTTAGGAAGTCATTTATATGAAACAAAGTATCCTGCACTATTTTAATTTTTTTGCTGACATTCACATGGGTTCCTCACAGCACATTTGTCAAACATTGCCCTTTACATTGCCCTATAAAACCATACTCACAGCCAAATTTACCTTTATAGCACTTAATATAGAGGACAGCAACAGTAGGGTGCATATGTTTTCTTAAGTTCCTGAATCGTACCAAAAAGATGTGATTTTGAACATTTGAAGACAAAGATGTAAACATTAGCCCCTTTGATACAGATAGGAGGAGGCTTGTACCTACTGACTGAGCTCCTAACATTCAGTAAGAAAACATGTAAAACATTTTCTCAAGAAAAGAAAGGTAACACTGTTCCCAAGCTCAGTACCACTGATTAGCAGAATATACCGTCATCTACTGCTACTGTATAGCCTAGACATACATAGGTCCTAAGTTCCATAATTAGTGTCCTCTGTTACAAAGATACAGTATACATTCATGCCAGAATGGAGGGGAGAAGGACAGGGGTGGGGGAAGATACTTTTTCTGTATAAAAGAAGCTACTGTATTTTGCTGGCTCTCTGCAGACGGGTTCTGTAGGTGGCCATTTAAACAACAAAGGAAGTTCAAAGGTTCAAAACAGACTTCTGTTTCTTAATACACAGAAATCTGCATTTTTAAACTCAGTCTCCCTGCTGTGCAATTATGTATGAATTTAAGACCAGTCGTTTTCTTACAAGAGGCTGCGTTGTGCAAGTGGGAGACAAAATCAGGTCACTCAATCATGAGAAGTAAATTTCCCCCCACCAGCCACTGCACTCCTGAGAGAGACAAAGAGGAAAAGACAGATTTTATTCCCTGCTCAGACTAGTCCAATTTCTAATCAAATCCTTTGGAATTTTGAATACCTTTTCCATTTCCCTTCAGACTCGGGTACTAACATGGGAACCTAATTAAACCATAAGTATTGCTGTGTAAAGACCAACACTGTGTTAAGATTTGACTGAAAGAAAAGATCAGCCAAGTCCGCTGCTGTAAAATATACATCCCCTGTTTAAAACAAGGCACCTGTCCTCTCTGAGACTTCTGTGTCTATTCCAATCTCATTTTCTTTCTCTTATTTGTCTTTGAACACTTCATTTAAAATTGTTCCTTTCCTCTGAGACATTTTATATATCCACTCAGTATGTTCATAGTGGTCCATATTCATTGAAGGTTATGCCTTTCCAGAGAAAAAAGGCTACAGAAGAACAGACTAGTCCCAGTTGATGTGCTTTGCCCCATTCCTCACCTTAGAACCCTTCGAACTGTCAGTAGAAATTCCTCCAATTTCACAGCAGCTTTGCACAGGCAAGAGAAGCCACAGCAGCAAAGCCTGACCCATGAAGAAGTCTCCCCCACCCGCCACCCTCTGATGAACATCCACATAAAAAGAACATTAATATTTAACAACTCTCCAGAGATAAAAAAAAAAAAAAACAAAACAACTTATCTCCTGGTATTGAACCAGAATTCAGTATTAGTGAACCTCTCTGAGACAAAATTTCTATTGCTAAAACCAGCTGACTTCTTGTATGCTTTCATAGGGAAATCAGTAATTAGGGGTAAGGCTTTTTCCAGAAAGACATGGCAAAGGAAGTACATCAAGCCTAAACTATATAACTATGACTGTCTCCTTTGCTCCCAACACAAAGATGTGTTTGGAATAGCAAACCTGGAAAGAAATTACCTCCATGACTACCTTTGCAGAGATTACTCTCAAGTCAGCTCTCAACAGTTGCTTCTACAGGAGAGATATGACCCAAGTCCATCAGCTTCATTTATGGCAGTTCTGTTCTGTAAACAGTTCTGTTACACAGCACAAATTCAGGGTGTGCTGCACTGTCTCACACAGGTTGGCTGTTCCAGGGCTGCCAAACAGTGTCTTATTTCCCTTATGAGCAGTCATTTTTAGATTCTGTATCAAAAAATGAGTACTATCAGACATTTCTATTTATTAGGCATTCAAAAACTATTTTGTTGTTGTCAAATGTCAACAGTAACTATATCTGGTTATTCAAAGCTTATTTGCAAAAGAAATTGATGCTGTACACTAGAGATTACAAAGTTAATTCTGTTTAGTTTCAACACGTGCAGTATACTGCACAAGATCAAAAAGGAAAAACAAATCAGAAAATGTGTTTTCCTGCTCTGATCCTCCAACACAGCCCACAGTTTCAACCCTGACCCAGTGTAGTTCAGTACTGAAGAGCTGTGGACTAATTCGTGGTTAGTAAGTCAAGAAAGAAAATCAATCACTGGATCACAGTAGTATCTTTTATCTGTAAATAAGAAAAAGCCTAGGGTTTACCCTTTCTTTCCATATACAATAAAACACAAACTGATGCAAAGAATCTTGAAAAGAAAATTGAAATATGTGAATAAATCTAATAATTGAAGATACTACAATTTAAATATATAGATGGACAGATATTTAACCTGCACTGGCTGCCGCAAGAGAGGAGCCCCAAAGAAAAGATACAAGGACTCCCTGGAGCAACAACTCAGCCTCGGGCATATTGATCACCATAACTGGTCTACTCTGGCCTCCAATCGGGAGGCCTGGAGACACACCATCTATAACACTGCTGATGCTGTTGAGAAAGCACGCAGGATCACCCTTGAGGAGAAAAGACAATGCAGAAAGAATCGTGCCTTGCAGAATATCCCATCTAAGGAGTCTCTCTGCTGTGTCTTTTGCAACCGGACTTGCCTTTCTCTTATTGGCCTTTTTAGCCACCAACACGCTTGCAAGAAACGTGGGTAGAGCCCTTCCCAAATCTTCGTTCGCGAAGCCTAGCCATGATGATGTATCTGTGGATGTTAGAAATTACAGCTAAGGTTGCCATGCTCAAACCTTGTTAAAGACCACAGTTTGACAAGCTGCCTGCTTTCCCAGTTCCCCAGCGCTTTCTCTTCCTGGGGTCATGAGACTATTTTTTTGTGAGAGTGAAGAAAGTAAAAGGAAGAAGAATTTTGAAAACAATCTTTTTATTTCAGTCTGAATTGCCACTTTTCTGTCTGAAAGAGGCATCTGTGTACTGAAAACAACCTTTTTCTTCTCTAATTTTCCTCCTAATTTGTGAAGCAAATCTTTTTCTGCCTGCACGGAACAGGTATCATAGACTATGTTCAGAGGGAGGAGAGACCTCTGGTAGCCCTAGAAAAGCTACTAAATATCCGTGTGTGACTTCTACCGAAGTGTTCTCCTGAAATAAGAGTAAACTCTTTAAACACTACAGGCCTAACTGCTGCTTTTTCAGCAAACATCTCTCAAGGGCAAGTTGAGGGACAACTTCTCTCCGAAACCATCATCCTCCAAGCACTTAGCAAGCCTCATTTTGAATGCACTTCAAAGTCTCCTTCCCTGGGAGGAGCTTTTCCATCAGCCTATTTTTGTAAGAAAATGCAGGTTACTTGCCAACTACATATCCATCTTTTCCTACATGATATGTCCGGCTCTTGTTGAATCCAGTTGTCCCCCCAGCAGTGACAGAGCCTCACAGGTCAGATGCAGACATTGCACAAATGAGGGGACTAAAACATTACGTTCTGCCAAACCTGTGCTAGCTTTGGGACTGCAGCACAACATTCATCTCCAGATGCAGAATTGGCAACATCTAGCTGTGTGTATTAATGCTGTGGTGGAGCCAGCACTGCCAAAGCCAGAGGAGGGACAGCCTGAAGGATGAGGAAAGCATCAGTTGTGCTAGAGTCAACTCAAGGACGGAAATGGTACAGCAAGGTGAGAAACTGGACCCAGCCAGGGCCAGGATCTACTCTAAGCTGTTTCATGTGAGGCATGTGACTGCAAAAAGATTAGATGGAAAAATTAAAAGCAAGCCCAGCATTAAGAGTTCAGATGATAAATCCTTCCAGATGGGACCCATGCACCACTGTTCTTTCTGTCCAATCTCGTGTTACAAAGGACTGAAGCCACAAAACTGCCCTCAGATCCCACACATCTATACTGAACTACATCCTCTTTGAATTCAATTTCAGCAGGTATTAAAAGGAAGGGATTTCTCTTTCAGCTCTTGCTAGCATTTTCATCCCATTCTGGAATTTGTCTATCATTTTTATCTTTTGATTTAGAAATGTTAATAAAGATTGATGGTCTCCCTGAGGAAAAACAGGTGAGGAGATAGCACAAGTTGGATTATATCATCCCAATAAATCTTCCTTTCAAAACAAACACAGCTTTCTCTTCTTGCAAAATACTGCTCTTTAAAGACTGTACTTTGTTTTTTAATAAAGAAAAAAGTCTTTCAACTGTGTTAATGATTAGCAAATGAATATGGCAGCTCACCAAGATGCTTAGGCCTGTAGCTTCAGTCACTTATCAGATTAATACATATAAATGAAGGGTTCTGTAGTCTTCACTTACAATGGCTGAAGTCATCGGAATTAGATGGCACAGTACAGAAAGGCAACAGCACTGAGCCTGGAGAAAAGGGGAGGATGGAGAGAAACTAAGGAGGAAGGAGCTCCCAGAACACACACATAAGGATACTGCTGTCTGCAGCCTCCTTTGAGCAGTGAACGACACTAAGAAATAAAAGAGTTCCAGAAGCAGCTTATAAAAATAATTAGTGGCATGAAAAGATCTACAGATGGAAAGACACTGAAGAGGTCTGATGTGTTTAATTTAGATATAAGGACACATGAAAGAGGTACACAAAGTAATGAATAGCACAGAGAAAGAACTCCAGGATTCTTTAATCATCCAGCTTTGTAATGCAAGAACAAGTGGGTATTCAGAGAAATGAAACGAATTCCAGAGAGTTCCCAGGCAATGCACAGGTAACCTGCAGAGCTGCTGGCCATGTTTCATCACTGAGACCAAGAATTTAGAAAAAACACACACACACACACACACACACACACAGCTCACTCAATTAATAGTAGCCTGTGCAATGACAACATACAGAGTCAACAAACAACACATAAGAAGCTCATGCTTCAAAGACCTGTCAAAGCCAAGCCTTCCTTCTCTAGGATAAACCTTCATGTGTGGGCAGTTGTTACTACTTTTTACTACAGTACTTCTTACACTTTGCTTGCACCATCTGGTACCAGCCATGATTTTTCCGATATAAACTATTTTTCTAAGTGTCTGAGAATTGCCATTAGGCTCATGGTAGAAAGAATACTCTTCCCCTCCCCTGAGCCCTCTTCCCGTGTTACCTCAGCCTGAAGCAGCCCAGGCCTGCGATGGGGGAGATCCTGTGCTGCTTCCTCTACTGTTACAGCAGGAACACTAACATTGTCATGTGTTTGTTTCCATGGTCCTGGAACACCTCCCCAGAGGCACTTCATTCCCTCTCTAGCAGCAGCAAGGCTGAATGTAACTGAATCCCAACCTGGCTGTCATCCTCAAGCATTTTCACAACAACTGAAGAGAGTGTGCATGGACACAGGTCCACAGTTTTTCTTAAGAGTTGATAAAATGGGGAAGCTAATGTAGGTCTCCTGCCACTGGCCATAGCTACAGAGTCCTCCTCAAGCTGTAAAAGCAATTAAAAATGTCTTGGTAGACACAGGACCAGTGGTCTGGGCTCATTTTCACAACTGAAAAGAAAACTAGGTTCTCCCCAGGGAAATGGGCAGAGGAGTCAATCCTACACCACATCAGCATCTGGGGAGCACAGGGCAGAAGGGGCACCCTCAGCACAACTCAGGCCATAAGCACGGGACAGCTTTTGCCTCCAGAGGGCAGAAAAACGTAAATGGAAATGATCCAGCTTGACGCGACTGCTCCGTATGCCTGGTCCTTTTAGTGAGCTCCCTCGGAGAGGGAGGGAAAGAAAACCCCAGAAGTGATTCATGAGGGAGTGAAGCTTTGTCCGCCTGAATAATGAACTAACGGTTGGCCCTGCCGACAGCCCCGCGTCCTCTACAATCACATCAGTCTGTGCTTTGTTCTCGGCCTGCTCAGCCATCAGCTGAGGAAGTTCATCTGTCTCAGCAGTATGCAGTAATGATGGCAAGGGTTAAATACCACTTACATGGAGGTACAAAAGGCCAGTATAATTTTATATGAGGCCAGACAGCTGGTTTGGGTAATTCCAGTTTTCACAGAGCTTTCTTTCCAGTAAGTCCCCTTAAAAAAGCTTTTCCCTGCGAGTTAATTCTCTCACTGGAGAATGCCAGCACAGCTCCAATTATCTGTGAGACAATCCAGAGCTAAGTTCACTGTTAAACTCAGACCCAAACTAAGGCTTCAAGAGAAAACCTGTTATAAAAGACCTCACCCTGAAATCATTTGAGGACAAGGTGGAAAGTTTGGTTTGTGTTGGGGTTTTTTTCCCTAAAAACCCTCACCACTCAAGGTTTCTAAGAGTTTCCAGATAAGAACATGTGTTTTTAAATCATCTCAGTGCTGCTTTGGAGTTTCCACAACGTACAATGACACAATCAGCTGCTTTTTATTAACTTATTTGTTTGTGCAACAGCATTGGTGAATGTTCATCCATTCATCGCTTCACATCAAGCAACTGGGGCAGATCCAGTAGCAGGAGTGTTCAGTGCTTGCCAATTCTGGAACATCAGCACTAACTAATAGCTGAATCATGCTTGCCTTGCCTGAGCAGGCACTCACTGAAGACAAACAAACACACACACACACAGTTGCTTACTAAATCCACTTTCCTCCTTGTTTTAACAGCTAAAAAGTGAACTGAAAACATAAGTCAACAGCAAGGCATTCAAGGTGCAGCTGAATCCTCCTTCCACTTGCTACCTCATCTCCAAGATAATTCCAAATCATGAAAAAATGCCCTTCTTAGGAATACCCCTGCAATCATGGGTACAGGAAGGAGCTGATCCATCAGGAGTCCTGTAAACAGATTTTAACCTACCATGCACAGCTCTGCAAAGCTTTGAAATACCATCCTAGAAGCTCTTGGGATTTCTCACAGTGTGAGCTAACAGTCTCTGACTGCCAAAGAACTGAGGGGGAAAGGGGCAGAGCAAAGTAGGCTCACAATTTGATAACATGCTTTATGCCCTTTGCCTCAGCGCACGACTTGAAGCCTTTGGCACATGACCCTGCTTTTGAGAACAGATGAAGGATACTAGGCATCACTCTTCAATTCACAGGACAACAGGGCAGGAGCAATAGGTGCACTCACAGGTGCAGGGTGTGCCACAGTAGCCCTCAGAGACCCAAAAAGAAGAGCTTCTTCACTTGAACAATGTGCGTGTTATCACAAAAAGGAGAAAGTCCCTTTACTGCACTTGGTCTGACTGACAGGCTACTAAAGGCGGTGGGTTCTGTCTTCCTTGCAAGTCTTCTTAATGGCTCAGAGCAGTGGAATTGGTGACTGTCCTTTTAGAGGATAAATGAAAAAGCATGATCCTAGAAGCTTTTAATTAAGGCACCTCAAGCTCTTAAATGCTTCAAAGATCGGATTATAGAGGAGCACACAAAAGAACAAGAAAATCCCATAAAGTCCAGTCGGATTTCTGCAACTATATATTCTGTAACTACCCCTTTGACAGCACTATCCTATCTGATCTGATTCTGAATTTTTGCAATCAGTAGAAGTGGACAAGCTGCTTGGATGCTGTGAAGATGCTGTGTGTGATGGAGCGAGGAGGTGTTTCAGCAAAAGGCAGGTTTCAATTTGTCCTACAGTGCCTGATGATCTTACAAGAACAGATTGCAAGCAGTTTTGAAATGTCTTGACCAAAGCACTGTTGCTGTCCCTGCTGGAAACAAAAGCACCTTATAATCATGCCACAAACCAAGAAGTTTGATAACAAGCTCTCTCCTCTACCAATCTGCCACTGTAAATCCAAGAACGGGGATCTCCACCTCCACTGAAATGAAAAAAGCTGTATATCTGGGTTTAAAAGGTAAGGGGGATCTAATTACACTTTACAAGCCACCTGCAGATCTTGAGTAAACTACTATTTAATTGAGCCATTCTTCTGAAATTTCCTTTAAAGAGAAAAAAAGATACTGACTAATTATACTTTCTTTGATCCTTTCCAACATAAGCAGCTATGTGAAGAAAGTAATTTTCCTTCCCTGGGTCCTCTCCTATTTGCTTTCTGAAGTGTCATCTTGCTGCAGGAGGCAATCCCCACTCATGCAGTAACACTGCTTATCCTGCCCACAATCTCTTTTAAAGATGCAGCAGATCTGAATAAATACCATCAGCATTACTAATGAGGTAGGTCTACTGCCATGGGTGGATAAGCCAAAATGATTTCTGATGTCTACCCAGGTAGAGCAAAGAACCACCACATCAGGATGCTGCTTGTGACTTTCCCAGCCTCTACCAGGATTTTGGGAAAGGGCTAACTCCTAATACATCCTGTTCTGGCCACATCCCCTCAGGAATAGCAATCAAACTTAATGTTGCCCCATAACCTTTCATCCTGGAGCAGCTCTTTCTCCCTCTAGACTTCATACGTAGACGATAATTTAAATATTCTTCTGCATGTGAATGGTATCTACACTCCCTCTATGCTTGCGAACTACAGAGGAAAAGGAAATATTAGTTTAATAATGCACTAAGGTGTTGGTAACAAAAGCAAAGCTACAGCTTTCCATAATGTTAGATTTATTATACGAAGCTTTTAATACTTGAAGAGATTAACAGTGACAGATTCTCTTGTAGACTAGCAAAAGCTATTGCAATTCTTGCAACTTTCACATTAATCACATTTAAACATGCTGCTAACAGATGGGCATCATGGAGCGCTAGGTCTCTCACAAGCCAGTACTAACAAAAAGCATGTCTAGGAGATCTTGTGGCTTCTACAGTTCAGAGAGATTGTATATGCAGGGACCTTGTTATTGTTTTTGTTTTATATAATCTATGATTATTAGAAAAGCTCAAGTTAAATAGATGACAGGCTTCAGCATACATGAGTGGGAAGGGAAAGGGAGTAGAGCAGAAAGAGTCAAAAGAAGACCACCCACACAAAGTTCCTCTAAGTCCACATTTCACATGCAGGATCCTGACTTTTCCACTACACAGGGAAAGCCTTGGGTTCTGTACTGTAAGTTTTCCTCTGACACTACTACCCACACAAACCTTTCCCCAAAGCTCAGACACAAGCCCAAGCTGTGCAAAGCAAGCTGCCAGGCTTTAACCTGGCTGGACTGAGAATCACAGTCTGTCCTCCCTCCCCTTTCGTTAGTGCAGATGTCAAGCTAAGATGGTCCTTTTTGACTGAAGGTGGGAGAGCACCTAAGAAAACATCAGCGTTAGCACTTGGCACTCAGATAGAACATATCAGACATTTAATAAATTTCCCAGCACTGTTTTTTAATTAAACCAAGTCCCAAGGTAAAAACCTCATCTTTACATGACTGTAATTAACCAAGACACACTGTCTGTAATTTAAGAATGCTCAATCTCCTCTATGAGCCAGGCCTCAAAAGAAAGACTGGCAATTGCAAACTCAGACCAATCTAAGTTAGTCCTCACAGGGTAAGAGCTGCAAAGCTCTGTGACGAGGACTCCTGCTTGCTGAAGGAGGACTGGAGAATTCCACCTGCAGACACTGCCTCCATAGGGCATCTGGAGGTGTTTGCCCATGAAGGATAGAAGCACTCTTTATGTGGAAGGATCTCAGTCCTGCAAATTGCTTGCCATTTACAAAGCACATCGCGTACATGGTGTATCTATCACCACACAACGCAACTCACCCTCACTGCTTGTGTGATAACACCTCTGAGAGGAAGGGATGGGCTGTCATTCTGCCACAGAGCTGAGGAAGGGAGGTCTACAGAGACTGTGGCAGTACCCGCTTCACACTGTGACATTCACAGAAGTTAAGGGACTCATGCAATTTAGAAACTTTCTCTGCTCAAGAGTGAAAAGACAGGCTCACCTTTGAATGAAATGGATGGCCCAAAGTTTACAGTGCTAAAACTTGGTGATCCGAATCCCACTAACAACATTCAAGTTCCCATGAAAAATCAGCGGATGAATCCAGGTCTCCTAAGCTTCTGCGTCCTCCTCCTCAGTTCCAATCTGCAAAGCTGAACATTCTCAGGTGAACTCTCAGGAATTCCACACCTAGATGGGTCTGAGTCTGCTTTGCACACCTATCTGCCATTTAAACACCACTACAAACACCACTTCAGTGAGTGGTCTCTCAGGATGACAGAGACTGCTTCCTCACCCACTCCCTTCCCGCTGCCAACTCCTCTCCCATGCACCGATACCATCCTGCTGGAGGCTGCACAGCACCCAGGCAGTCATGCTGCCCACCAACATTACACATGGGAACATGCACCCTTGTAAAACAGAAAGATTACAAAGAGGAAGCAGAGAAGAAACCTCAGCTGCTCTGTATCCATGAAGCTGCTAAGCAGCCTGTCAAGGAAGAGGAGAAGGGAAGGTGGGAGACACAATTCACTTGCTATAAATGGCATATGTAAGCAGGAAGACAAAATGCTGCAGGATGGCAGACAGACCTCTGACAAGGTTTCCAGGTTCCTCAGACCCCAAACTCACAATGAGAGCTGCAGAGCCACATTCCAATGTCAATAACATGTTTGGCCAGGACCATGCTGGCATGGTCACATGACAATCACAACTAAACACCATGACTCCAAAACACAGCAGAAAAAAGGCTGTACAGATATGAAAGAAAAATTCAGGTGAGCTTCCACAAGGTTGTAAAATGTTCCTGTAATGCTACCAGGACACAAAGTAGTAGAGAAAGCTCTGTATTATGTTGATGAAAATATTATTGTTATATAATTTAACATCCTCATACCCAAGGAACATGATCTGAAAGAAAAAAAACCCAATAATTACTTTGACACTAGAGACATAACTTGAACAAAGAAATATTGAGGTATTGACCAAAGTTTGTCTCAGTCAGCTCCAGCCTGCAATACTAGAGCACTTAATTATGCTATCCAGCATTTAGCTTTAGGGCTCTGTCCATCTGGCTCATGCCGCTAGAATCCAGAAGCTACGGAAGAGCAGACTGCAGCAAACAAGGTCAATATGTGCCAACTTCTGTAGAGACATATTTAACAAGCCCAAGGTTGGACTGTCTCAAAAGGGAACAAAGGCAGGGGAAACATCTCTTTGCAATAATAAATACAAGACATTCCTTCAGTGCATCCACAAACAACAGTGTAGACTTTCATCACTTTACCTTTTGCTTACCCATCTGTTTTCTTGGAAGATTTAATTTCATTAACTTGGCTTTTCTACACTTTTATTTTATTTTTCAACCCTTGCTGTAATATAGCAGAGGCAATTTATTCAAGAGCAAAGGCTTTATGCCTGCAAGTATGCAAGTACAACCAAACAGGAGAATTCCCACATCCCCAAGCAAGATATACCTCACTTTTGATAACCCATTACATCCAGTAGAAGAGTTTCCATCAATACTATCACAACCTCTCAAGCCCAAACCAACCTTCCACTGTGAGAAGGAGGGGATAAGAAGGAAGTCAACTCAACTATAAGATGCTTTTGGATGAAGATACAAAGTTAAAACAAGGAAAGAACAAGATACATCAAATGCTTTCAATTTTTACCTTTGTAATGAGATCTGTAGTACTGCATATTTTCTCCCTTGTTTGACCAGGTTGCTGCTAATGTGGCTGTAAACTTCTTCTCCCATTTATTAAGCTTTTCTAACCTCAGTGACAAATATTATCTTGTCCAATCTTTCCACTGGTCTTCCTCCTTTATCTAGATATGTGTTTCTGTGTGTGTGTGTATATATATATATATTTCAACTATAATTTATAAAGGTCTGCACAAAAATGAGCACACTTATTTTATGGCAATAGAACCTTTTAGTCTCACAGCCCAAAATGCTTCTTATCAAGAGAGATCTAAAGCCAAACAGGATACAGAAAGGAAATAAATAATCAACCTGAGCTGCAATATTTTGCAGTTCCCTTTCTCTCTTATTTCCTTTAACTAATTGCCATTCTTCTGGGTTCTTAGGAACGAGCAGATAAATGAAAAATACTTTTAATCTACACTAATAATTTGTGTTAAGTTCCACTTGGACAACTTCATAAATGAATAGCCACATTATAGCTGCTGAATGTAGCTGTAACCCATTCACTCATTTACAGCAGTTCTCAAATAGGGGTGTTCATTTCCACAGTGTAGCTGTAGGCAGATGGTTTTATCACTGGATCTGATACAGAATTGCCCTGTAAATTTTGCATGTATTGACAGAGGTCTCTAAAATTGTTTACAGCACAAACTGGGTAAATACCCTGGGTCGTACTTCAAACAGTCAGCCAAGGGAAGCTATGAGCACAGGTCCTGCAGCTCTGCCTTGGCCTCTCTCCTCCTCCTCTGTCAGACTCAGGATCAGCCTCATCTGTGGTCAGGCTCTCATCCTAGCTTTGTCCTTCTGGCTTGCAAAGGGGCAGCTTGCAGGCTCTGGGCACCAATTCACACCAAATAACAGCGATAGAGAATTAATGATAAATCTTCAGGTGAGCTTCCTAGTCTCCATTAGGAAGGTTTTGTCCAGAACATAGCTTATCCAACCTCTGTCTGGGCACCAAGGCTATATCAAGCATGAGGCAGCTGTAACAGAGGACAAAAAATATTGCTGAAGTCATGAAGCGGTGATACTTATTTTAGACTATTAGAAGAGTAATGACAAGATGATTGCCACAAAATACACTTCAGCTAGAGTGCAATTTGAAAGTGAAGGAACTTAAACCAGTGATTTTAATGTGCCAGGCAAAATAAATGCATTTACAACATCTATTAAAAGCAGGTTATATTTGGGGGAGGGGGATAATTACATCTGAGTAGGTTAACGATAGTTTATTAACTGAACAAGACAGGATCACATTAAAGATAATCAATGGAGAATAAACCACAGTTGTAAAAATTAATACTCTTCCTTCACGCAATGATGGGAGTGAGGGGGGGTTGCCTTTGCCATTAAGACAGAGTTAAAAGTATAGCCCCTGTGAAGCCACCATGAAAAGATGAGTAAAGGATAGGATAGCCCAAAATGAAAGTCATTCAAGACATAAGTTTAAAAAATAAAAAAATTCAAATTGAAAAGAAATAATCAGTAATTCTAGAGGGAAAAGAGGAATACGAACAACCAGTTTTGCAAGCAGCGGAACTAATGAAGCCTGGTTTTCTCCAGCTTTTATGTCATGCAAAGACTGACTTTCACATTGAAGTAAATGTGAGCTCCAACTGGAGTACATTTTTTTTTTTATTAGTTTGGAACATTTATATGGGATTCTTTCCCCAGTGGATTTTCTAGTTTCTAATAAAGAACAAGTCCTTCCTTCAAATGCAGTAGGAATAATCTCTTCTCTCCCTTACGTGGCAGCATCTTTATGATTTCTGCATCGTGGCAATGTAGTAGAAACTGTAGCTAAGTAACAGATACAAACTTTCTGAATGTGTGGTGTGAGATACACTGGCATGCCCCCCGCTTAGCTGCTATACACACACAGTGTGCGCTATTCCATAATACTTGTTTTGATAAAAAAAACAGGTAAAAACGGTGTTGCCAGGATAATCCAGTCTATGGGGAAAATTTGTCTTTGGCATGCTCACTGTGTGCAAGACTTCAGGCAGTTTTCTGCAGAAACCAAGACTTCAGGTTCCTGCAGCAATACTAGTTGCAGGGAACAGTCCACACAGAAGGGAAGGTGAGATCTCAGCATGCTGAGATAGGAGACTCCATGATGATGTTAATTGCTGGGGTACAGAAAGGCCAGAAGGGGCTTTGGATAAGTACAAGAAAGCTATCTCCCCAAAAAAACAAGGGAAAAAAAATGCTTGCACTCAAAACGTGGACTGCACAGAGCTATGTATCTTCCAGGATTAAAGCTGGGCATGTGAAAGTCAGTGGTCAATCCATGATAGATGATTTTCGTTTTTTAAAAATGAACTATTATACATCTCTTGACTCTCCTCCTGTACACAACACTTCACCAAAAACCACTTCACAAAAGAAAAGGCCATGCATATGACAAGAACTGGCCCTCTTTTTCCTGCGAGTAAACAAACCTTACGGGGAGAAAAAATGGAGCTGGGTGGTGCCCACTCTTGGCACCCACTCTAATTTGCATGGTAAGCATTAAATCATAATTAATCTCTCATTTCACTTAAAATTAAATTGCCCCTTATCATACCTCACTAAATACTTGATGCAGTGAAATGTATACCATCTTAAAAAAAGTCTGAGCATCACAGTGAGTTACTGTTGCCTATCTTGAGTTTCATCATTCAGAAGATCTGATTTCTGCAATCATGGACAGTCATAGGCCAATGAACAATGCTTGGTAATGCCTTTTTTGGAAAAAAGTCCGGCAACCTTGAGCATGCACAGAGAGTCCAGCTTTGCCTTTAAAGCAATCCAAAGCCTCTGGACACACAGGAACTTTTCAATGCGCCCTGCATATTCTGCTCCTAAAAATGGCCCAATTCCATAGACGCTGATACACACACCTTCAAGAGAAGGATTAGCACCTTTTCCTCCACAATTCACTCTCTGTCCAGGCTAAACATCATCAAGATAACAAAAAAAAAAAATCATCAAGATAACAGAAAAAAAACTTTGAGAAGGCAGGGAGAAAAGCTGTAGAGGCCTGAAGATGTTATGCATATTTATAGCACAAACACACAGCCCTATGCTCATTTGCCTTAATCATATGCACATGCTAGCAAGACTTCTCCTCCAAACTTTCTTAGGGACTCGGTCTGAGCGGCTGTAGTTCAAAGTCCAACTGCCTTGGCAGCTGAAAAGAAAGAGAAAACCATGGTGCCTTTGTAAGAATTACAGTGATCCTATTAAAAAAAAATATGTCACTCTCTGCCGAGACTTAACATGGCAGTCCCATGCAGCACTCATTGAACTGAACAGCATTTCAAGCACACAGCTCCTGGTGTAATTAGACTACAGGCTTAATTAGGTTCCTATCACTATTGCTTTCTTCCTGCCTTCAGCCAAGAAGGTATAAGAAAAGATTGTCCAACACAGATACTGCAATTTAAAGTCTCGAGTTAAGAACACAGTGGGTGTATATCTACTATAAAATCTACCCTAAAAACATGCCAGTTGTTAAACTAAGCAGTGCATTAGAAGCAGTTAGATATAATGAGAATGTAAATGGAAAGTATTCTAGGGAGATATTTCAGCTAAAAACAGCATACACTGTATGCTATCTTTTATTTTAATCATGCTCTAAGCCTTGCTTTTTTGAACTTTTTATAAATTCTGCTATCTCCCTTTGCAGTTACTTACATATTGGTATATAAATTCAAAGACGAGAAGCAATTAGGAATGAAGCGAAGACTCCCTCTCTTGATGCTAATACATCAAAGGAAGTGAAAAAAACCTTCCCCCCTCATACACACTGGGTAACACAGAGAGTTTCTGCTCTTCACAGCCTAATAGCTCAAGTAGTTCCAATCAAGAGTCTGATGTCAGTCTCCGATTAAATGAAGATTTCAAGTGACTGGAAAGAGCAGCTTTTGAAAAATTGCAGCTCTCTGACTCAGACGACCACACAACCCTCCAACAATACTTTTAAAATGTGGCTGTTTATTACTCACATCAGCTGGTCCTATTTTTTCCCCATTTTGGACATCATAACATTGCTATTAAGAGTTCCCTGAGGGTCTCTGCTTGATTTGGGTACAACATGTCTTGGCATGTGTAAAAGAAATGTGTTAGATCAGGGGCTTTTTTGAACAGCCATCACTCCCCTGCACCCGATTTCTTTTGCTCTCCAGTTTGGAGAGAGGAAGAGCCAGGTACTGCCTTTAAATAGCCACACTTGAGAAATCTGCCTTTGCCAGAACTGAGAAGGAGAGGTTGGGACCGGCTCATGGCAGGGAGCAGTAAGGGCTGGCTCCCCTCTTTTTTCCCCACCTTTGCACGTCTCTGCCAGACTGGCCATAATCTGATCCTTGAAACTGAAGCCACAGAACAGGTAAACCTATGTAAGAAATGCCAACAAATCCTGATTGTGCTGATCCAGAACAGCAACTGAGTGGCACCCTTCGACTGGGTATTTATATTTGCTTCCTGCAAGTTATTCCCTCAGTTCAAGGACTTTTGAGAATTGTGAAAGAGTTTTTTGGAAACACTCCAAGTGCTTCATCTTTCATGAAGGAAAACTACCATGCATCTGAATCAACAGGTGAATGACCTCCCCATGCCCTCAGTAAGTTATCAGAGTCTGCTTATTCCTTAATCTCCAGATCTCTCCTGTATCAGCGGGGGAACTAACCAAAAGCAGGAATGCCTCCATTGATTTCACTGCAACATTCATTTTATGTTTCTGTATGAACACACCCATTACATTATAAAGGCTTTTAAACAGAAGTATGGAGTTTTAAAGGGACTGTAGGAAGTATTTCTGTTAAACCATCAGATCCACAGTAAGTATATGTTTCTTTATGGGCCTGATTCTATCTTCTCTGCAGTTTTATTCCTATGTGAAAGAGACCTCATTGGTCTTAAAGGAACTAAAACATTTCCAGCAGAATTTCTAATAAACCCACCAGAGCCCCTTGCTTGGTTCTTGAGCATGACACAGAAAGAAGTTCCACTAACTATTATTATATTACTCAGCTATGTAGCAGCAGTGAGGTGGGAATCAAGCACTGAATATTTTTTGGTATTGTGCCTTTCAACTGACAGGCTCTCCATATAGCAACAAAAGCCCCAAACATTCAAACCCGGTACATTAGTTTAGGTACTATTAGTAGAACGAAAAGCAGGGAGCTATAAAACAGGCAAAGGCCTTCTGAGCTACACCAATGGAAGATCAAGTAAATGACATTCAGCAAAACTCCAGAAGATTTAAATATGAATAACAGGGAATGGTTTCCAAGGAAAACCATTGCTGTCTGCTCTTCATCTGTTACCAGGCTGTGCCAGGTAATGGCTAGAGAATCTACCTGAGCACTGAGTTCTCAGAGCCTTTCCACTGAGAGTCTCACTGATCTTGGCAGGACAAAAGATTTTACACTATGCTTTTATCTGTAAAGAGGCCAGTCTGCGTTCCACAAGCTTACAGGACTGAAGGTGACAACCCTAAATTCCAAAGAATTGAATACATCTCTGCCAAAGCCACCCGACAAATTCCATCCCATTACCTTCTATCACATACTAAATGCATGAGCAAAAAACACCACAAGTCCAGCCTCTGAATGGTCGTGTTCCTGTGTAAAAGGTCCTCTATCACCTTCTGTAAACCAAGATAAGGCATCTTTATCCTAAATGACAGCACTCTAGCTAATGGTGCTCTAGCTAATGTTAGGTAAGGTGGGGATGGGATCCTTAAGAGAGCAGGTTTTTCTTTCTCTGTTCCTTTGTTGTTCTGACAGCAGTAAAGGCAAGCTGGAAAGCCGATGCTTTGGCCTCCTGCTCCTTTGAACTCTGATGACTTGCCACCAGTCCTCTGCATTTAGAAGAAGCTATGCACTGAGGAAATTCTCTAACTTTCCCACACCCACAACTTGGGTTATTTGCATTCATGGACAAACTACAGGCAAGTGCACCACAGAGGTGCATTCTCTAACTCAAATGAGTACACAGTGACCAGCACAACATCAAGAAACCACACCTGGCAAGTAAAGCCTTTCTCCTTTTCCAAAAGAATAAGTGAAGAGGATGTGTCATTCCATAGGGGCAGGTGCAGGACACAAAGCTGAAGGCGATGGATTACTACATCCACTGTACAACTGCTTTTCTTTGGAGGTTTTATTCTGCACCCAACAAGGATTTGCCAAGTCATATAATTTCAGTGTACAAAGGGAGCTCTGAATACACCCTTGTGCCTCGTGTCCCTCAGGCTACATTAGTGTGTACCTCTAAGAGTGTAATAACTACTTAGAAAGGCTCATTCACTATAAAGGGCTATAATATGGAGTTAAGAGAAGCTAGAAATCTGTTCGGATTTGTCTCCAGCAGTATCTAAGTTATTTTTGCATAAATGTATCCAACCTACAGAGGTCTACAGTTGTGCCTCAGCACAATAGAATATCCATACAATGAAAATTGCACTTTAAATTCTCTAGGATTTTCAGAAGCTGAGATAAAATGCAACATTTATCTACTCATCTTGCACTTTTTTTTTTCTTTCAAGATGGCACCTGCTCTTAAGGTCTTATGTACCTACCTGAAGATCTCTGCAAGGATGCTCACCAACACTTAGCTTGGGATGGCCTTAAGAGGCAATCATATTCTGAGATGGAAGCATGAAAGTTTCTTGATTCCATTTCAACAGCAATTGAGACTTCAGCTCATTAAGTCAAGGGGGAGGAGATGCATTATCTGACAAGCTTTGGGTCCAATATATGTTTTGTAAAAATGGTAGGATCATGGCAGAAAACACATTAAAACCTTATAATGGATTAAACATTTCCCTGCAGTGCTTAAAACCCAAAGAGAAGAGCATTATATCAGTGTGGTTAAAAAAAAAAACAAACCAACCACACTAACAAAAACCCCAAACTAAACAAAATCAAAAAAAACCCCAAAACCTAAATAGTTCAATGAAAGAGACTAAAAGCAAGAGTGAAACTAGCCAGGCTGTTCTCAGTAACCAACTTCAATCAAACAGAATAAATTAATGCAGAGCCTAAAATGATAAAGAATCAGCACAGAACTGTCTTTTTTATCTCAATACTGACACTTCAGGAAAGAAGAAAAACCTATAGAGGAGCTCACTGTAGAGATCCAGGGGCCTCTGAAGAGCAGAGTAACACGGGAGATCCCCACACTTCTAAGCAGCTGCATCACTAACTGCTACCACACAGGAAAATCAGGAATGGAAAAACGGAGCAATGAAGATACAGCAGGCAACTGCTGGAAACGATACAGCTTTTAGAAAGATTGGCTACTGGCAACACGTTGATGCTTTCAGAAAAAAAGCCTGGAATGTGTGGAATTCTCCGGGATGCCAGGGTGCAAAAAGGATCTCATTAGCTAGGGCTTTCAAAATCTGCTGCCCAGTCGATGCCGATTATTCAGAAAGCAAGATGGCTTACATCATCAGTTTCTGAAAAGTACGATATTCCACTTAAACTGGCAGGTCTGTAGTTCCCTAGACTGAGAAATCATGTTTTCAAATAATGGAGGCACCAAGCCCCAAGTCCAGCACTTCTCCTACCTTTCTGTACTACCAAGATAATCAAGCATCTAATAATAAAACTGGGCAGTACCACACTGCTCAGTTCTCTTGCTGGCAACAAGAAAACCCTAAGCAACACTCAGACTGACAACAATCATGTTATTCCCACATGGTTCTGTTTTAGAAGCAGACCCTGGAGCTGCTCATGATGAAAAGCAGTAAAGTACTTGGAGTGACAGAAGGGCAAAGTAGTTAGTTCAGGAGTTGAACAGGAAAACATTTCTCACCCTTGTTTCTTTTCCAGTCAGAGGGTGGGAAAGGATTCATATTTGCAAGATGCTAGCTGGCCAGAGGCTTAAAAGAAAGATGAAAGGACAAACAGCATCTGGGGAGGCAGAGGCAAGGGACCTTGAGTTTTTGAAGATGACCTGCTTGTGACGGCCCAGAATAAGTCCTTTATTGTGCCTAACAAGATTTTCCAATCCCACTTTCTGAACAGTGGCAAAAACAAAAGGGCAACACACAGGTAAATACCCTTACCCTTAGCTCAGCAGAGGAGTTTAAGTACTTTTCTTAATGCAAAGTATACACATTCTTGTAAATGTTCACCACCACAAAGCAACAGAGCTGAGAATGTTAAGGCCTCATGAAAAGGACAGCAGTAGTGATAAGCATTACTGGGAAAATGCCAGTTTTATTTAATTTTAATTCTTTGTTAATATTTCCTGAATCCAACATAGATGTTGGATTTTAATACCATAGTACATAATTTTCAATATAAAATACAACATTTTTATGCAAAATTGTATTATATACTATTCAAGAGAGCTCCTTTCCTGCTCCACTTTCCCTCAGTATCACCGCTCTGATTGCCAAGGAATGGCATTCTGGGCAAGGAATGCCTCTCTAACCACTGGCTCCAGTAGCTCTGGAGATGGCATTAGCCCATTATTTCCTTTTTCTCACCCAGCCTGTGCTTTCACAAGTGAATCTCAGAATCGAGCTGGCTTATGAGGCATGGAGAAAAAGGCCTTCCACTGTCACCGCTCAGTATCTAGGACATGTCTGATAGCATTATTCTCAAATCACAGTTCTGCACTTGAAGTTGGAACACCAAGAATGTCTTACTGCAGCAAGATATCCTAGTAGTTTTAAACTGAGTACTTAGAAAACGTGTGGTTGGGTTGTACTGTCATGGTGTTAACATCCCAGTACATGGTGTCTTGGCCAATGCATCAAGCATCCCAGCCCCTCCAGACTCCTGGTATGCAGTAAGCTCAATGCAACCATTACAGTGATGCCACGGGTACAGTGGCTGCATGCCTGTCACCAATTTGTTCCTTGAGGTTTTCAGTCCAAACCTCCATCCAGTTCTGAATTATTCTCAGATGTGTCATTGGGCTGGACAGCCAAATGACACCCCTGAGGCTATCCCATCATTCCCATGTCCGCCACAGGAGGTAGAAGTCAGTATGCCTTAATGTGATTCTGGTTAAGTCCTGGGCAGACCTGTGACCACCCACAATTGCTCTCTTGGTTTCAAAAAAACAACTGGGTGCAGTAACTTGAGTGTAATACTTTCAGGAGTGAATTGTGTAGGCACCTCATGCATGAAACAAACATTAGCATAGTCTTGCTGAAAGTAATAATGAAGGAGAGGCGTCAGCCCAGAAAGGACAAAGTACACTATCATTATACACTACAGCAAGGATGGGCAGTTTCCTGCGAGGTAGTTTTATCTGCCCTTGGAAACAGTGAGCAGCCTAGAGGCCAAAGGGAGGCATTGCTGTAGGTGTATGTATATGGATTTGGGGCATGTGAGGAGGTGATGTACAGAATGGAGCTGTTCGGCTCAGTTGAGATGTTCAGATGTAGCACTATGCAAATGCAGCTCTGCTGGTCCAGCACTGGATGGGGAATAAAAGCAGCCAGAGCATGCAAAGAAGTTGACTGCTCATGCACATTGGTTTGGTGTGACTTTCACCTTTAAAGAAATGTGGTACAGTGCTGCAAGGAGAGAAGTGGTGAGGACTGGGGGATGTGCCTTCAAGCAGCTGTATAGCTGGAGGCAAGATACACTCCTACTGGAGGATGGGTGGTGGCAAAGCCCGACATTGTGGAGGATCCTTTGGCTGATCAGAGCTGGGGACATCTGCAGCTATGTCAGTGGCACTGTGCTGTATACAAGGGGAGAGGAACAGCTGGCAGACACAGGGAAAATCACGACCAAAAGTCTCTCCCCTCCTAAGGAGAGAAGGATTTAAAAGAAAACAGAACACCAAAGAAACAGATTCTGCATTTATCATCACAGGGATAAAGCCAGACTCTCTAATTAAGCAGATGACATAACTGTGCTGTAATATCAAGATTTTGCTCTGTGATTTGCAAACAAGCTGCACTTGCACAATCCAGAAAGAAAAAAGCCGTACGGATTAGAACGGCTAAGCTCTGCTCTCACTTACATTAGTATATACTCACAGTTACTCAGCTCAAAAGACCTACAGATGAGAATGTGATATGAGGAGTTTCATTTCCTCAGACAGTTCCCTCACTAGCTCAGCCAAGCCTCCTTCTAACCGCGGTTTCCAATCACAGCCCAGCACTCTGCTCTGATTACACACTCATCCTGAAACCACAGAAAGCCTCTCTTGGTCTCATCTACAGTTGATGTATATTAATATATCACCAGCAAAGTCACTCCAGAGCTGCCGAGTATGTAGCTTAAATACAGTTGAATACTTAAGGCTTGATTCCATTAATCAGTACAGCTTCATTGATCCTAGAAGAGTTACTTATATTCCATACCACTCCAAAGGGGAGGAAATCCAGAACACATTTTTTAAATGGCACATTCATTAAAAACACCTAAAAGAGGAATAGTCTCATTTAGCCCAGTGTAAACTCACTTTGCTGTACTCAGTGGAGGTATTCAGGATTTAAAGAGGTACAGCAGAAGGCAAAAACTAAGCCAAATTCCCCTTTTAAGCCATTGTTTTTCCTAAATCAGATAATAACAGGTCAGAATCGACATCAATCTCTGCTATTCCAGACTTCCAATCCACAGCTCTAACTAACAAAAAATACATATCCACAAGTGCTTGGGAAGCATACACATCAACGAGAGTACAAAATCATTACATTTCTGTTAACACGAGCCATATTCAGCAGAAATCAGCAGCTGGTAGGACTACGGAGCCTGTCACTGCTATTATAGTTTGGGTGGAAAAGAAACAGGATTCAATCACTGCTCATAACACAAGTCGCATATTGCCTTGATCTTTCTCCTTCCCCTCCTCCCTTCCCCCCCCCCTTCCCCTCCCGCCCAGCTCCTCAAGCCACTCTTTAAACAGAAAGATGTCATTAGCTAAACTTCCTTATTTTATGGCCCCGAAAGTTGGGTAACGACGAAGCAGCTTTATTATTTCTACTTAAGACCTTAACATTTCAATCGGGAAGTCAGAGCCACTTCTACGGGAAAGACATCTCTCGGGTACAGGGGACAGGCCGGCAAAGGGATAAAATCCAAAGATGCCCGGGTGCGGCGGATCATCCACATCCCATCACCCGCGGCGCCCCGCAGACAGACGTCGTCCCCCTCCCCGGCCAAACCCTTGGCTGCAAAAGATGCGCCCCGAGAGTCCCGCCAGCCAGCTCCTTACGTAAGACACAAACCACTGACATCATCCCTCCCGCCGGCATCGCCGCGGCGCCCAGCGGCGCCCACCGACCCGACCCGATCCGCGCCCGCCCGGCCCGGCCCCTTCCCACTCCGCTGCCCCGCCGAGGTTCCCTTCCCACCGACTCTGGCCCCAAACTTTGCACGGCGGTTTGCCCGGGGTTGGCTTTCCCCGCCAGGTGCCCCGAGCTGCGGTGCGCCCCATCCATCCCGCGGTGCGCCCAATCCATCCCGCGGTGCTCCCCATCCATCCCGCATTCCGTGGTACTTACGCACTGCCTCCTGCTTGGGGTCGAGGCCGCGCACAGCTCCCTGGAGGCCGGCGATGCGGCCGTGCAGCGCCCGTACGCGGCGGTGAGTGCCCTGGATGTCAGCCTCGACCTCCTGGAAAAGGGTGCAGGCGTGCCGGGCCACGTCGGAGAGCTGTCGGAGGATCCGCGACAGCGCTACGTTGCTGACCGAGCAGAGGTCCAGCACCATCAGCACCGCCGCCGCTTCCCTCTCCCCGCCGCCGGCCGCCTCGGTGCCCTCGCCCGCCGTCCCCGGCTCCTCCGGCGGCGGGTCCCGCGGCGGCGGCTCCGCTCCCCAGCTCTCCTCCAGCACAGAGGCGGCGGGCTGCCGCCGGCACAGCCGCTGAGGCTCCACGGTCCGCTTGGCGAAGGGCATGGCCAAGCCCTCGGCCGGGGCTCTCCCGGGCTCCCGCGGGCACTGGCGGGGATCGCTGCCCTCCTCCTCCTCCTCCTCCTCCTCCTCTTCCTCCTGGCCGCCGCCGCTCCTTGCCCCGCCGCCGTCACTCGCGGGCGGCCGCCGGCGGGCGGCTCATCGCCTCGCTACCCCCCTGCGTGGGGCTCCTGGGCTGCGGAGCGGCCGCCGCGCCGCCGAGCATCCGCCGCTGCTGCTGCCGCTGCCGCTGCCGCCGCCGCCGCCGCCGCCGCGGGGAGCCGGGGCGCATCCGCGCCGCCTCGCTCGCTCGCTCGCTCTCTCGCTCGCACGCCGTCCCGCTCCGGCGGCGGGTGTGAAGGGGCAGCCCGAAAGCCCGGAGAGAGGAATCCTGCGGCCGCGAGGAGGAGCGAGTCGCCGAGCCTCCCGCCCGAGAGAGCGGCGGGGCGGGGGCGGGCGCCGGGACCGGGGCGGTGCCGAGCGGCCGCCGCCGCGGGGAGGCGCTGCGGGGCCCGGCGCGGGATCGCCGTCCCGGGGCTCGGGCGCTGGGAGGCACCGGCGGCCCCGGGCGGGCGGGGATCGCTGCGCCGGGGAGACTCTTCCTCTGCGTCCCCTGGCCCGGCCTGCCTGCCCTCCGGCGGGAGCACTGCTCAGGTGCGGAGAAGAAGAAGCACAAGGAAAAGCTGTCGCCAGGGGCAAAAGGGAAGCCAGATCAGCCAAGCCCGACCACTGCGGGAGGCTGGTGCCCTTGGGGCACCGCGGAGGATGTTGCGCTCCCTAAAGTCAGGTGGATACACTTGGGCACCGGGCTTCTGAGGAGGCGTCAGGGAAAGCTGGGTTTCAGTCAGACAAGGAGCACTGCTTCTGACGCAAGACTGTTCAGCTTGCATACACGCACTTCTGAAAGGTGAACGTGCCTAACAAGCAGGTGTGAAATCTGAACATAAACTCTAAATTATTGGTTGTAAATACCACTGAAGGAGCTACCGTAAAAGGAGAGCCAGACAGATGCAAATGCAGGCATTCCCCAGTTTGGAAACATTAGCCTAAGTCTGCCCACTTGACCTTAACTTGCCATCCTTGCACATGTGTGTTGTGGTACAGTCTGTCATTACATGACCACATGCAGGCAGCTTTCAATTACCTCTGGTCAAATAACCTGAGCTGCAGAGGGCATCACCACCAGCCTGGTGGTACAGACACCCCACATTCTGCAGAACCAACAACATGCTCCTGGGACAAGCTTGGGTCAAGAGGGCGGATACGGCTGCTTTCACAGAGATCAAAGTCTGAGCTGATAAACTGGCCCTGCTGCTGGCTTTTGGCATGGACTGATTGTGTGCCTTCATGCTTTTGCCTCTGGGAAGGGGAACAACCATGACACAGAGGCAGCTCATGTCTTTAGCTCAGGTTTCTAACTTGGCTTGAAATGGGCCCCAGCCCCATGCTCAGAGAATGGGGAAGGTTCAGAGCCTGCCCAAATTTCAGCATCACCTGCCTACACCTCCTAGGGAGCTTGAAGTTTAAATGCAACCCAGTGGGAGCAAGCAGAGATGTGAGAGCTGTTGCAGGTCCAGGGGCAGTGCTCAGACAGTACAAAAAGTATTTCTTGGACCCAAGATGAGCCACTGCTAAAATCACTGCAACATTTGTACCCCATGCTCCTGAGTTTCTTCTGCATCAGGGAGGCTTTTAGCTCTGGTAATGGAGCATGGACTGTGCTGCTCTTCCTACCTGTGGGAGTCATGGCACGTTATTTGTAAGCCACTGAAGGGTATTTTAATATTTCACTTGAGGTTCATAAAGCAGGGGGGAATGGTTAAGTTTTAATGCTTTGGTAAGAGCAGCAGCCATCCAAACTGGTGTGGGATCACAAGAAAAGGATGAAGAAACAGGAATATAGCACTCACCGGGCAGGGGCAGGAGAGACTTCTGAGGAAATCAGCTCAGGCACTCGTCCTGCCTCGCTCTCAGGCACCTGATAAGCCAGTGAATTGAGCAATACGTAACAGGTAAAAGCTGCAAGAGGCAGGATTTTAGATTGTACCTTACCACGGCCTCCCAATTGCACATACTATCTGATCAGTTCCGATAGGACAAGAGCTGTACAGCTCTCTTCTTTCCCTTGAAAGAACATTCTGCTTCATACTGCCTTGGTTCCAGCAGTACATCCCTCCTCAGTCTTAGCAAAGCTGCCAGAAGCCAGCGCTTGCTCTTCATTTACTTTTCCCAGTCTGTTATTACTACTATACATTTCTGTAGACTCCATGGTCTCTCTTTTTACCCCATGCCTGGAAAGGTACATCTTCCCTTGGGGATGCCACTTAGTCCCATGAGAATTGTGTGACTTCAGCACAAGACACAGTGCCAAACCGTGCATGAGTGAACTTGTTTAAAGGAGGCAGGTCCTACCAAGTCTGTGCATCTCCACTATAGGGAGCATATCTTCATTATGGAAGTCTCGTTATACTATTCACTTTCCCTCCACGAGTTTAGATGTTGCATTTTTCTTAGTTTTTCATTGCAAACAGAACAGATTCCATACACAGCTCATGTGAGGGGCACTGGCACTTTCCACCAGGCACGTGGAGATGACGCGTCACTTTCCTTTGATCAGAATACAGCTCCTATCACTGCAGGCACTGAGGAGTCAGGTGGCTCCAGTCATGCACGTACTACATGTTTTTCATCAGTAATATTGTGTAGTGCAAATTCAAATTCAGTAGCTTCTCAGCTGCCCCCAGGATTACTCTTGGTATTTCTGTTTAATAGTACATGTAGTAAGAGGAGAGCAGTCCCGAAGATCAACCTCAGTCTCATGAGATGAGTCTCTGGACTATCTGTCTTGTAGCCAAAGGAGAGGACAAAGCCTTCCATGGGGGATTTTCAATGTTTAACATTGAGTCTCAGCTCTGAAGTGCCCCTCAGAGGGGCTGGTCCCTCTGCACTGAATGCAGGGGGGATAGCTTCCCTCAGCTGGAGTTAAACCTCAAGACCCCAAGTATTAATTTGTGAACACATCAGCCTGGACCAAACTTCTGCATCACCAGATTTCAGCAAGCCCTTGCTGACCTCAAAGATTGAGACATGTCAGAATGAATATCAGTCATGAACAGAGATAAATATGTGAAACGATTCCTTGTGTATTTATTTATGACAGGAAAAAAATTGTGTTGAATCGTACTTCTTTCTTGCATGTGCATGAGCTGTCTTTCCTGTGTTAGTTGCTGTAAATTTATGTTGGGATGCTGCTGTGGATAGCATTGGCTTTCACCTGTGGCAGTGAAAGGCTGCACAGTGATTTGCTTTAGAGACACATACAATATGAGAGTGGAAGAATGGGCTAACAGTAAAAGAAAGGTCCTGCTTAATCTCTCACTTGTGCTGCTGGTGGTAGCAGGCACCTGGTCACAGCCCACAGTAACTGCTTCACAGCTTCCCATCCCCATACCACTGCTGTACTCATCCCCTGGTTCAGATTGGCTGCTGATAGCCTGGCTGAGGTGTGACTTTACAGCAACAACAGCTAGGGGATGTTCCTGGCCTTGGAGACAGAGGGTAGAACCATTGGCAGATGAGAAGGAATTTGGTTTCCTGCTGCAGTGAGCTGCAGGAAGCAGGGAGTTAGGATTAGGCAATCTCACCCGGTTTGGCAGGGCTTCTTTGGCCTGCTGCACTGTGTCTTGTTCTGCCGTGCCAGAAAGGGAGGAGAGGCTGATGAGTGCTGTAGGCTATTGTCATTTCCTCCTCTTTCCACAGCTGTCAGGAGGGTGCCTTTAGGCATCATATTAATGAAGTTGTGGCCTTTTGGCCATAATGTGGAATCTGTCATTGCTGATGTTAGCCTGCCCTAAGTATATCACTTATTTATTCTCAGCAAAGATGTCACCTGTACCCACTTAGGCTAGCAAAATTGTCCTTTTTCGAAAAGTCCCTTCCATATTCAGCTGCCATTCTGCACTTAGACCCAGCAGTGACATTCCCTCATCACACCAAGGCCACATTAAAGGTAAAAGCCCATAAGGCAGGAAAGTAGCAGTCAGGGCAGTTCCCTCTGGAACCTGCTCATTTAGGACTCTCAGTCTTGCCAGTTTGTTTCAGTAGGTAAATGTTAAAATTTTGTCCAAAACATGGGACATTAAGATTTTACTGACAAATACTTTTGCTGAAGACAGTCCCTAAGTTTGAGTGACTTAGTGAGGCAAAAGGTTGGTTATTTATATTTTGACAGTATGTTCAGGATACCGAGATGACTTCCTCCTTCAGTGAGGGCCACACTGCTGATGTACTGAGACACATATCTTACTTCTGGTTCCTGCTTCCCTACGACTTAATTGGCACAAACAGCTTTACAAATGTATAGAGCATGTAAGAGACCACAAGTCTCTTCTGAGAGTTGCCATCACCACTAATGTTACACAATCTGAATTTTCTCTTGTCCTCTGGGCCTGAGCACCCTGTTTACTCACCTTTTCCTTCTTTGAGAATTTTACTATTTCCAGTAGAGCTGTTTCCTAACCTTCCTCACACCTCCGGGTGAAGACGTGTACAGGCATTAGAATGGTGAGTGTTTCTCTGCATTAATCTCTCTCCTGTCCAGCTGCATTTCCCCAAGCACTCATGTGCTGTCACCAGCTTACACTGATCCAGCCCAGTAATGCTCTTTCTGGTAGTTGTTAATATTTGTATTGCCATAAACCTTTTCACTCTTGAACTATGACCCCATTGATTTAATCACTAGTTTAAGTGGGGAAAATGCAGGACCAGCAGGAGTGTGTATACTTGTAGCAAAAGGAATAACTGGACTACACATGGTGCTGCAAAACAGAATTAAATACATGCAAACTAACTTCCTTTCTCCAAACTCTCCTAATTATAGTTGTTAAAGAGTTTACTTGTAATCAGAGTAGGGATGGCATTTCAAACTGAAGAGTGATTATTAAATTGACACTTCCTTTAAAATGTGCCTGAAGTCAAGGTTGACATGCTAATTGAATTTTATTAACAAGAAATGTCTGTTTTAATAGGGAAACTTCCTAATCTCTCTAGGAAGTTCATGTTAAGTGCACACCTACTGAATGTTTTCCATCACTACTACCTGGCATTGGTAGTCAGAAAAAAGTCTCATTGGAGCATTCCCCTGAGCAGCAAATGCTGTAATTTCCTTTGATATCAATATTAGTTTCATCTTCATACATTCCATTGACTGTTAGCACTAGGAAATGTCGAATTAAAAAAAAACCTGTTTAAGCCTTTAAAAATAATAGTTGTTAAGAATGTGCAATAAATCCAAGATCAGATAAAAATGAAGTTGGGAATTGCTGGCAAATTTCAGGGTCCCCTAAAAAATATTAAACATTTCCAACAGCTCCAGTATGACAGATGTAAATATTCACGCCATTATCCTAGAGAACACTGATGCTTGGTTTGTCATCTCAGAAGAGAGGAGTTATGTCCCAGACAGCTGGGATGCCTTTCTGAGACTCCATGCCAGAACACAACAGAGCAGAGTAACTGTGTCACTGGAGCAATCTCTAGCTCCGAGCTGGACTTTAGGGAAATTAGGTTCTACTGTGTGGGCTGTGCCACTCTGTTTTGGGAAAGGGCAGGTGTGTCCTTCTTCAGAAGACAAAGCTATTAAACTAAACTCAGGTTCTGTTCTATGTGGGAGAGCTCTGTTGGGGCAAAATTGCCAGTGACGTCAGCTGGAGCACTGTGACGCCTGCCTCCAGCCTATGCAGACAAGTGGTTAATTCAATCTCTACAGTCCCAAGTAAGAACATTCAGGATGACAAAAAGTTAATTCAGGAGGTTATATCTTAATAAAACACAATAAAAGAAGAAGCAGACAAAAATAAACTGTATTCTTTACAAAGAAATGTAATCCATTCTAGGGAAACAGAAGGGAGAAAGATGATGTTTTACTTCCAGTGTGAGATCCATCCACCCTTTTTGTTGCTCTGACTTCTTAATTGCACTTAATTTGATAACAGTGGGGGTTTAACCTACGTTGTGGAAATTTTCACTGTTCTCTTTAATTTTGCCTGCTGGCATCAGGCAGTTTGTGCACATCAAGCCAAGTCTGCAGTCTTGATTCAGGACTCATCTGACCTCAGCTGACATTTTGCCTGTATCAGGACAGTGGGAGCAACACTAGTCTGGAGAAAGGAAGATTTATTGAGAAGATGAAAACACCATCATCAACAGATGAGCGTTTATTCAGTATCAACAACATACGTTTTTACACATTCCAAAATAATTTGGCACATGCAGATTGCATGCTGAACATGTCCAAACTCTCTATCATACAGTCTAATGTGGAAGTAATTTAAAGTTTCTGTATTCTGGTGCCAATCCAGCCTGCGGTTCATGTCACCAAGTCAAGATCAGTGAAATGTCACTTCCACTCCTTATGCTTATTGTGAGGAGCTGAAGAAGGAGATACTCTGCGAAAGGCCAGATCAGGTCAGTGCCTCCACATTTTCTATTGCTTCTCCCAGAGGCGAGGAACTTCAGTTTGGTTGGGTGGGTGTTCACCTGCCTATACCTTTCTGTGTTGTGGCATGACCTTATCTCACTCAGCTCTGGATGCTGCTTGGAGGGCCACGCACACTCAGCAAGTTATCTTTTCTTATTCTGAAAGAGAAGGATTGGTCCACATCACAGGTTTCTTAGCAGCATCTCATGCCAGCTGTTCCCCCAGAGTTTTAGCCAAGCTCCTGATGCTGGGCTCTTTGACATGGATTCCAGCAGAGGAAGTGCACTAGTGAATCATGTTGGTTTCACCTTTCCAAACTCATGAGGGAGAGCGCATTAGGGGATTGCAAGCTCTGGCCTAGAGTGTGCAGGCCATATTCCAGTTCAGTGTGGCAAATGTTTAATTTATTGGAAAGCCTGTGCTCCAGGGGTCCAAAATACCAAAAATGGAGCAAATCAGAATTGAATACCACTGGGTAAGTAAATGCAAAAGCTCATGCTACCCTGCACGTAGTCTTTCCAGCTGTATGATTTCCATTATGAATAAATTTTCTCTGCCAGGAGTAGCTCTTTGATTTTGAAAGAAATCAAAATAACAAAAGATACATAATTACTTTGTAGGTGGGCTAATTCCTTCTTCCATGTCTTTGTCCACAATGGAGGCAATAAGTGTAGTTTTATGCTCCGTGGCTTGGCAGTGCTTCCAACTCTCCACCAACAAGGGAAAGGCACCCTAAACATTAGTATTTTAACTTTTACCATAAAGCAGCAAAGGCTGGTTCATATCCTTGAGGAGGCTGAATAGTTCCTCCACGTGGCAGTACTAGTGATGGACGCAGGACCAATGGCCCAGCTTTTAAGAAGAATCTTCATCTGATATAAATCATTTTTAGTTGGAGACCACTTGTGGTCTCATCATGGCCAGTCAAATTGCTTCCTGTTTTGTTTAACAACAAGTAATACTCTAAGTGCTCTGAAAATGCACCATAATAGGAGAAGTCTGATGAAGTAAGTGACTACTATTCCAAAGGAAAACAACGTTTATAGAAGCATAATTAATCATTTGCTCTTAAATCAGAAAAATATGATATAGAAGCTGAAAAGGTGTATTTGGGTTTTTAGAAACAGATACAGAAACATGTTAAATAATGTAATGTCTTTAGAGTCTGCATTTATTTTAAGGATAAACAGAGCTATTATACAGCTGCCCACCTTTATAGCTACTCTTTCTGTGTTCTGCCTAATGGGGTCTCTTCCTTGTGTACCGAAAAAACCCAGCCCTATCCTGTTTACAGTTGAGTTGCAATATGCTGAAAATTATTACTTCAGATTTTGTACATTAAGTCTGTCTGCTGGCAAGAGGAAAACCCTCTCATATTATCTAATTATGGCTTCCAGCAGCACTAATGAAGAAGTTGAGCAGGCTGGGGCCTGTTCTCTCTTCTCTGGAGGCATCGACAGAGAGTCTGTGGTTGTGGTCGCACAGAAGTGGGGAGGGAGATTGGGGCTGCCAGGAGCAACAGCCTTCAGAGGGAAGTTTAGCACTCAACAACGCAAGTGTGGAGTCAAGTCCACAGCCCCGATGTACAAATGCAGCCTTGATTCATGAGACTGAGATCCCGACCAATGCCTTCTTCTCCTTCCCCCCCCCCCCCCGGTATCCTAGCTGGGATGTGTCTTGGAGGCGGCCGAGCTGTGTGGAATCAGAGCCCTCCAAGCTTCAGAAAGGTGAGGTGTGCAGCTGTGCCAGCACAACCGCAGCACGTGCAGTGTATTCCTGGCAGTGGGCTTCAAGCCAGAGTGAGGAGAGGCTGTCCAGCTTTGGGAAAATTGTGTCTGGTTGATGGTGAGATTCAGGCATATATATTCCCTGGAATCAAAAGAGCTACTGAGGTAAATAAGGCAAGGTCAGTGGAGACTCATGCTAGACAAGCCAGGCTATGTACTCATAGCAAGGACTGAGGCATGGCAATGGAGATCAGTGAACTTGCTTGTTTAGTATCAACCACAACCTAGCTGTAAAACCCACTGTAAAAGCATAACGTAAAAGTCACATCTGAGTTCCCTGTTGCCTGTTATAGATTCCAAAGCCAACTAGTTTGGCATCAGCTGTGCTGGTTTTGTAATCTCAGTTGAAACCATGGTATGGGCATATGTGTAGTCATTTAGAGTAGTGCAGAGAATAGTACAGATGCCAAAGAGAGTGAGAAGAAACTCCACTGATAGCTAGCCTACATGAAGAAAAAAGAGACTCAAACTTAGATATGAGTTAATTGGGATTTTCTTCTACATCTCATTAATCTCTGGGATGGAGAATCCAGCAAAGCTGTGATTTATTTACCATAGATGCACTCAAAGGATACTGCATAACTTAGTGTTCTGGCACTGTGAAAGTTATTTGCAATAATGAATTTTTTAAATTCTTTGGAGGAAAGTGAGTGCATATTCCCTTCCCCCACCAAATTAAAAAAAAAAAAAGAAAAGAAAAAAGAAATTGCAGAGTAACATTCAAAGGCTCATTAAAAGCAACCAGGGAAAATAGATTACGGAGACTTCAAAGACTCAAGATACTGGTTAAAAATCAGCTCTCTTTTTCAAAGAAAATGTTATTAGCTAATCCTTGAAATTTGGGTTTTGGCAGATGACACAGTATTTCCTGCAGGTGCAGAAACTAGACAGTGTTAAAAGAGTTTTGGTAATACACAAAAAACATCCCTGATAGACTTACGGTTCCGTCTGTTCAAGTCAGCCTGAATGCTGTCCCTGATCCCTCATACATGTACTGATATGTAGCAGTATTTCAGGAGACTCTAACTACATTAAGCTGTATGTCTTTACTGAGAAAGCAAGTCTGTTAAGATAATGGTTTCTTGGGGTTTTTTTAAGTAGGAAAAATAATGCTTTAATTCTTGCTATTATCAGTACTATCAAAGCCAATGCAATGAACAGTGGAAACAACACCTACAACTACACAAATAAAACATCGTGCACATGCAAACAAACATCGCTCCACACCACCTTCCTCCTTACATCAGTATGGATATGCTTTGACATATTGTCTCTTTTAAGATCTTCTTTAAAAGGTCCCTTGTGTGTGTTTTTGTCTGCTCTATCCATGGCTAATCCCAACTCCTCCATGAACTAGAAGTCCCTGGTTATCAAAAGAGACAAAGCCAGCCACATCTGTCTCAAATCCTTTGTTAAGCTGAGATCCTTTGGCTTTGATTTAAAACTTGACTGTCTCACAATGACAATTTTTCCACTGAGACTTCCACCTAAAATTTGGCCCAAAAGATGCCTAAAGCTAATATCTTGCTGTTTCCATGGTAACCAATTGCTTGAAGTCAAATAACTGAGCGTAAGATGCCCTTAGTAGGTAGCAACCTGAAAAGGAGCACCTGAATGAATAAGGGATGATGGACTAGCAGCAAAATTTACAAGGAAATTTATTCCCATTTTCTAGAAAACCAAAGAGTTGTTCTGTAGGTTTTAATTTCAGATATAATCCAAACAACATTGCTTATAAATTCAATGAAGACATTCAGGTGCATGAAATTCAAACTACAACACAACTGAAGTTCACAACTTGTAGAAAAGAGATGATGAGAGCTCATTAAGTCTAGTATTAATGGTAGAGACCTGTGTCTGTGTGTATGAGGAGACATAAATGTCAGAGGGACAGTAAAGCTTACCACTTTACTAAGTGCTTCGCACATCTTCTAGAAAGTATTTTGAAGAGTTTTTGAGATCTTGAATGTGTTATATGGGCACTTGCATATACTTGTAGGAGATAGCTTCTCCTGTTACTCACAAATCCATTCTCTGGCTTGTATTTTTTTCCCATACACAGTATCAGGTGTACAGTGCTGATACCTAATATCAGAAAACTTGGCACAGTTACAATTGTTAGAGCCATGTATGTATGTTCCCCAAAAGAGACACAAGATATCACATTGAAAAGTAAAGCTGGTTCAAAAATGAATATTTGACTTGTATGTTTTGATTCTGCACCTAGAGTAACTACGTATTTTCCAATACATATTTATAATTAGAGGTCCCTGAACTAGCTGAGAGAGCTGGGGCAACCCCCATCCCCCCACCCCCCCACCAAAAAAAACCCAAACACAGGCACAAAACCCACATACATCCACATTTAAGCCATTGCACGAAGTGTTTTGATTTTCAAAATCATCTTTTGTTGGTCCTTATTGCTCTAGTTTTATTGACATTTGCACAGATGTGTCAAAATGCCTGCTGAAAAGTTTAATCCGATATAATACTGTTCAGAGAGCAAGAGGGCTCAGGAGATTTAATTTTTTTTGTCAGAAAAGAGGTTTAAAACAACTTGGGTGCTATGGAGTTATTGCTTAAAGAAAAATAACCTAGAAGTTAGTAAGTGTAATAAATGTTTCTGTGAATAAAAAGGCAACATCTTGAGTGCAAGGCATCTGAGCAGAGCTGTAAAAGTTATTAAACTTCTCATTTCTTTTGCACAGATTTATTTTTCTGCAGGTGACAATAAATGTTGGATATGCTGCACGATTTGCCTCTGACCCTGATGCAGACTATTTCCTGTGGGCAGAGGCCACTGAAGGCAGATAGGGTAAGGAGGGGGGAGAGAGGTTGCAGAAAAAAGCACAGTTGGGGGGGGTACTCTGACCATAACATGAGTCTCCTAACTGTAATTATAAACATAAGAAAGGTATGCGGAGCCCTTGTACTCACTCTTTACTTAATGTTGTTGTACAGTGAGTTGCTCATCTTGCTACGAGCAGAATTGTGCTCTGAAACTGCCCTTTTGTGCCCCTGGTTTATAGAAGCACTGTCTTCCTAGCTTGGACATCTCAGTTATAAACTCAGTATCAAAAGTCAGGTGGAATGAATCTGGGCCCCAATACCTCCCTTTTGGTGGAGGCTATGCTCACAATATACCTTAACACTTCCTGTATTAGACTAGTGATGTCAGGGTTTCCAGTAAACTTCCTGGAGCCTCTTGCTCTTCACATCTAGAAGGTGGAGAAAGAATGACCTCTGGAATATTTTGAGCGAGTATGAGCCATATGAGGGGAAATGTTAGAAAAGTAGAGTGGCCACAGTGAATTATAAAAGCCACAGTGGTTATAAGTACCTTGCTGGTTTTACCCACTGTAAGTAGATAGGAAAAGTAAGTAGGATAACCAGTTTAAAGGAGGTGGCACTGAATCATGGTGTATGATTTTTGCTGCATGGAAACTTTTTTGAAGGCAGTATAACATCTACTCATCACCCACTACATTCAACAAGAGAACACTTCCCTGTTCATTCACTAGAATGACAGTACCTGTAAGAACTATGTTGAGATCCTTATCTTTATCCTTAGCCCATTGTACTTGAAGTATTGGCTATGAATTTTATGTGGATTTCTCCATGACTGCTATGGTGTCTGCTATCAATTTTCGTTTCCAAATGATGTGTGCTTATTGCTACTTTAATAAAAACATTTGCTTAGTTAGGAATATTTACTGTTTTGCACCTAGCATGACAGCAGCCAAGGCTGTATACATGCCAATAAAAATGTTCTGAGCATCTGAATAAGAACTGAGAGCACTCCCTCTGGTTCCTTACAGTATAGTCCATGCTACTCACATAGGCTGTCTTCTGTGCAGGGGCAATGATGTTGCTGTGAGGCTGTTAAATGGAGGATGTGACAGGATGCTCTTCAAAAGAGTGATGCAGCACCCAGAATATTTAGGACTATGCTACTTTTGGAATTGCAAGTAATCTTTATTCAAAAAGAGCTTTTGATAATCAAGAGGAAGGAGAAGCATGAGGGAAGAAATACATTTTTTTTCCACCTTGTTCTTACAATTTTACCTGTATTTGTTACTATTTTAACATTTGTCACAATACTTAAAATCTTACCACAGGCAAAATGTCTCAGCAATATTGTTTTCACTTCAAAACTAGACACAGAATTCCAATCCTACAAGTCTGCCTTGACAGGCATACAACACCGAGCATTGTAAAGTAAAATCAAATTGAAATGGCAATTCAGAAAAATCCACGTGCAGAACACATTAAAAATTCACTGCAACATCACTGATCAAGTGTAAGGTCATAGGTTACATGAAAAGAGTTACTAAAGCACAAATTGTTCTTGAGAGTTACTTATCTTGCTCTCCATAATTAATTTAATACCTTAGATGAGGAGAACAAAGGTTAAGGCTTACTCTCCAGTGGGGGTCACCGTTGAAGAATAGCCTCTAATTTTTCTTCTACAGAAGTTCAAACACATCCTAAAAACACTAGGCATAATCCATACAGCTCATGCAAATGTATTGGAATTTGATTGGAGTAGTTCACATCAACTGTCGAAGTGAATCCTAGGTGAAGGCAAAGTGTGTGGACTGTAGGAAGCAAATTATCAGGTAATTAACACTATATGCATAACAAAGAAGTGAAAAAAAAGATGGGAGGGTGGGGACGTGTTTGACTTCAGACAAGGCTCGTTCAGAATGCTGTGGTCATGAAATAAGGAGTTACAAAAGTCAACTAGCAGCCCTTCATCCTGACAGGGTGGCATTTAGAAACCTTCAAGTCCTGGTTATCACATTTCACAGTTGCAAAGCCTTTTCATCCAAACTTACCTTTCTTTTTAGTAGAAATGGAAAAGCAGAGGACCTTCAGGGTGCAGTTTAGAGAGGACTGCACACACAGCCACGGTGAGGTCCACCAAAGGAGTAATGCCCCAGAGGAAGAAGGGAAAGGTTTATGAAATGGGCTGGCATTTAAACACACACACCTGCCCTTTTGTTCTTCACCCTTCCTGGCACTAATGTTTTCCTGGTAAAAGCAAGAGCTTAATGCAGCTGTGAAGTGACTGCCCTTATTTGAGCTGGTGTGAACTGAAAGATGCATGGGGGGTACATCGACACCACATTGTGTCAATGTCATGTGGCACAGCTCAAATGACTTCAGTGGTGTCAGACCCTTCCTTTAACAGAAGAACTGTTTCTAATTTCACAGAATAATCTGTGTTGGAAGGCACTCGCAAGGATCATCCAGTCCAACTCTTAAGTGAACAGCCTGTACAGGGATCCAACCCATGGCCTTGGTATTACTAGCACCACACTTTAACCAACTGAGCCAATCCCAGATGACTGTCCAAGGTCCCCTTATTACATCTTCGGTATTAGGAGCTAATAGCCAGCCAAAGCACCGGAGGTTTTGTTCCTGGTGGCTTAACGGATGAGTTGTTTAGTAATGATAAGCAAAAAATAAAATTGGCACTATTTCCTTTCTATGTAACCAGACTGCTTTCATACCAGCTGACTGACCAACCCATTGACTCTGCTTTCTGGGAACTTTACTGTAGGTCTGTATCTTCATAAGTACCACCTGAGCCCTGAATTTCACCCCTTAAAAAATATTTACTAGTGTTCACTGTTGGTACTAGATTTTTTACTAAACTTGCTTTAGTGCTTCCATTCTGGACTGAAAACTCCCATAAAACTGAAAATACCCATTGAGAGCAGAGTCAGTGTTATGTGATATGTTGTTTCTTGACAGCTTATCTTTATACCTGGTTGTATTCAGATTAAAAAGCTGTTATTACTCTTTGTTTCCAGAGGACAGCAGCAGCAGGCCTCAGACTACAGGGGACAGATAGAGTTACAGGCAGCCCTTATGTGTACTCTTAGAGGCATGGTTTTAATAGAATAGAATAACTATGCATTCTGGGTCAGATCTTTTGCTCCCATAAATCAGAGTGATGCCACCAGAGTTCTGCCACTTTTAGTGGCTAACATACACCTCAGAAAGTTTCAGTCTGTAAAATGGGAGCAGATGGCTCATGCCTTCACCTGGCATCAGAAAGGAAGAAGGGAGGAGATATTCTAGTAGTAGTTCCAAACATAATGATGTTAATCCCTGCCTGAAGGGATTATAAACTTCAGCTTTTTACAGTTCAAGGAGCAGCCCCTATCACTGTTAATTGTCCTGAATAGCATTTCACTGGGAATAGGCTAAAAGGTCTGTTTCAGGGAGTACATACTCAGTGCTTCAAATAGTCCTACCAAAGTTGACATCTGAAATGCAGACATGACATTTCCTACCTACTACAAAGGTTTTGTATATTTTTTAACCATTAGCATTTGTCAAGGTCAGCAACTCCTTGGCACAGAGGAGAAACCTGGAGAGCATGAAAAATACAATTCATTCGTTCCTGAGCTGGTACTGAGCTCTGCCTTCCTTACCATGCTGGTTCGGACATGTCTGCATGTGGGGCATGTCTCCATCTGGTACCTGAAGAGGAGACTCTCAGCTGCAAGCACAAAAGAGATCCAGACTTCAGGAAAACACTGAGGTATTTTAAGAAATGTCATTACTCTGAGAAATTAATGCTATGAAGAATCAGAGTTAAACTGTTATTTTTAGAAGCAGATTCTCTCTTTAAGAGGAAAATTGCTGGCAAAGATCATTCAAAAAGTACGTTCATGTAGCTGAAAGCCTCATTCTTTGTTGAATGCTTGCAATCTCAGCATCTTTGCAACTGCAAAATACGAGTTCCTTCACTTCTGTGCATACCCATGTCCTTTCATGTCCATGAACCTCCTTTCTCCATTGCATTTGACACACAGAAATGTGTCAGCCAATATGATTAACCTGTGGATAACTCTTGGTGCAAAAGAGAACATTATTTGTAATACAAAATATTTTAACTGGAGAACTTTGATGCAGTGTAAAGAGAAGTTGTATATGACAAAGACAAAGAAAATGCTCCTTCTCAGCTGAGCAGATGTAAACCTGTGACTTCATGATATGCTTCTGTTGCACTCCATTATAAAATAAAAGTTGAACATTTTGTTCTGCTCCAATTTTAGCACCATCTCAACAGATAACACAGCACGTCACAGACTTTTCGAGAATGTTTTTTTCCCCATAATGTTTATGGAAAAAGAAATTTGTCACGCTACCTTGCAAAAGGCAGTTGCTTTGTTGACCAGATGCCAAAATGAAATTCAGACATGGATGGCCAGAAATAAGATTTACTTTAATCCTTCTAATCCTGTGCTGTTGATTGGTACAAGGCACCATTACAGCTGGGTAAGCTTCCCAGGCTTATCATCTGATTCGCTTTGGAGTCATGAGATCACTCTGGATTCTCAATTTTTCCCTTGTAAAGGGGAATGTTCCTGCCTCATGTTTCTGCTATGAACAATAAGGAGCAAAAGAAATCACATATCTTTGCCAGCAAATGCAGAAAACTCAAGGCACGTGTTATGCTGAGCCTAGTGATATGCTTTTCCAGGGAGAATGGAATGAGAAGACTTGTGCCTATCCTTAAGGAGGTTAGCAGTCTGCCCCAGTAATTACAGGGCCTTCTTGAACTGACTTCAGTGAAGCCCCAAGACATCTTCAGAAGCTGAATTGTACTTAGAGAATCATAGAATCATTTAAGTTCAAAAACATCTGTAAGATCATAAATTTCAACTGTTATCCCAGCACTACCAAGTCCATGGCTAAACCATGTCCCCAAGTGACACATGTACACATCTTTTAAATACCTCCAGGGATTGACTCCACCACTTCCCTGGGCAGTTGGTTCCAATGCTTGACAGTCCTTTTAGAGAGGAACTTTTTCCTAGTATCCAATATAAACCTCCCCTGGTACAACTTGAGGCCATTTCCTCTCAACCAAAACTCACAAGTCCTTTTCCACCAGGCAGGTTTCCAGACATTCTTCCTCAAGCCTGTAGAGTCACATGGGGTTGTTGTGACCCAAGCTCAGGACCCAGCACTGCACCTAGTTGAGCCTCATACAATTGGCCTCATTCCATCGATCCAGTCTGTCCAGACCCCTCTGCAGAGCCCTCCTACCCTCCAGCACATGAATACACGTGACCAACTTGGCGTCATCTGCAAACTGACTGAGGGTGCACTTGATCACCTCGTCCAGATGGTCAGAAAAGGTGTTAAATGGGACTGGCCTGAGTACTGAGCCCTGGGAAACACCACTTCTGACTGGCCACTAGCTGGCTTTAATTCCATTCACCACCACTTTCCAGGCCCAGATGTCCAGCCAGTTTTTTACTTTTCATCCAAGCCATGAACAGCCAGTTTCTCCAGGAGAATACTGTGGGAAATTGTGTCAATGTTGTCAGGTAGACAACATTCACAGCCTTTCCCTCATCCACTAAGTAGGTCTCCCTCTCCTAGAGGGACATCAGTTTGATCAAGCAGGACATGCCTTTCATAAACCCAACTGGCTGGGCCTGATTCCCTGGTTGTCCTTATATGTCACGTGATGGCACTCAAGAGGATCTGCTCCATGACCTTCCCTGACATTGATGTCAGTCTGACAGGACTGTAGTTCCCTAGATCCTCCTCTGGCCCTTCCTGTAGATGGGCCTACTTCTGGCAGGAAGGTTTAGCTGTGTCTTGCCTATGGGAAGAAAGTGAGAAACAGAACTACTGAACCATTTTCAGTTGGATTTGAGGACCACCAGAGAGCTGGTAGGAGCCTATTCATATTTCTTTTCCATCTGGAAGAAGCCAACAGAGTTTCACAGGTCTGTGGATTACAAGATGGAAAACCACTCTAGACATGAAGCACTGACCCAGTCCCATTAGTAGCAGCAACAGAAGAAAGAGTACTGTGCTCAAAGCCTGAATGCTCACATTACCTAGCTGAAGGATGAAGAAAGCCTTTAGAGTAAGGTTGTCTCCTGACAACAATCTGCTTCATCTACTTTTTTTTTAAGATACTGATTACATTATGTGTTCCAACTTGACATAACTGCCTTACAGTCCAGAACACCACATTTAGTGTGCTTTATTTCTCACTGGAATATTATCTGTAAATCTGCTGCCTGCATTCAAGCTCCTCTGGAAAAATTCCTGTCCTTGAAGCTTATCGAATTGCAGGATAGCTAGAAGGACACAGATTCCAATACATCTATGTTGCGACGTTATCAAAGTAGCACCATGACATCAACAACAATGCAATTTGAGTTGAAATAAAAAAATACATATTCAGTTTTAGGCTTAACTTCATCTAGGGGCTTGAAGATATAGCTTGAAAGGACAGTAGATAAGTAACAAAAGGCTTCTGAGGCATACTTTCACCTAGAAAGAAAAGGTGAAAGTTTTAAAGAGATGAGAACAGCTGAGTTATGTTGGCTTTCCATTTAAGAAGTCTTCAAGGATTTACCCCTCAGAGTTTTTGAAACTGTTGATTGCCTTTTTTAGTGTGCTCAAGGAATCCCTGCGATGGAGCCTGCTCTGTTTCTGACACTTATAGGTGCTATGGTAATACAGACAATAGGTGGTAGTAAACGACAAAACCTTCCTTGCATAATATCTATATAAGGCAAATGATTGAGAGCACTTCTTATGATCCCTTTTAGCAGTGGATGCAACTAATTTGTTAACATTTCCCTGTAGTCTCACAAAGAAGCTGAACAACATGGAAATATAAACCAGATAACAAATGCACATTGTTGATTCATCTCCACCCTGAGAAGTTATCCATCATTTATACTAAACATCTTGAAACACCCTAAAAGAGAGTCTCTTCTTATGCCAGCGCACAATGTGTTCTTGAGGCCACGAAGTCCTTCCAAACATAATAAAATATTTCATGCCACTGTTAAGAAGATAAGAACTGCATAACTGAGGTCAATTGGTGTAGTGGTGGGATGTGTAACCTTGATCAACCTCTGTAGTTACTGGTCTCCAGCCTAACCAGCTCTCATCACTTTCCAGAGAAATTTTTAAGGGTATTGGTTTACGGAAGTATTATTTGAAAATAATATTATGAACTTATGATTTGCAAACCTATTAGCTCAGTCTGGCTCTCCTCTCACAAATCCTGCTTTCCAGGGGTAGGATGTGACAAAACCCACCTTTGGAAAGTGGTACCTGACAGAGATGTCAAATGGAAAGAAAAATGTGAGAAGCAGCAACGCCTGGCTACCCCAGAGTTCAGGATGCAGCAGGAGGTAGATATGCCTGCATCTGTGAGAAACTGCGTGGGAGGAGCAAAGAAAGCCAGTACATCTTATCTCCCCAAATGCAGTGCATATCTCCACTACAGGGAGTAGGTTCCTCAGATACTGGCAGCCTTCAGCTACTTGTAGGCCTAGCTCTGTGCTGTTGAAGTCAGTGGAAATCTCTACATTGTTAAGTGCAAAGTTGATTCCAGTGTTATGTACTAGACAGTGTTGCAAAGACAAAGAGCTTTTTAGCTGCTGTCATTAATAGAGCAACAACAATTTTCACTGTTAGGAGGCTGCCTTATACTGTAAGACAATCTCTGAACACCCTTTTTGCAAGAGTATTGTGCTTACAAGGAATTATTACAGTAGGGTCAGGGAATTACTCCAGCAAGTTGACTGAATTTCTTTCAAAACTTCTCTCCTAGCACTTTTAGCAGTGAGCTCATTCTCCAGTTGGACAACAGGTATTTCTCCATCTGTTTCCATGCAGACATAGGCAGCTCAAAGATCCCTCTGACTGTCCTAGCTTTTTGACTTCTGATTATATACAACTTATGGTTCTGACAGTCACATAAATAGTCTTATTTAAAGCAGACCTGATGATCTCTTAATGCTTTTCTAGGCTAAGGTTTCAAAAGAGTTTTCTCTTTAATTTAGTTTATGGCAGCACTGTATTTCACAGCTGGTTTTAATGTATTTTTGGAGTCTATATGGAATCAGTACTTGAGTTACAAGGTATGTATATCAGATGGAGACATAGTCACCATTCCTTGGCAAACTGTTAGATCAAATGAGCTGAATCTCCTCTACTTTATTGCCTAATTAATTCTTGAATGATCACGGAATTGCAGGATGGGAAACCTTCCAACTTTGGTTCCCCTCTGTGTTGGGTTATGTCAGAAAGGGTTGGAAAGTGAGGGTTTTCTTTAATCTGGGTTCACAGAGGAAAACTTCTAGGTAGGTGGGCAGCGGTTTCTTTTGGCTGCTTTCACAGTTGAATAGCAAGAGGAAGCAGCTCTTCAGCCAAGGGTCAAAATCTCCAGGGAGGAGCAGATCCTGCTGGGGAGCAGGACGATGAAAGTTCTTGCACTTCTCAGTTGCCAGCTTGCTGATAAACAGGATGGGCTTGATTATCTGCAGACAAGTCTTCTTTGGATGACTAGATCTTTAGTGGTTTTTGCAAGCACTACCAGAATTGGGACAGCAGATCAGTTGGAGAGATAAGTTATGGGCTGCTGAAAATGGGGTCACAGCACAGAAAAAATTGTCTGAGAACTGACCCTGAGGAATTTAAGAAACACTGTCTTAGGGAAGAACATTGTTTCTGGCACAGTGATGTTAGACCCAGGACGGCAAGTGAAAAACTTATTTTATTTTTCTGGAGTAATAATTTCCTATTTCTGAGGCTTCATCCTGGTTTTAAGCATGGGAAGACTCTTTTAGATATCTGGCCACACGACAGGCATGTGGGCTTACACTCCCTCCAGAAAAATACTAACTGTTTATTTTACAGCCATGGGCTTCAGGAGCACCTGACACCTTCCTGGTGTGCACAGCTGGAGGCCTCACTTCTGCACCGCCTTTCTGGGCCATGCTGATCTTCAGGTCAGAGGTCTGGGCAGCCCTGGCAGCAGGTGCTCTGTCTGAGTGAGCTGTAGCTGTGTGGGGCTGAGTAGAAGGGCTGCTTTCATCTTTGCTTTCTGTGCAAGCCAGCCTGGGCACCAGAAATTGTTTGATATAAGTAAAAGAGCAGATACTACCGTGGGTACAAGAGTGACAAGTCCGTAGCAACCATGAGTATCTCTGCACAGAGCTGCATTGAGCTGCACAAGCTGCACCTTGGACATCCCAGCAGGAAAGAAATAAGACTATATGCAAAAAAACAGTGGCATCAACCTACCACTCACCTATCCCAGTGTTGTCTCCAATGGTGACAGTGGTTAGAAATGCCAGTCAGAAAGAGCATACAAACCTGCTTGCTTTCCTTTCATGCTCCCAGCATTCGCTGCTGAGATTCACTGATGCCAGAGGGTACTTCCCAGCTTCCTGCCTTTAGCATTTGTATATATAACTGCTGCCTGAATTTGCCCAGTTTGTCTAAGGCCATAGGGTGGAAACATTGTTGGCAAGGATACTGTTTTATTAGATACTGTGGATGTTGCAGCTATGCTTATTCCTGGAATGAAGGATGCAGTTGAAATCTCACAAATTAATGCCACCACTTCTACTTACTGTGTAAGCTCAGGCCAGATCTAACTGTGGGTGTAACTGAGGTCAGTGACACATTGCATTTGTTTTAATGAATGGAATAAAATTGCCAAAGGCTTATAGAAAATTCAAGATACAAGAAACTTAGTAGATGTTTTACATTTGAATGGTAGGCAATCAGCTTTCAACTACTATCTTGGTTGGGCATTAGAGAGCTCTTCTTTTCTGGCAGACTGAAGGTCCTGGATAGGAGTCGTTTGGAGGTGTGGGAGCTCAGCACTGCAGTAAAGACCAGAAGTGGACCCAAGGGCAAAGGCCCTGTAACAGTACTTAGGCAGACTTCATTTTTCTGTTTGCTGAGATGCTCATTGGTTCCCAAATGATCTCTCTGTAAGTATCACCATTCTTTTCCCTGGCACTTGACTTCTGTTTTCAGAGTCACAGAGTCACAGAATATCCTGAGTTAGAAGGGACCCATAAGGATAATCAAGTTCAGTTCCTGGCCCTGCAACCCTGCTATGGTGAGGATTTGATGGTGATCTCCTCAGAAGTACTGTGAAGGTCCTATTCGTGCATAGAAACATTCCACCCGGAAGACTGGTGCTCAGAAGGCATGCAAGCAACGCCTTCCTTCCAGTGACTTGGCTCACATGTGCAGTAGTTCTCTGGGAGCCATTTTCCTTGTAAAGCTGCCTCTGGTGGGCCACCAAAGCAAGCAAACTTTTGCAACTAATATAACTCCTGAAACATGACCCACTGTCTTTTTTTGAGCAAAAGCCTTCATAATCCCCCCCCCCAAATGTAACAAAAGAGCATGCCTGAACACATGCTAGCTGAGTTAGACCCCAAACAAATAAATGAAAAAGATAACACAGAACAGCACCACCTCATCCTGTCTACCACTACTGCAACAATGAACACTTCCAGTAGCTTTTCACTGCTCTCATCCCTACATGACCTCTGTGATCCAGGAAAAGCCATTGAGAAAAACAAGCCTATTTCTAAATAAATGTCTTTTGGCCACATAGGGGCTTACATCTCCACTGGTCACATTACCCGGGGATCACAATCAAAAAGATGTTGAAAACCACAATCCTATTTAAACTGTGTTAAACTTGTACAAAACCAGAGCTATTCCAAAAGCCACTCTGGCATTCAGGGGTGCTTATGGAAAGGAAAGACTATCTCACTGATATGCTTCTATTTTGGCCTCTCCAAGGGCTGGAGGGAGGAGGAGACCCAGCTCCAAGTGTGAGAGGGAGCCCACGGAAAGGTAGATGCTCTCCAAAATATTTTTACCTATAAAAGTGTTGTCTATGGGAGCTCATGGTGATAGCATGAACAGAAATGTGCTTGTTCTTTCACTGTCATCATAAGAGAAGCTCATCGTATGGTGGATCTAGGCAACACTGGAGACACCCATTTCCCTTCAGTGTTTAATATGTAAATTGAAGGGGGCTGACTTGTTCTTGTTGAAATACTGACTCATCAAAATCTTCAAAATACTAACTCTTCTTGCATTTTTGAGTGCAATTGTGAAGTTTTTGCACAGAACTAATCCAGACAAGGACAATATTAAATTAACTCTACAAAAACCACCTGTTTCTTTTCTTACCACATATGAAGGAGAGCTTTAGAGAAATAACGATACCTCTTTAAACAGAAAATAAATGAACATAGTAATAATCATATGACTAACGTAAATAATATTAATTTACAGGACTGCTTTTCTTTTTTATTTAATTTGCCCATATTTCCAGATCATTCAATAATTTCTCGGTTCTTTTTACACTGCAAGTACTTAGTTGTGGATAATTTATTCTTGGAGCCAGGTATAAGGAGCCCCGGTCAGGACAAGTGTCCAGAAGGTGAGGGAGAAATGGTCAAAGAGGGTGGCCAAGAGCTGCAAAGTGTGACAGTGCAAGGGACCCTGGTCTGCCATGGTGCCCCCATGCTGTCTGCAGAAAAGCAGGATGAAGAGAGGCAGGCATGTTGCGTTGTGGCAGAACAAAGAGGCAGGGGCTGCTGACCATGCAGAAGACCCTTGCCTGTGGCTCCTGCAAGAAGCTCAAGGCACCCCTCATGCTGCACAACTGCGGGCACTGGCACAGCTGGTCTCGTTCCAGCATCCCTGCTGGAGGTGCCCAGGATTCCTTGCCTGCCCAGTAAGCCCAGTCCTCTGTGGTTTGTGTTGTGATAAGCCTCCTTAGACAGAACCACATGAGAGTGCTGTAAGTGAGCTGGTGCACAAGGAAAGGTTTCATTCTAGGAGCATTTATTTGTTTTGGCTGCAAATCTCTCTCATATGCCTGTGACACTATAGCATTCATCAATAGATACGGATCAGTATTTGTATGTTCAGCACCTTTCTTGCATCTGAATTTTTTCCAAACCAACAAAGTTACACAGATCTGATTGATATGCCTGAAACCTACAAACTTCCCTTTTTCTGCTCCAGCCTGTAATAGCTGGCTGCTGCTGATTAGTCTAGTAATTAGCAAGGGTGGACCAAAAAGAAGAGAAAAAAACCCAGGCTTTTAATTCAAAGACATATCCCCCAGGCACATAATTGAGGGATCACCATCTCCTAAGAGAAGTTGCTTGCCCTGCAATACATGTATTTATATTTCACATTGCGTGCCATATCCTGCATATTTTTTGCGAGGAGTTAAATGCAGCAGAAAATTATATTTAATATTTTAATAACCTTTAACTGTGAACCCCTAGCCTCACTACTCTGTAAAGGAAGAGACCCAGGAAAAAAACACTTATTGGGGAAATTTAAATTAGCTGTGCAACTTGCTCAAAATTTTTGCAGACTTTCAGCACTTTCATGAAGACAGGCTTGTTTTCTTGGGCTTGTTCATACAGAGCGATCTGCAGTCATAAAGCTCCAGCAGATGCAAACCCAGCAGCATCTTTTCTGCCATATACAACCCTGCAGTGCCACCACAGTCTTCCTTGCACAGTCATTGTTGTGCTCAAATGTGAAAGCTTTGTTTAGTCTGCAACTACTTTTTCCCACACCAGTGAACAGCCTCAAGAATTAAAATTCAGGTGAGAAGACCATCATACTCTAAAAAAGCTTCACATCCCTTAGTTCCATGTAAGAAGTACCCCAGATCAGACCTGTAAGTTCCTCCCCTTCCTTGCATGTTCTACTTAGCAGAAAATCCAGCAAGGGCTTCACAGCCCTGCGGACACCATGTGAACACAGAGGCAGAAGACACACAAGCTGCAGCTATCAGCCCTGGAGGACAGCTTTGGACCCCCAGTAGGAAGGAGTTTCTTTTTCCAGGGTCCTGTGGACTCTCAGAAGGACCATCCTGTGTCCCCTCCTGGGCAAGGAAGTGCAACAGCTCTCCACGCCAACTTCTCTCTAGGAGCTGTGTAGCAGGAGGAGGACAAATCTTCTTTCTAAAAAGCAAATACTCCCTTCTCACTCTGGATAAGACGTTAAATATGACATGAGATGAACAGGAAGCAGAAGCTGTGTGGAGCAAAAGCAGTGAGCCCTTCCTTGGTATCACAAGCAAAGTTTCACAGGTCAGCCAGGTGTTTCAGGACCTTACACATCCATATTTGTCTCTTCAGGCTCTGCGGATGGCCAGACTGAGATCTCTGAGACCAGAGCACCACATCCACAGGGCTGCAGATAACCAGCCACCCACTCAGCTCAGTCCCTCCCATTTTCATTACTGTTTTGTGCCATTACAAGGCTGAGGACCCTCACAGGGATACTGCTAGGCATAAGAAGAAAAAAGATATACTTAAACATTCACAGCAACATAGCATGCAGCTTCTACTACAGCTCCATGCATCTGAGAGCTGATGGTACTCGAAAGGCAAATACTCAGTGCCCATTTCTAGCTCCAGGTGCTCTCCCTGCTTCAGACAGAAAAGATGCAAGTACGATTCCCATTAGTGGGGTACTCCTGGAGGACCACACAAGCACATTCCTCCTCATCCCCTTGAGTAAAAAGTGGCCTCCAGCCTTTCACTGTGTCAGCACAAAGAGTAATTCACATGCATATGAATGCATTTGGCTAATCATAGTGTAGGGATAATTCTCTGCATATAATTACATGCAGTACTAAGCAGTTAACACTGCAGGGATGTTAAGGTCTGCTTACATGTAGGAAGGGGGATGGAAGGTTATTATGCAATGTTCACAGGGTAAACAGGCAGTTTCAGGCCTGCTGGTATGTTTTGCATAGACATTGAGCCAAAATCTATATGTAACTCAGTGCAGTCCTGATTAAAACCAAAAATAGCTGTTGCTGGTAAGGTTCAATTTAAACTCCATCCCCTTATCTTTGTCAAAAACTTATGTCTTTGCATGGGGATCTCCGTCATACTGATAGCTGAAGCTGCCTGGCTTCCTGCATTATTATTAAGTCTGGTCCTATGCACCACACTCACTGTCTTACTTTCAGAAGTTCTGAGTAGCTGTATATCTCATAGACAGCAAGGGATTAGCAAGTACTTAGTATCCCTGAATATCATGGCAGTTTTTTCTGGGGTTGAAGCTTTTCTGAAATCTGTGAGTGAAAGAGAAATATGAAGCCTTTTGAGTAGAAAAAAATACTATAAACCTGAAAACAGTACAGCCTTTCCCCTATTTTTTAAATATATCAAGAAAAGTACAATTCAAAACTGAAGAATAATTGTAAAAGAAAAGTAGAACAACATCCTCGAATTAGGTGTCAACAAGAAAGGGAAGAAAGCAACTCACAACACTGGGGATACAAGAGACAGGAAAACTCAGAAGTATGAGCAACTCAACAGCAAGAGAGGCCCAAGCAGCCACAAGACATGAGACTATTTTCTGAAGCTCAGAAGTCAGGGAAGGTTTTAAAAGAATAGAAACTTCTATTCCAGTTTCTAAGCATGGAGAAGATACACCAATCTTCTTTTGTCCAAAGCTATTTTTTTGCTCTGCTGTCACCACAACTAGAAGCTTAATTCATACAAACCAAATTTGAAATTTGGAATTAGCTGTATTTTTAAGAAACAGCAAATATTAACAGACTCGTGAGAAAGTCTCATGAACTAACAAGGCTGAATCAGGAACCCCTAGTCTCAGAGCAAACCCAAACAGAGAGAACATGAACTGCTGAGTGAGGCCAGGGCAAATCTCCCTATAAATCCTGCGTGAGCCAGTGATTCTCTGCGTGAACTTTGGCAAATCGTTTGGTCTTGGTTTGTTCCTCTGTCTACTCAGCTGGAAAACTGGGTTAACAGAAGAAAAAAAAAAGCAGGAGCTGACTGAAAACCAGATGCTGAGCATGAGCTGTCTTTTCAGGTAAATAAATTATTTATGATAACACAAAATGTTAAGTATATCTCATGTTTTATTTTATCTATTTACTACTGGACCCAAGCCCATTTATCCCAAGAGGATGTATATGGTAACAGTTGAGAGGAGAGATCTGGTGCCAATAGGGAGATCCATCAATCCTCACAGGGTACATTGGACTGCCAAAGACAACACTGTGATAACAGCAAATCCCACCCAGATTTCCAGCCCAGTTCATGGCTGAGGCTAAGGCCAGGGCCAAATAGTTTTCTGTTATGCAGAAAGGGACAAGGAAGCTACTGGGAGACCCAGGAAAGCCCTTGAGTTGGTCTCTGTGGGTCTGGGGAAACCCCACAAGGAGCCTCATGGCAGGGTCTCCCATTGGGTTGGTTTGGATTCTGGGAACTGCTCCTGTGGTTTCTGCCAGATGACAGAAAACTTTCCTTAAATCTCCCCTCACTTCAAAATAACTCAAACTCGATAACCTTTTGGAGATACACTGCCGAAGGCATTTGTCAGAGCTAGTTTTGTGAAGGGGCTGGGGATGCATTCCAGAAGCAAGGGGGAAAAGGCTGTTGGTTTTGGGTTTTGGGTTAGGTTTGTGGTTTGTTTTGGTTTGGTGTGGGGGGTGGTTGTAGCTTTGATTTATTGCCAAAGTTCACTTAATAGCATTTATGTACTGCTGTTGGCAGGCTGAGCTTGCATGCTGCCTAACAGATTTATCTGTAAGACTGCTGGGTGGTCACCATTCTTTTGTTGTCAGATTAATTGTAAAGACTCCTAGGGCAATTGGTACTAGGAAATTTAGGCTATTTAAGTAAAATAATAATGCATTTTTCTCCATGGCCTCATCCATCTGCAATAGGGAAGTCAGGAACTGTAAGAGACAAGTGGTGCAACTCCTTAAGCCATGGGGAAGGGCGGTGGCTATCACAGCACAAACAAGGCTTGTACACCTTATCAGCTCATTCTCCAGACCCATCAGTGCTGAAAACACTCAAACCTGCTTTGCTCCTCCCTTTGTTCCTATGGGAACACCAGAGCTATGGGCTGTAAATGTTTTACTCTCATGGATTTCCAGACCTACTGGCTCTATTTAGCCACTGATGAACATGGAATAAGTCGCTGGCATGGAAACTCATGTCTAAGTCCTCAAAAGGATCCAATTCTTCTTCTGACACCTAAATGCTATTGATTTCTCTTAGTTTGATTTGGAGGTCAGCCCAAAAATCCCTTTTGGGACCTGTGCTTAAAAGCCAATTATCAGTGAAAAAAAATATAGTTAACTCTAGTTGCTCTGGTCTGAACTGAGCTTTTCTTATTGCCCTGACACTGTGATGAGTTCAGGAAATGTTCACAGAAAGCACTGAGTTGGCACTAATTTATCACGTCTCCGTTTGGGTGTCAGGGGTCAGTGATTTGGGCTGGGAGGGAAATTGCTGGCTTCCACCCCTAGGGCCAGACAGTGGTCACCAACAGCTGTGACATGGAGGCACAAGACTTTCAATGCCGATGACTTCTCTTATTTGGGCTGTGAACAACCCCTGCAAAGCCAACAGTGTCTGTTTTCATAGAGGGAGCTCCATTGGCTTCATGACCTCGTGGCAAGATCCTTACCTGCCCAGTGGCAAGACAGGGGCTATTGGGAATGCCATGTGTGCTCACACCGGTGCCACCAGGGGTGAGTTTTACCAGTGAGGAGTGGTTAATGGGAGTGCCGTTCCCTGGCAGGATATGTTGGAGCAGATACATACCACAGAGTTAGAGTACCGGTAATTATTGTGCTTATGGTTCTTAGAGTGAGGAGACAACTCTGCGACAGAGAATATTCTTAGACTGATACTTTTTATGAGTTTGCACTGAGTGAGAATGAACTAACTTGCCAGTTCAAATATCAGTTTTAATAAACCTTTCAGGACTTTGCCAGTTTAGGAACATAGGGGGCCATCTTCCTGGGGTGTACAGATTGCTGGTTGGGATTTCTTTCCTTTTTATACTTCAGTGACCATTTTTTGGCATTAGCATCAGCTTCTCAGTTCCTTACAACTGAGTGGGCAATAACAAGAGCTTAGATACACAGGGGCTGCTCTAAACTCACATGCACACACAGCAAGCAGAAGCTTCACAGTAGATCAACTGGACTTCAGGCATCAAATAACCTCCTTCTGGGTTTCTAATGTTCCAGCTACAGTATGAAAAGGTCAAGTGCCAGCTAAAACCTGCAGAAATATCCCCTTTTGTTCCTGATCCGACCCTGTGTCACGCAGTGCTTGCACAGCAGCCTGTCAAGGAGGGTGAGCGGCTGGTTTGCATCCAGTGGCTCCTGAATCAGCCAGTGCTGGGACAAGCCAGATCCCCAGGAACTGCGAGCTCTGATGTGCCACTGAGAGGGAAAAGTTTCGCACCCTTGATCAAGCTGGTGGAGGGTTGTTAGCAAGTGCATTGGCCTGTTTGCTCCTGTGCTAAACAAGTGTTCCAGCATTGCTCTTCCTTATTCTTTTCCATAATTCCCCTTTCCAGGGACTTCTCCAAGTTTCTCTGCTCCCAATTCCCTGTGTTACCCATACCTCTGCAAATTCACCCCTCTTCTGCAGTGGTTTCCTTGCTCGGCCCTCCCAAAGGAAAAGAGACCTTGCTCACTGTTCCCACTGGTTTCGTTCTCCCATCATCAAGGCACACGTGCCACCTTTGAGCAGGTTTGGTGGGCTAACCCTTCTCCTCCACAGCTGCCAGGCCAAGACCAGGGTGATTACATGAAGGTTATCACACATGTACACACACTTCTTCTTTTCAAATACCTAAACCCTTTAGTATATTTCAACATCTAGGAACCCATCCATCAAAGGCACACCATGGGCAGGATGGGAGGAAGGAAGCAAAGAACTGAAGCAAATGTCCTCTCACCAGCTCTAGACCTTCATTTTTTTCAGGCTGGAACAGTCCTAGATTGCAAGAACTTTTGGAGATCCCTGAGCAGGAAAGAGAGGTGAGACCTCCAGCAGGCAGGCAAAGTCCCTCAGCAGATACACATACCTGGTAGCTTTGGATTTGTTGGTCCATGGAAGGATCTGCCTTGTCCATTCCTGGGTCTGTGGAAGCAAATCTTTTCCGTAATCCTGACAAATTGATTATGGAAATGTTCTGCTATGGGACAAGATTGCAAGCGTTACTTCTTAGAGGTTGGAAAGACTTACTAAGCCCTACAAAAACTTAGGCGTTAAACTAGGTGACCTTTAAAGACCCCTTCCAAACCAAACTATTCTATGATTCTGTCAGAAAACCCTGAGAATCCACCCACAATTAAGATGTGTTAATTGATGGACACAGACTAGCTCACCCCAGACTGTCAGATAAGTACTGTCCAAGAGCATCCTATGGCAGCCTCTTCTTTACCACATTACCATGATCATCCCCTGATACTCCCTGATACTGCTTCTTCCCGTGGGCAGCTCGGTCAAGAAAATAGGCTGACATGAGGCACTTTGTTCTCTCTAAGTGATGGTTAATCCCATGCAGTTAGATCCATAAGTTCCCTCCTCCTTCTGCAACTTTGGACAAAAAGATTCAGCTTGACTGTACCATGTCAGGAACAGAGTGAATAATCTATGACAGAAATGGAAAAAAGCTTACAGAAAGTACTAGACTTTCATTTTCCCTCTCTCTTAATTAGAAAATTACATTGTTTGATAGCTTCTTTCATGAGTGTAACTTGCATCAATTTTAGTGGAAGTTTTAAATGAATGATTGTTGCCGTAGTTAATTCATGATAACCATTGACTATATAACAACATTAGTGCCAGCAAAGCTGACACTTTAATGGCAAAGTTACCAGTTCTCAGTAGAAAATGAAGTCATTTTTTCTCAAGTGCATTTGTAAATTCAATGCATGGTTAAATTTCACTCTCTGCCTTTGAGCATAGTGAGGTATAAAAGCAGATCAGAAGCTGGGGAATGCAGAATACAGCTCTGCAACAGCTCAACTCCATTCTCCTTTTCTTTTTCTCTTTCTTTTTTTTTTTCAAGTAAAAGGGATAGATATTTTTCACAAGCAGAAAGTTGCTGTTGTCATTTTTTTAACAGAAAGGCCTTTTTGCCTCTCTCAGCAAAACTGGAGCATTCTTGTCTGTAAAAATGTCACATCTTCACCTAGGGCAAATTCATGGAAATTTACAAAGATTTACAACAAGAAGCAAAGTTTTAATTTTCATGAATATGCCCCAGGTGAAAATGTGACATTTTTACAGAGAGGAATGTACCATTCTCCTCAGCAAATGAGTATTTTCCTACAGAAATAGTAGTTCAATTTTAAAAGCTGCCTTCCATTACATTTTTTAGAGCTACAAAAGGAAACTTTAATGTGCCCATAAGCTCCACTCCTTTCCCATTTTGCCACAAACTGGAGCTTCTCAATTATATAGATAGTATTATTTTTTTTGTCGTTATATTTAGGATCCTTAATCATGGATCAAGATGCCATCGTGCCAGTCACTGTATAAAGAGAGAACATAAGGCTGGTTCTTGCTTCAAAGAGCTGAGCCCCCGTGGCAAGAGGCAACAGCATGGGGGAGCGTATGGAAACGAGACAACGGATTATCGGCAGAAGAGGTTTAGAAGTTGATGTACCGCAACCACTTTGCCTCGTGCTGGGAGAACGGAGTCACCACCTATCAAATCACAAAACCTTTGAATTCGAGCTGAGGATTAGGGACAGACTTTGAAGGATCTTGCTCTGCTGCAGCAGCCAGAAAAAGATGAGGTGCAATGCCATTAATGTGAAAGTCTCCATTTGTCCTGCTGTCAGCCAGATAACAAGTTGCTTATATATGAAGATAGGACTGATATAAAACACCAGGACAGAGCACCAGAAAGAAGAAAATGATTTAGAGGTGACTGTGGCATGAGAAACCAATGATGTTCTGCTACTACAGAAATTGGAAACATTGTGCTGGGGTACAGCACCAGGACTACCACTTATAAAACTGTTTGGCATACCTTTTGTTAATTTAGTGCTGCCAAGGCCTCAGCTGGAGTATTTCATTCAGTTCTAAGCACATCCTAATTTATTTTTTTGAGGGGCTGAACAAAAGCTATATCCCAAATACAGTTATTCAGAGTAGATCAGTTAGAGATCTAGAAAACACAAATTATGAAGTAAGACTGAAGGAAATTATGTTGTTTAGTCTAGAAAAGACAAGACTGAAGGGAGACAATATCAGTCTTTAAATACATCTAAGTTATCTGTAAATATGGGGGAATAATTTTGATGATAGGATGGGAAATAATGGGCTTTTATAGTTGCAAAAGAGATTTAGGATAAACATGAAAAAATTCTAATAGTAAGGATGATTAAGCACTAGATAGATTGGCTGCAGAAACTGTTACATCTCTATCATTTTTTGTTTGTTTTTGAATAAGAGCTTAGGCAAACATCTGTTGTGAATAGCTTAGGTACAAGCTGATCCTGCTGTTGGGCAGAGAAGGAATCTGATCTGTGGTAAGCCATCGAGGTGCTCTGAACCACACCAACTGCCCAGCTGGAACTGCATTTACCCAAGGGGTACAAAAAACTCAACCAGACTGAGTGGAGACACAGGTGAGAAACTCTGATGTGCTGGGCAAGACCATCTCTCTCATTCCTTTCAAAAGTAGTTTGGAAAATTTATGGCACAGAGTGTAATATATCCTGCGGCATGTATTATAGCTAGGGGCCTTCAGCATGTATGTATGCTGCAGTTTAAGGAAGTCACCAGGGATTCTGAGTACCTCGAAGTTTTGTGCAATCTGCAGCTTTTTGAGAACATGATGGTCACTGGCCCTCTGGAAGCAAAAGACAAAGCTTTCAGACATTTTACAAGCTTGCTCCTCTTGGGCACCCACAGTCACTCATGGCCTCTGCTAATTCAAAGGCACCTCTGCTCCGCAGTCTTTTTCAGACCTGTTTGGGGCAAGACTTAATCAGCATTCATAAAAAGAGATGATTGCTCTTAGAGAGGGTAGAGAAATGGGAAGCAGGAAATGTGGTTGCATTGATGAAAAGTGCAACCAGTGAGGCTTGAGTACAGCATTGAATCAAACCACAAAAGTGCACAAAAAAGGGATTCTGAAGACATGCAGAACAGCCAGGAACTTGTGCTCTCCCAAAATTTGCTCTGTGGTTTGGAGCTTTGGGGCAGACCACACAGATCAGAGGGAGCTGGAATGACAAGGGTGGGAAGCAGAGAGACGTGCACCACAGCAAATGAAACCCTAGAAGTAATTTATAGGAAGTGCCTCAGTCTCACTTGCCTAAAACCTCTTTCAAGTGGAGCTGGAGGGAGAGACTATGGCTGCCACAGCATCCTGCTGCTTCCACAGTGGTAGGTGCTGCTGCACAGCTTTGAAGCAGGCATGTTGGGTTCTTAAGGTATGAGCATATGAAAAAGATTACACAGATACTCTGCAGCTTTATTCTATGATATGTAACTTATCCTGAAAATGGGGAAGAAGCTATTTCACTGCTGTTGGGTTAGGAGCAAACACGTGGACAAGTACCAGGGTAAAAGACATGCCGTAAGATGTAGTCATTAAACTTTGTAACGTTTCTTCTCCTTACAATATGGTGGAATACTTAGCTCTACAGTGTTTGTTTCTCTTTTGAGTATTACAGCTTGACACATGAAGACTTTGTTCCTTGGAAACACAAACACTAACCTGATGGTTCAGAAGAGAGAAGGAATGGTTGAGAGACAGGTTGTGGCACAGAAACGACTTTAGTTCTTGCCCTTCCATCCTGCTGCAGCTGCAGCTGCAGCCTGCTGTGGAGTCATTTAAAAAAAATAGCTCATTGGCATCACATTTCTGCAGAAACACTTATTCAACTATCCTGGCATCAGAGATGCATGTGCGTCTTCACGCCTATCCTGCTAATGCCATGAGATTTGCCCAGGACCAGTCCTAGAAAATGAGAGTAATGATCTCCCATTGCCTCCATGAGGAAACAAAACATATGGAGAACATGCACTCAACACCTCAGCCCCTCATCTGTAATGCTGCTCTTTACCATGTGTTTCTGCCCAGAGAAACAAACCATGAGTGATACAGTCGAAACAAACAAACAAGATTCCTAACCCATCTCAGACCTGTCCAACTTTGGGAAGATGCTGCCTTTCTGTCTCACACCAATGCAGCTCTGGTGACAGACAGGACAACCAGAGAAACATGACTGTTGACAACGTTAGGTGAGTTTCAGAGAGTACACCCACACAGAGACCAGGTTTCCAGCAACCAAGGCAAGAGGGTGTGTGCTGCATGTGAAGCTACACTATGGATGTTGTCAAGTAGATTAGAAGAGAGTGGAAGATTTATCTCTGTATGCATTAACTGTCTGAATTTTATTCCAAAATTTGCAGGAAAAATGTAGTTCTCTACCTCTGAGGAAAATTAATAATTTCTATAAGATATGTGGTTTTGTGGTTGAGTTCCCTTCTTTCACACAAAGAAGATTTTTTTTTTGGGACGTGGTGGTGGTGGAGGTGGAGTAGTGCAGACCAGAAGTGACCAGGAGACTGCTCGTCCAGTGAAGAGGAGAGGTCCCCATAGAAAATATTTTTCTAGCCAGGTGGTCTAGAAAATATATTTCCTGCCGGGTGGCCTCCTGCTTCTCAACTTTGTGAAACACCTGAAAGACCTAGATGTATCACAGGTGCACTTATGCACATGGGAGAGGAAGATGAGTGGAAAGAAGGCAAAAGAAGATAACAAATTACTTTTGAGACAAATTTTGACAGGAAAACACTCTGGAAGTCAGGTTGCCTGCACAGACTGATTCATTTCAGCTTGAGGCACAAATGTGGTTGCTAGCCTAATCTCCACAAAGCCACAGAGAACTTCCACTAAAGAGTTCATTAGGCTTTGACAAACTATATGCACTGGGCCGTGTATGCTTGTTGGGCTCTCCTGAGATAGTGGAAAGTATTTAATACACAGGCAAACATCTTAGAAGGGAAGGTATATTTTCCTCATATATTTCCATGTAAAATATTTTTGAAATATTTATTCAATGTAACTTCAAAGCTGCCATGTAGCTCCCAGGAACAGCTCTGACCTTGGTAACAGATGGGAAATCAAGGAACTCAGCTCTGAAAACAGCCTTTCCAAGTTGCTCTCCTTTGGTGTCACAGTTTTAAGCTGGAACTTCCCAGTTCAGTGTCTATGTGGAGGGGCCAAAAAAAAAAATAAAGGAAAAAAGAAAAGATGTTTCTATTCAACAGCTCAACCCTCACAAAGTATTATCATGTTTCCTTCCCAGGGAAGTGCCCAGGGAATTAAGGACTTAAGGACTACCTGCTTCAATTGTTTCCAATGCTCTATTTTCATCTCCCTTCTAGGTAGTCTAATTCACTTTATTCAATGGTAAAAAGCAGCAATCAAATTAGATCATATTATCAGCATAAGATAAAATAGTAATGGTTTCATTTTTCTGAGCATTTTTATCTCAATGGCACAATTTGGAGCAAGTCCAAACATTCAGAAATTCTGTGGATTTGCTTTTAAGAGCCCAGCAGGGGTTTTTCACAGAAGACACTCTAGTATATGAAAGAATTTTTGAAGCCAAGATTTAATGTGGGTTTTTTGCAATGTGATTTGGGGAAGACTACGTTTCTGGTTGCTACTTCCTACCATTAGGTTTTAATTTTAAAATGCAGGAAAGTTTTCCTTTTTAAAAGAAGTTATTACACTAAATAGCAAAACAAGCAAGTCCTTAATAGGATTATTGCTCTAGGTGTAATGTTTTGAAGTTTGTGGGGAGAGAAACATCTGTTATTAGAGCTACTGACAGGCCTTGGAAAACCGGACGAGTCATTTCTTCAGGCCTGAAGCAGCTATAGTCAAAGCCCAATTCTGTTTGACCTCAGAGAGAATGATAAACTATTATATTGATGAAAAATTTATTATCCCAGGCACAGCCATGAACTCCTGTGCACTTCTATTAGGGAGCTGTGCCCTTAAAAGCTAATGAACTCGCCCTTTTTAGACTCTGATACAACCCCTCACACTTTTTTAACTTCATGAAGTATCCTCACCTCCTGGGATGGCAAATTGAGGCTGAAGGACCATATCAGCAATAAGAAGGAAGAGCTTTTTCAGTCATTGAGCACCATGCAAAAGCCATGTTGGCCCACAGGATGCAGGGCTGTGATCCTCTCTTAGCTTCCCACAGCTTTGCAGCCCACCATGCAGGTTGGATCCAACCCAGAGACACGGACATCTCGGAAATCCAGTCCAACTCATGCTATAAAAACAGACATCTAGGTGATGGAGGCATCCTGACAATGCCCTACTAAAGAAAAGGCCTTGGAGTCTCAGCTCAGCACAACAACAAATGCCCCTGTCCCCTCCATGAGGTGGTTCAGTCCTCACTAGGCACCAAAGCATTCATGTAGTAAAGGGTCCTTCACAAGCCCTGCTGCTCTCAGGAGCACAGTGCCTTCCTATGCCTATACCATGGGACTCTAATTAGGAATTAGTTCATTAGAGACCACTATCTGTAATATAACATTGTACTTGGTTTTCAAATCTGGTGTTCGCACCGCCATCCAAGAAACAAGGCCTTTTTTTTGGCTCTGCCACTGCACCCCTGAAGAGAGCACTGCACAAGACATGGCCCCAGCAGTTTTCAAGTGCTTTTTGGCTGGAAAACAGTGGCTCATCACGCTGCTGCTGAGATATATAGAGATGGTGTAGTTTTCTTAAGGACAGTCGGAAAAAATGCCCTTCAGTAATCTTCAGGCAGTGCAGAAAGATGGCAACAACCACCACAGGTTTGCCTCAGTCTTTAGCATCAACTCTCTCCAGCTCTCACTAGCCCTGGAAGGGCAGAGGGAAAGATAAAACTTGTCATTCAAAACCTACCTTTTACTCTGAAAAGTATCAATAAGTGTCTTCAGCTACCAAAACAAAACCCATTTAATCAATAGCTTACCTTAAAAACATTAGCCACAAATATAAAAAAATGTCACAAATAGCTTTTTCTTTTGCTAGCTGTATATTTTTCCCTATCATTGCAGACAGTTGACAAAAATCTGGGCTACTCACTCACTTTCATTGCTGAGAAAATGGTCAAAGTGGTAACTTACCCTACAGAAGTTTGTAAGAAAAAGTAGAGTGCCCCCAACTTCCTCCCTTGTCACTGTGCAAAGAGCACCTTTCAGAAATCCTCCAGCATTCATGGTCTGGTCTGCAGCCCCTCAAACACATGTGCTGACAATGCATGGTTTTCAGCACCTGTGCAATGGGGCTTTTTTGGGTCAAGGGGGAAAGGGAGAGGTTTCACCCAGCCCTCCCAGCCAGGGAGCTGTTGGGTCCCTCCTACTCCTTGCTGGCAAGGCTGGTTCTGCATCTTGTAAGGGTTTAGGATGCAGCTGAGGAGTTTTCAGCAATGTTTTCCAGGGTATTGATGGCCCAAGCTGCCAGGGACAATAGCCAGCTCTGCCATGCTGAGGGCCAGCTTGGCCATTCGTCAGGATCATAAGCAAAGCAGTTAATTTGCATCTAAATTACTTAGGATTTTAATTAGAGATTAATAAAGAAAGGTTTTGGTGATTATCTATACAGATCACAATAATAGTGCTTCACACAACACAGCGTCCAGCATCATTTGCTCTTGGGACTGCAGAAAAATATAGCTGCAAAAGAAAAATCCACTGCTCCACCGGATCAAATTTTTCCACATTTGGCTTTTGCTTCAGCAGTGACTGGACCTCCACTAGGGCACAGGTTCCTCCTTTCCCTGCAGGATAGGGAGCTCTGCCTGAACCCTGCACCTGGGCATCTCTGGAGAGTCCCCAGAAGGCAGGAAGCCACCACTGCCTGCAAGCAGAGCTCGGGCCTGAATCCTTTCTTACTTCTTCTCCTCCTTTTCCTCCTCATTCTCCTCACCAGGAGACACCCTACTTCGACACAGCCTCAGCAGTCTTGGGCTGCCATCCAGACTTACTGAATTGCCAAACTTGGCCCCCCCAACACCAGGTGACCTTGTTAAACAGCCACCCCTCCTAGCAATAACCTTTGCTGCTTCTTTATAACACATCAAGAAAAAAACACAATGCATCAATCTTCGCTGGCAGAGGATCATCTACCTACACAGTGCCTGTGACAGCTGGAAAGGCACTGGCACTGGGCATGCACAGACCAGTGCCCACCAGGCAGAATGAAAGAGGGGAAACCAACCCTTCCCCACAAACACTTCACACTGAAATAACATTACATCTCAGGGAGATTTATATTTCTCCATGTTAACTTTTAATCACAGATGTGTCTCTTGGTTGCTCCTGTTGATTCCCCTCTTATACACTTTCAGGTGTTTGTCTTCATACATGCATAGGCTGCAGTTTGGTTAAAATATAAAAGGAGATTGGACTTGAAGTTCTTATAAAAATCTCAACCATTTTGCTTTATGCTGCTATAGTTATTCATACAAAAATAGAGGATTTTAATCAGTACTGCCTAGAAACTGCTTTTGCATACAAAAGGAAGGAAAAGGAATCTCTGTCCTTACTTAAAGAAATGCAGGACCAAAAACATTCCCTAAGCACAAAGGTGCTCTGCTCAACACAGCCACATCAGTACGCCTAGGAGAGCAAGGTCAAGACAGACTCTGTTATATAATAAAGCAGCAGCTCACTTGTCCCTGTTTAAGGAGTCACATCCTTAGGCACAGCTAAAGAAGAAACCTTCTCTAGCACAAAGGTACTGGAACTTCTCACCAGCATGAAGGACTTGAGTGTTTTTCCAAGAAACTTGAGTTGATCTGAGCTTTAAGTTTCATTCTCCTCAGCAATGCTAGGCAAGAGCAGGCACAGCAAGACTATTTTAGCTTACTTTTTGTTAGTGGCTTGCAAACGGAAACTCAACAGCTTAACAGTTTAACACAGCTGGGGGCATTCAGCTTCAATGACTAAATATGCCTGAAAGATGTCATAGCTGACTTGGAGGATTTTATATTTATTCTGCCCAAAGACTTGCTGTAACACTGTTTGTCACTGCAGGTAATTGGCTCTGCTCAGTCTCTATGTTCAACAAAGGAAGGCTCCACATTTTCCTGTGCATGGGTGAAGAAGACAGTGTTTTCCAGTCCATCTTGGTGGCAGCTTTCAAGATTTCTCTTTTAAGGAGTTTGCCAGAAGGGACTGATTTCTGCTCAGGGATGGTCTGGGCACTGGTCAGCAGGTGGTGAGCAATTGTATTGTGTATCACTTGCTTCTCTTGGGTTTTATTTCTCTCTTTTTCTTTATTTTTTCCCATTAGTATTACTAGTATTTTTTTTTACTTTTTTTTTCTGATTCTCTTTCCCATCACACCAGGAATGGAAAGAAAAAGAAAATAAGTCTGCAGCTGCTTCTGAGAAGGCCTTCCACACTGATGCAGATTCACAGGGATGAGCAGAGTTATGAACAAGAAGGGCGAAAAAATTAAGAGATTTTCAGTTTTTTTCTCCCATTAGTAAGTCCTGTGCATCTCTGGCCACATAATACACAATTTTTCTCTCCTTCCCACTTGTTTTGATCTGTTGAAATTGTATCTGTCCTCATCTTTAAAAAACACCTGCCACCAGCACTGCGTTTTACTTCTGAGATGTCTTTGAGCAAGCACCTTCTGGTCTCCTCCCAACCTCCTCATCCTCCTGGGGCTGATGGCCCTTCCTCATCAGCACTCTTGGCTCCAAACTGAGCACATAGTGGGTCCTGGCTTCAGTGCAGGTGAGGATCATTCCTAATTCAAGTTAATCTGCTGAGGGAAAATCTCATTTGTCTTTCTCACTTCAATGTGCTCAAGATACCGTACAAGCACCCTCTCAAAACCTTCCTCCAGATAATACTTTGCAATCTGGTGGGATGCTTGATGAGGAGGATGGAAATAGATGGATGAGTGGAAAAGAGCAGCCAGGACCTCCGGAGAAGCTGACAGAGGTGCTGCTGCCTGGTACAGTTGTGCATAAGGACACAAAGTTACATCTCTTTCTCACTGCTGAACACACAGTTCAGTGAAAACACCCGTACTATCTGCTTTGTGAAAAACTTTCCGTGTTATAAAATCCCCACAAAAATCAGGTTGGAGGGGGCTTTAGGAGGTCCCTCTACTCAGAGAAAATCCAATTGGAAGAAGGTGTTCAGAGTTATGTCCAGTTTGGTTTTGAGTGTGTCCAAGAATGGAGAAACCACAATGCCTATGAGCAGCCTGTTCTAGTGCTCAGTTATCTCTGTGGTAATTTTTCCTTGTATGGGATCAAAACTTCTCTTGCTGCAATCTGTGTCCTTCATCTCTTGTCCTTTTTTTCCCCATGTTTCTCTGAGAGGAGCCTGGCTCCACACCCTCCCATTTGGCAGCTGCACACAGCAAATAGATCCTCCTCTTTGTGGTTTCTTTTCTAGGATAAACAAATCTTGCTTCCTCAGCTCCTGCTCATACAATAAGTACTTTTGCCCTCACTATCTACCTTCATGTCCCTCCAATAAGGTCTCTCCAGTGTGTTGACACCTCTCTAAGTTTGGGGTCCAACACTGGAGACACAGTTCATCCAACACAGTCTCTCCACTGATGACCTCAGAAGTGTCAATGCCTCAATGGTAAGGGATCTCAACATGCTGTGCCTGAGTAGGATGCTGGAGCAAGGAAAAGGCTCTGAAGTCCCCAGTAGACTGGCTGCATTTACTCTTTCCTTGTTAGACCACGTCTGAAACCTGTGTCTAGGGATCCCTGATCCAGGGAAGTCATTGATGACCCAAAAATAGTTCAGCAGAGGGCCACTCAGCTGGAGCACCTCGTCCTGTGAAGATGTGCTGGAAAACATAGGCTTCTTCAGTCTGGAGCAGGGACAGCTTCAGGGAGACCTGCCAGTACCTACAAGGAAGTTACTGAGAAGATGGAACACTTTACTGAGCTGCACAGTGGGACAATAAGAGACAGTGGTCTAGTCCAGCAGAAGCAGGTGTCACCATCTCCCAGAGGATTCAATATGTGCCAGCCCTGGGCCTGACACCACTGGAAGGCCTGAGAGAAGGAAAGATTCCAGCTCCCACTGGGACTCCTTTTACACATCCTGGCATCAAGGGTTGTTATTTTACTCCAGGGTGAGCCATGCAAACTCCTCTTTGGCTATTGGGAGGAACATTACTCTCATGAGAGTGGGCCCTAAAAAGGGGGCAGCAAGAACAGTCTACAGCAAGCTCCTGGGCTGTCCCTATGAACACAGCATGGCCCCCACTAGCATCTTGTGTGGCCTATGGTTCTCTTGTTCATGTCCGTAATGGAGAGGAGTGACGCATCAGAAAATTTCCTGCATCCTGACTGTAAAAATAGAGTCAAAGTAGGACATTTCCTCTGCTACTTCAGGGCTCATTCTTTGTTACTGAAGCACATCATGTAACAGTTTGCAATTAAAACCATCAACAGCATGGAAGGCCATACCACAATAGCTTTGTAGTCAATTATTTGATTTATAATTAAACATGCAGAATTTCAGCTTACTGACTAGAAAGTAGGACAAGTACTTTCTGTTTGCCTGGTTCTAAAAAAAAAAAGAAGCCAGGAATTCAGACTGTAGTTTCGATAGCATGGATAATTTCTCTCCTCCAATGTGGGCTGTCTAGACAATGAGCAGGTTAGAACAAGGTAAAGGTTTTGGAATGTAAATTTTAAGTATTACCATAACAACAATTAGAAAGCCAAAAATAAACAAACAGCAAAAGCCCCTTAGCCATGTGGGAAGGCAAACTTGGTAAGAGAGAGAGCACTGCCACATGTGGGTCAGATTGGTGTGCTCCCTCCATGTGATGCGTTCTCCTGGATTCATCAGTGCTGCCATCGGCTGACACAGCAGGGTAATTTTGAGTTAGCACTTTGAATTGACCCCAAGGATAGCAATATCCAGCTACAGCTACGTGTTCACTCACACCAATACCATGTTATTCATCCCTTCATTCCCTCCCTATCTCCCCATCAGACGACAAGGAATATTTGAAGGTTGTTCTTGTGTCAAAGTCCTCCAAAGGACACAGAGGAGTTCTTTGTGTTTGTCAGCTCTAAAAGAAAAGACAGAATAAAGAAAAGACCAGTTATGTGACCAGGTTCAATTTGACTGATGCACTGAACTTTGTTTTGTCAAAGCCTCCAAATGCTTGTTGTTCTGGGGCCAACCGAACACATATGGGGCTTGACCATCTCTGGTAAGCACACCAGAACCTGATATCTGCGGTGAGGTCTTGTTGGCTTCCAGTTTTTATGCTCATAAAGTGCTACACAGCCTATTCCATGGGCATCCTGTGCACAACATGCGGTGTGCTAGGGCTAAAACTAGTTTTTACCCAGCTGAAGGACAGAGCACTGTACTGGATTTAGCCAATTCATGCTGTGTTCTCTGAGAAGCAGTGAGCCTATCTTAAAGGCTATTACACTTTTCTAACCACTTCACACAATTAGTCTTGAGGGCCTTTTTAGAAAATTTCTTTAAAATGTACTCTCTGCACTGCTCTCTTATGCGCATTAGATTATGTTTTTCTCTTCCACAGCTTTGTAAGAGGCAACTAGAAACTTACAGACTCTCCACCTCCACTGGACATGCCACAAAGCTTATGAGGACCACCAGCTCCCAGCTCCTCAGGGATTTCCATGCTCATGTAATGAGAATGAATGCTGAGCCACAGCTCATTGTTCAAGACTTCAAACATCTGTTTGTGGGATAGAGATTCTGTGTATTCATACAATTTATTCTAAAAGTGACTTCCCTGTGAACATAGCGTGACTTGTACTTCAGGCTTGGATGCTTTTTCTACCCACAAGCACTGGGTGGGTACATCACTGCAGCAGCAGAAAGACTTCAGGTTGTGAGTGGCCAAACATGGATATATATCTGATGTGTTTTCATACCTGGAGAGAAGAACTAGCTCCCTATGTAGATAAAATTATCATTACCTTTCTCATACTCTGGGTTTTTAACATCTTCATTACTTACCCTTGAAAAACATTCACCTTTAGCATCTTGACATGACAGTGAAATAAGACCTGAATAATAAATATCTGCCTATTGCACCCCTTGACCGTAGAAATGGGGCTTTACTTGCTGATTTGTACAATGGGGCCTTTGTACACGTGCTTGCCACCCTGCTTTTCTACCATGGTGATGAACTGTTCTTCGTAGACAAGACTACCCATTGGTTCACCAGAGGAACCTACGACTTGCATGTGCTATTTTAGGGAAGTGGAGCAGTAATGCTTACCAGGGCATTGTTTCAGGAGTCAGGTTTCAGCTTGATCAGTAATAAGTACACCTTAGCACAGAAGTGGCTCCTCTCTTCTCATGAGCCTAGTCCAAGCATATTTTCCAAAGGCTTGGATTATTTGGTGGGTGCACATGCAGAAGAGGCAGATTCCTATCTTGAGAAGGTTGCAGTAGTTGGCCTAAGACCTTGCAAGGGTTCAGAGGAGCTCGAAGGTGTTCAGCTGATGGGTTAGGTTGCAAGACTGGAACATCAGTGACATTTAATAAATGCCAAACAAGAAATATTCTTTTTGTGTGTCAGTGGAATTAACAAAATACTAAAAATACTCAGTGTGGTTACAATTTTCACACAGAAAAGCAATCATGCACAGAGTAGAAATGACTGGATTTAAATGCAAGAAAACAAACGAGAAGAAATTGCCACCTATAAAAACATGCATTTCACTGGATACATTCTTCCTGCTCAAGCTCCATTCCTGAATGGACAGTCAGCAGTGGATTTTTTCCCTATTTTCATCTTTAGTACACAGAAACATGTTCTGTAACCATAAAGATCAAATGGTAGAGTTCTAAATAAGGGTTGTGTCTAGTATTTCTACATCCACCAGCAACATCAATTGTTAAAACTAAAATTAAGATCATTTTACCATATTTTCCTTGTTTTATCATCCAGCCATTTTTCTGAAATTAACTTTTCAGCTGCACAGAGCAGCAGTTTAAGTATGAAACACACAACTGGGATTTTTGTATGACTAAATGTTATTCCCTGGGCTCTGGGAAATGTTTGCATCAGCTGTTGCCAAATCGTGTCTGCCTCTCAGCCACCACAAGGCCATGGCCTCTTGCTGGGGAGTGGAAGATGTTCCTCTGAGCCCAAATAAGTGAGGCATGAGATGACTCAGAGTGTCACAGAAAAGTCTTCTTCCTCCCAAATCATGGCGCTGGCCTAACACTGTGCCAAGTGTAGTTATTTACCTCTCCACAGTGTAAATCTGTGTTTTTGCATGCAGACTCCACTCAAAACAGAACGATGGGAGTTTCAAAATGTAAGGCTGCTTTTTTAAGCAGCTTACAGGAGATGCAGGCTGCACTGAAATCCAGGTCTTCTCCCCAGGCTTCTCCCTTGTGCTTCCTTGTGAGACAGGAGCATCTTATTATTTTTCAGACAAATACCCAGAACACCAGCAGAGAACAGGAGTCCCCTGGCTGGGTTTCAGTCTCTGGAAGGAGACCTCTGGCACATCTGAGCTCCTGGGAAGGCCAGCATGCTTAGGCAGACATTTCAGCCAGTAGTAAATCTCCTTGGCACCACAATGTCACAGCAGTGCTCTGTGGGGACCATCTATCCAAGCAGCAGCCATGTGGGTTTTACTGGTACACATTCAGTATGACAAAGAAGTCAAAATGACCTTGGGGTTCACTTCCCAGCAGCAAAAATCTTCCCCACAGTGTATTTCCAGTGCATCATCCAGCCATGATTAAACTGTACAGTCAATGGCGTGGGACTGTGTTGGCAGGACAGAGCAGGGGTGCCCACAGCTCCTGACTGTGGCCAGTGATTCTGAATGCTTCTAGCCACCACCATAGTACTGCTCTTCACCTTCCCCAGGCACCACTGCGCTTCCCCCTCGCTGGCTTTAGGCTATCTTGTTTGGTAGACAGACAGGAATATTTTCTGCTCCTCTTCCTCGTTAACACCCCAGCCCTCCAGCGAAACACACTTCCATTCATCACATTTGCCATTTCACCAGCTGTAACCCAAATCTGTGACCACTGGCAAGTACCCATTCAATTTCCTGTGGTCTGTTATTTCTCAGGCATGGACTCCAATTGCCACTTTGATGGCTTCTCATGTGAATCTCTAATAGAAGAGCTGGTGGCAGACAATCTCTATCTGGGACACTCTAGGAAGGCAGCAAGTGGTAGTTGACTCCTTCTCAAAGGTAGTGTTTTCTTTTCTGTGGCTCAACTCTCTCCCAGCAAGCCACTGTTCTCATTTCAAATCCAAGGAGCGATTTGTCTCTGAAAAGAAAGCCCAAGTAGTTCTCACTGGTAATTGGCAGCAAAAAATGATTGTCTTTTTTCCATGAAGTTTGCTAGATCTCATTACTGGAAGTTTATTTCTAACAGCCGTGCTGCTGAACAGTGATTGGCACATTAAGAAGTATTAAAACAAATGCAGCAAGTGTCAAAGTTCAGTCCATGTCACCAAGCCTCACACTTTGCTTTTTCATTATGTTCATTCACTTGCAAAATTCACTTGCTTATTTGGGGAGAGTAAGGGAGCCATTAGGGAGAATTAAAGAGGATCTGCTGAAACTGAGCAAGAAAAGCTTAAGCATCTGCACAGAAGGAAGGGAGGGGCACTTCTGCAGGTTGGTTTAAGGCTGTGTAACTAGGACTGCACATACTCCTGGGAGAACAGAAATTGCCTGGAATACAAACCTGTGGTCCAAAACTAACTTCATCCTGGAAATGCTGGTCTCTGCCGTGCGGTTTCTTAGCCACGGTTGGGGTAATTATACCCGCAGACTCATGAGCACGGCAAAAGCAGGGAAGAATTTGCGGAAAGGAGAAAGCCGCTTACATTTTGTTATCACTCGGTGGAGGTAGCGAGGGATTTAGCCTGATTACATGCGCTGCACCTAATCTTTCATTCCCTGGCACCTGCCTCTTGCAGGGGCTCTCATCAGATAATGAGGAGTGACACAAGGTGTGAAGTGCCAGCCCTATCTAATCGACGCTGTCATCACCACTGTCATAAATTTAAGCCTGACTGGTGTTTAGAATTTGGAAGCTGTTTATTGCTATTTTAATACAACAACTCTTCAACTCTATTCTCTAACAGTGGCAGGAGGAGAACTGCTGAGTTACTGATCATGAGAAACAATTCCAGCTAATTAGTTTTTCTGACCCATACTAGAACAGCATGCTTTTTTTTTTCCTTTGTGGGTGATTCTGAAATGCATCTTACAGGCTTGAGTCTGATGTAGAGGAGTTGCTGCAACTGCTATCTCACTAGCTGGTTTTGGGATCGACTTTGTGCAACCATTTTAACTCTTTGCATGCAGTTTCCCCAAATGAGTTTTGACTTTTTGAAGGTCAGATATAAACTCTATTTCATGGCACTGTCTGAGCCCACATGAACAACTGTACATAACAGAACAAATGCATGAGTTGGCAAATTTTTCCTGCAAGGACTGAAGTTTTATTTTGATTCTTCCAAGAGATTATTATAAATGACTGTGGGAAAATGATGGAAAAATGCATATAGGGTCCTTTCATAATTCTTGCACTGAGAAATATAATAAAATAAAAATAATTCCCCTTTTGTCTCTATCTTCTTGCATAATCCTTGGTGTTAAAGCTGTGATTGTACCTCTAAGCCCTTTTCTTAACAATTGCTAATTATAATGCACCAGCCACATTTCACAGATAGTAACCTCAGACCTGGTCATGCAGAAGTTTACACCTATGTTTAAACTCCTGTACTGTGAACAGCCTTCTTGGCTTAGAAGAACTGCTCTCTGTACAGAAAACTCCAGCCTGTGCTTGAAGTCCTGCAGGAGGACTGGAAGTCTCAACCTCTGAAGTGGTCTAATTCAGCCCTATGTTATCTATGCAGAAACCTCCTTACTGCCTGGCATTTGCAGAAGTCTACCCACACAAAACTAAATGGCAAAATTTTGGCCTCAATCTGTGGCAACTTAAGATAAAAAGTTCAAAAATATTTTTTTCCCCGAGCCAATGAAAGGAACATTTGACTGTCTGTAATGCTAACATCCATTAGCATTTTGAAGCATGCACAGCCTTCGCTTTGTTGGCAGTGAGTGCAATTATTGTTTAAAGGACTGAGAAGTGAAATCCATGGAAGCTAAATTCTGTAGGTTCTCTCCAGACCACAGTATCCCCCCACATGTCTATAGAACATGGTGTCATAGTGGCTGTCCAGTGGCCTCTGGTGTGGGTTGCAGTGGGATTAATCTGTAAACAACTGGACGAGCAGTGGGGTGCTCGCAAATGTAAGGATATTATAAACATCTCTGCTCCATTGGGAATGCCATGACTTGCAAACAAGCACTTACCCTGTGATCAATGTTACACCAAAGAGTAGCAAAAAAACCCTGCCTGTGAGCCTGACATACTTTCCTATGGGATCCTAACAAGGCTCCTGGTAAACCTCAAATCTGAACCACAATTTTTCTTGTAAGCAAATGAAGCACATGCTGACCACATGGGCTGAGGACCAAATGAGGCTGGCCTGCTCTGGGACCAACAACCACGTGGCTTCCGCAGCTACAAGTCTGAAAATCCAAAGACGTTTATTTGGACTGTCAAAAATCAAACCAGACTCTTGGAATAATGAACTCTGTTGGCTGATCGTAGTGGAGACTGGAAGCCGTTTTCATCATCCCCACTCTCACCAGCAGCAACTGGATTATTACTCTGGATGGTGAAACCCTCCTGCTGAGGTAAGGTCCAGGTTTCTCTTTAACCAAGCCAGTGTTTCAAGAAATATTATTATTTTGTTTCAGAAGAGGAAAAAAGAACAATTTGTATTTCCTGGTTGTGTGTTTTCTGTTGCTGCATAACACTTTTAAAGAAATATTCATACATAGTAAGTTTGACTAAATCTATTACTACAGAAATTTTACATAAAAACATCATGTAAGCTCTGCTCCCACTCACCCCAATCAGTGACTTCAATGTCTGAAGACTAAACACTTATCACCAGGTCAAGACCAGCATGTGGATTTTGGTGTATTTCTTTAAAGAAATAAATTAAAATCAGATTTCAATGCACAGAACTGCTAAGGCCCATAAACAGCTCCTGAGTCTCTCCCTTGAGAGAAAAGAAAAACAGAGTTTTCAGCAGACTTAAATTCCCATGCAGGAATCCCTATCCCCACAGGAAAATCCTAAAGGTTCCAGAAGCCAAAATACTTCTAAAAACCCAGCTTCATAAGGTAGGCTTGCTCTTCTCCCTTGTGTCCCCCTTTTTGTCTGGAATATGATGTTAATTACTCAGAAATAATTATAATGTCATGATGGATCCTTCTGCATGGAGAGGAGAGGTCGATGGCACCACATACAGTGCTACGGCTCTTCTCCCATCATCTGGGAGTCAAAACACGTGTCACATCCCATGGGGCTTACAGCACTGCGGGAGCCATGGCACCATGGGCTGCTCACTGGCAGCAAAGGACTACTTAAGACACAGAGATCCTATTCTTATGCAAATGATCCCAGTGATAAATGAGGAAGGGGGAAAAATAATAGATCCAGATTAATATTAAATTAAATAAACTCATTTTCAAAGTTCAACATGATTTATATGTTGATCTCTCAGCCAACTTTATTCAAGGCCTTCTTAAAGTTTAAGCACCTCCTTTGCTACTTGTTTCACGTCTTTCTACTGGAAGAAAACCTGAACTAGAAAGACAGGTAGGATTGCTGAAATATGACAACATATGACTGAAGTATGTCCTAACATTCTCCTAAGCTTTAGGAAATCCACGTTTCTTTGCATTCCCTGTGGCTTCAGATCCAGCTTCACTGTTCTTGTCCTTCTTCATACTTTTTTCCAGCATGACTTGACATAACCATGAATGTCTGGCTATTTTTTCATTTCAACCAAGATGTCACAGTTCATCTCCACTTGTTGGTTAGCAGGTAGTTAATTCCAGTTTAACAAAGGTGACAATATACAAATGCTCTTGAAAAATTGCTCAGTACTTTTCAGAGTTTACCCTCCAGATCAGACTGGACAATTAGGTCAGCACAAAGAAATGTGTCTGTGATGTTGTGTGAATTGTAAGCTATGTCTTGACCCATGTCCATGTCTCTACAGATGGAATGGCTTTTGGGGAAAATGGGTCTGTAGCATACAATTTACTCCTTGCAGAGGAAGAAAAGTCATTTAAGATGGAATCCATGTTTATTTGTAAATGCAGAGCTCACCAGGTGAGGAAGGGAACTAGGACTAGCATTAGGACTAGGACTTACCAAGCACTCTCCTAAAATACTCACACAGCAAAGAAATCCTCCCAGGAAGCAACCTGTTAAGAACCTACAAGCTGAAATCTGTGTGTAAGATCCCTTCACGAGACTTTTTAGAAGTAGCAGCACTGGTTGTAGCTGGTCCTTCTCCCCACCCTCCACACCCCCTTTTTTTTTTTTGTAGTTTTTCTGAACAAGAGACTTGAACGGGCAAAGAATATGAGGAGTTGCTTTGGACAGGAGGAGATCTGTATGGTTGCCTTCTAGATATGGAGTGGAAAGGGTCACTTTTTGAAGACCACCCCAAAAATACTGGAGATCTGCATTCAGTTTGTCCTCAGACAGCCTGAATCAAATTCATTTCTGTCTTGAGATGGACCATGCAGGGGGGAATAGCTTCTTCTCATCACAGAGAATTTGATGTTTATTTGGTGAGAAGAAAGAGGATCCAGGCACTGCTTAAAAAATTATCTGTAAATTTCATACAAAATCTCCATGGTGAAGAGGTTATTTTTACCTCTCTTCCTTGCCTAATTAATATTTACTGATTACATGTAAAGTAGGACAGCTTCAAGCTTGAGAGATCTTTTCTTGAAAGTACTTTCTCACTGAGTGATTGACTAAAGCCTAAATTTCTGGGAGAGGCAAGTAAAAGACCTGCCCTTTCCATCAGTTTTCCCACTGGCAAAGGTATGTCATTTTGCTTATAAAAATCTGAGGCTGGAAACCGAGGGGAGGGATATCAGTCAGCTGTCTCAATTCCCTAGGGAAGATCTCTGTGTGCTAGGCCTGTGATGGCCTTTTGTGTTTCATGCAGGTACTATGGGTCAGGGAGTTCCTGCTGGTGTACATCACTGCTTAAGTCACAGTTTTAGGCAAGGCTGTTGCCTTCTCAAGCAGCCTGGAAATGGAGTCTGGACTTGCAAAGATGAAAGCATCCTTCTCAATGCACAGAGGTATTTCCTGAGCTGAGGTGAGGGATGAGAGACACACAGCTCCTTTTGCATGTTAGTTATCCCATCAGTTGTCCTTTGGCCAATGGGCTTCTCACTGTGGCACACGATGGACTCCAGCTTGGTAGCTGACCTCTCCAGTGTCCTGCTTTTCCATTCTTGAATATTCACTAAAGTATCCAGCAAGGTGGCTCTTCAGGCCACATGCACTTCACCTTGATTCCTGTAGTCCAAAGCTGCCATGGGCAATAGGGAGGTTGCCTAAATCTCCAGCTCCTGATTTAAAGACCCACTTGGGAAGATACAGACTGTTGAGCAGGAGCCAGTCAATCTTCTAGGAAACTTCTCTCTTCATGATAAAGACAGCAAAAAGACATGGCAGCCTTGCAGTCCCCAGATGCAATGTCCTGCCACATATGTTCTTTTAATATGAGGGCTAGTTTTGGTCTTCCTTACATAAATGTCCCCACAGTGCAACTGGGCTCACAACCTAAATTGCTCTAGAGATGCTAGTGGAGAAAGGATCACAAGGAAAATGTGGGTAAATATGCAAGGTACCTACCAATGCAAATGCTGCTTTGCATATATACTAATTCCAGTAACAACTGGACCAACTAAATGCTGCCAGATTATTTAGCAATATTGTCATATTAAAATCCTTATCTAATCTTGCTTAGCATGGTGGCTGACCCTCCTTACTCATGTTGCAGAAACTGCTGCAGGGAATAGATCAAAACCCAGACTGATATTCACATTAACGGGATCCACTGCGACCTCCTGCAGTGGTTTGCGCTCCTCAATGTTCCTGCACTGTAGTTTGTGTGCCAGGCTTGGGAGGGACGACCTGTGCCCACAAAGTACCTACTTTCTCTGTTAACTGGAGACCAGTGTGACCAGCTCACTGCAGGCTTTAGTCTTTATTCATCTTTAAGCAGATGAATTGCAACTGTGCTATCTAAGTTAGATACCCAGCCACTAAGTTCTGCACATACACCAACAGAGCCACCATGAAGTGTCGCATTTAACTCCAGCTGGAGTAACTACATATGCTAAACTAGACATGTGAAGAAATGGTTGCAGGGTTAAGACTTGGGAAGCTAAAGCGATGTGGCCTCATTTCCCGGTGAGTCTGCTGAGCACTCAGATCTCCTGTTGAATTCAAAGGAGCTGTAGGTTCTCAGCACTTCAGAAAATCAGTTTGTACCAGATTTTTATAACAGAATGATGCCATGCTGCACTTAAAAATAAACATTTCCCCCTCCTGCCCCCTCTCTGTGTCCCATTTTAACTTTTTTCACTTGACTTTCTCCATAGCTTTCTTGGCATGAGCAAAGGAAAGAAAATACCTAAGTTTTAATTAGAAAGTAATCTTTCAACCTACAATGTAAGCAAGGCTTTAAAACCCAGGAAAAAAATGTTGCAAAGCCTGTTATCCTGAGTTACAAAATAAATATGCAAACCATTTCATCATACTCTTCATAATCTTTCAGCTGTTCTTTTTAATAAAGAAAAATATGAACACTTCTGTATTACTCTAAGTTTAAAGTAGTTCAGATGTTTGGTCTACCAACTTTGACAATGTCCCTTTAAGTTTTCTGATTTTTGTGGAAGATCTAGCCCTCGGGTTTTTTGGCTTAGACACAGTATTTGTCAAAACCCTTCAGACTCTCTTACTGAAGTGGCTGATGCTGAGTGGTTTGGATCTTTTTCCTTATTATTATTCTTATTCCTTCCCCCCCCCCCCCCGCCCAGAATGACCTTATTTCCAGTTCCAATTTCATGAGAAAATGTGATCGTGTCAGAATTTTCCTTTGGAGGGAATTTTCATTTTATGGATCTGACAGATTTTCAATTTCGTGTTTTGATTTGAAGTTTCTGTGATTCTTTTCATCTTTCATTTTAATCCGACAGTCTGTGAGGCTCGGGGGGATCTAATCTTGAATGGTTTTGCAAAAGGTTTTGCATCAAGAGATCTGGATTCTATTTCTGGTGTAATCTCCAGACTTGCTATGTAATTTCAGCAATATGAATTTGTACGATTGTGTTTCTCTGTGTGTTTTGCTGTGTCTTGTCCTAAAAACACATAAATAGGATTTAAATAGAGAACTATATGCTTACCCACTGTATTTCAATTAATGTTTTTGAGTATTTTAAGCTTTTTGGCTGTAAAAGGAAAAGAAATTAATGCATGTGAGCATTACGGTATCAGTTAAAGTGTTCTCTTCAGCAGTTGAATTTTGATGTATTTAAAACCAATGTTGATTTGCCAAAGTTTTGCATGTCTGCACATTCATGCAGTATCCTAAACACACTTTTACTTCAGCAAACAGGTAGGGAAAGCTGCAGGCTGCAAAGCTGAGAACACATGACTTTTTTGTGTGGATTTGTCTTCTGCTGAGGTGGTTCCTAAAACAAGTTTAGGCTCCCTGGTCAGTGACTGAGAGGCATCTCCCATGGAAGCTCCAGCCACTGCCAAATAAGTGCCTTGAGAGGAGACAAATATTGCCATCTGACACAGAGAAATTAAGGTGTTTCTGTTCCACAGAACGTATCTGCTTGGGAGACCTTCAAAGGCATGTACTTCTCCATAGAGAAATGAGGTGATTACTTTAAAAAGACTATTTCATTAGGTGCCAAAAATGTAGATGCAAATTACATGCTTCTGTTGGCTAGATCCCTGTCACAGAGATGTGAACATTTGGCTGTAGATCTTCAAGAATCTTTCATCTGCTTCTCATCTTGTGGTTATTAATATTTTTATCTTTCTGTACTCATAGGGGAGGAATTCCTCACTAAGAAGGCTACCTGAAAATTAAAAAAAAAAAAAAAAAGGCCAGTCTAAAATGGACACCGGATCACAGACTGTTGAACGCTGAAAATACTGCTCCATGAAAATCAGCTATCAGCACTCCCATCCAGGCTCAGAAACTTTGTGCTGCACTTGGAGGCTGTGTCTTGTATTTGCAGTTGAGCCCAATGTTTTCCTCTTCTAGCTGTCAAACAGAACTGGGAAGGCAATATGGAAAGCCACAATTTTGTTTTTGCAGCCCAACTATTTTCTCATTCATGAATTAGATAGGAACTATGGGACTATTTACAATTTGGTTATTACCTGAAATGTGATCTGTGTAATTGGTCAAATCATTCATATCTACCCTCTCTCAGACTAGACAATTCCAAGACCATAAAAGAGGTTTCAATCTTGTCCCACCAGCCTTGCCAATGAGAGTCCCCAGGCAATCACTATCAGAGGAGTTTTCACATGGTTTTCATTTTACAGACTTACTTTTGGGGGGGAAGGGGAAGAAAAAGGAAAATTAATCTACTTGAATGCTGGTGGAAAGCACATAAAAGGAGATCTGATACTATGACAGAGTTTGCTATTGTCTTGAAATACTGGTATTTTATCAGCTACTGTTCATTCAGAGGTGATCTGTATCCTGCTCACGCAGAGTTTATCAGATCTGATGAATGATTTGATTCGTTTTCAGTCATATTCATTTGGAGGGGAATAATAAGCATGTAAGAGGAAATGTGGCTCTTCCATCTCTGGCTATACACTCAAAAGAACAGAATTTTGGGCCATGGGAGAGACTGGTTCAAATGCTGTCAGGACCTGAAGTCCTGAAAGGATTTTATTCCTGGTCTTGTGAAGAGACTGTAAGTTCTTTTTGGTATGTTTACACGGTGTCTGCTGCAAGGGGCTGGGACATAAGGGCAAATGCACTATGAAAGTAATACTCTATAGTGAAAGGCATTGCATCTAGAAAGGTATATAAGTGGAGAGAGAAATAAACTTCAAAGAAGAGTGTACAAAATATCAATTCACGGAAAAATGCTGTGTTTTAACTAAGATCACATTCACTGTTTCAATAACGCTCTCCTTTAGAAACAGATATTAAAAGTGGCTGCAACAATGATAACCTGTTGCTAATATCGGTCTCTCTGTCTCCTGGGGAAGGAGCAGATCCAGCAGCATCCTCAGCTCTTGGCAGGGACACAGCACTCCGGCAGAAGCAGTGCAGTGCCATAAGCATGGCCCTTGGGGGGAACTTTTTAATCCTCCATTAAGGTGAGGAAGTTTATCTTCAAGTGGGGAGGGGGATGCTATCTTGTTCTTGCCAAATTTGGCACAGGACAAGGCTACAAATACAGGTATAGTCATTGAGAACACATGTATCTTGTGTTTTTACAGTAACTTATTGCATTGTAACTTCCCGAATAGCATCCTGTATATGGTAAATGACTTAATTATGCTACTTTATTTTTCCTGAAATACAATCTTTTTCCGGTTTTGGTTGGTTTAGCAGAAGTGTGGGGAGGTAGTGAGCAGCAGCAGCTTGCAGTGGGAGAGAGTTATATATGTGTCCAGTATTTTTAGGAATTTATTTCATATTGCAACTTTTTCCTCAGTCAGCTATTCTTACTTCTCACTGAACTGTATTCAAAAGGCCAGGTAAGTTGCCTGTGAAGGATTCCCCCCAGAAACAGCGTGGCTCCCCAAGCCTTGACATGCCTCACATGTTTAAAGGCCAGAGTGCTCAGTGTTTGAACAGCACTGCTCCCTGCAAGGGACACTCTTTCCCTCCCATAGAAATGAGCTATTTAGTCTCATATGTACAGGAAACACTTAGAGACCCTTCTTTCCTCCTGGCAATACAATTGCAATTTATCGGTCTCTAATAAGTCCTCAACATCCCACAATAAAATCCAGCAGCCTTTCAATTAGAGGAATGGCAGATCAACCAGCCCTCTTTTCAGATCTCCTCCAGTTCATTCCCTGTCCTTCCTCTTCACCACTTAAACCTTGATGCCTCCATGTGTGGAAGGAGTTTGTTGGGTTGGCTTTATAAAAAATGCATCTCTTCCAGGAAGGTCTGAAATCCAGCCTATACTCATTTCTCTGGAGCAGGAGTTTCTGTGGATGCAGCAGTGGCTTTGTTGCCATACCAAGGACAGACATCTTATAGGATAGGTGCTATTAGTTTCAGGGACAGTTATTTTTAGCATCAGAGAAATGCTGCTTTATTAAAGAGCATTACAAAGCTGCTGATATGGCTGCCCATGGACAATTCCTTATCCTTTTAGGTAGGAGTAGTATCACTTAATATTCACCAGCAAGCAGGGTGTTTGCTCTGAGGGAGCCATGTGCCCTCTCTCTTTGGTCTCTATGGAAAGATGGTCATGTGAAAGGACAAGGCCCCCTTTTTGCTCTACAGAGGGGTAAGTGTCAGGGTCACTGGACTGTTTTATGATGGGACATTAAGGCTTGGTAATGTGAGCCTGGGAGGTGTACAGGGGTATGAGAGACTATTAGATCTGCCACAACAGTGCTGTGGGACAGTCTTTGAAGATGTGGGGCAAACTGTGGCCAGCAGTGACCAGCGTTCCTCTTGAAACTCATTACAAAGGGTGCAGAGGGATCTCAGTAAGAATTGCTTGGCAGTGTGGGTGAAAAAGAGACTGATTTGATAGCACAAATGCACCTCAAGTTGTCAGGATAAATCATCCTGGTATTTGTGGCTCCAGATAAAATTAAGAGAGCTATGACAGCCAGGCAGAGCTGTATTTCAGACTGCTAGGGCTTAAAGAGAGGAGCCCCACTGGTGTCTCAACCTTTTCCAGCCTCCACAGGTCTGATTTCTCTCCTCTTTTACTGTGTCTGCTGGGATACAAGCCAAAGCCACACAGAGTTGGATCTGCTCCTGTTGTTCGTCATGTTCCCACTGTTCATCTCCAGGGCTTTGGGTTGGCCCTTCAGAGGAGCTGAGGCCAGCAGGGAAATTTGGAGCTTGATCAGCTTCCTAAAGGGGGGAGTTTTCATTCAGTGGGTTGTTTCAATCCCATCCCTACCAATGTTTGCTAAAATAACAAAAACTCATTTCTTTCCATTAGCTCAACTTGGATTTGCTATGTTGGTGGTCTCTTTTTCTCTCCTTTCTTTAAGTCTTCCATATAAACTTAATCAAAAAAAGTTTCCTAGATTTGCTGAGTGGTTCCGTGACATTTCCTGACCAGTCTCTTTCACATCTGCTTTGCCTGTTCCTCCCTATCCAAGGATCTTTAACACAATCCTCTGAACCCACCCAGCCCCAGCCCTTCAGTTTTCCCTTTATAAGGTGCTGAAACAGGCTGAAGTAAACTTGATTATTTCACAGAGTAAGGCTTCAGGGTATCTCTCTGCTGATCCAAGGGCAAAATCCCTTTCCCTGACACTCAGCTCTGATTTACAGCTCATGTTCTACGTGACCAGCAGCTCTCCATCACCTCTCCCCTCTCTTTAGGTTTTCAGACAGTGGCTCATCATGTCTGTCTTGAGGTACCTTACAAACTAGGAAACTCATCGTATCATGCTGATGGATGGCACTGGAGGTGGGAAATGACTGCTTCCCCATGCCCCAAGCCCAGGTGGAGGTACGCCTGTCATTCAGAGGTCAGGGTGCAGATCCCTCTGGCACCCAGAACTTGCTCCCCAGAAAAGTCCACGCTGCCTCTTCTCCTGCCCTGGATAACTGTGACCTACCTTTCTGCATCCTTTTACTTCTCTCTGGCTGAATGCCCTTTCTTAACCTTGCAGGAATGTGAGTGCATACTAACCAGAGGGGATGTATAAAACATGTCAGCCTGTACATAATACCATGTGAAGGCGCTTACCTGGAGACACTGGGGCATGAAGACTACAGTATGCTGCCGGGGAGCAGGAATATTTATTGGTGCCTTTAGACCTGACAACCTTTGCTGGTTCTGAGTGGCAGGGAATAGAGGCAGAGACAGATTTGTGCTTCAACCCTGCCTTAACTACCAGGAATTTATTGTTCAATTATTAACATCTTATGTAGAGGCTCCTTACTCCAAAAGCTGCAGTTATTACACAGGGAGGAAAGATCTTTCTGCTCTTTCCTTGTTTCCTCTAAAAAAAAAAAAATCCCAAGTTATATATCCCATGGAGTGCTTGTTTTGTTTTGTTTTGTTTTAAAAGACTCTGCAACAAGAGGGTAAAAAGTGTCAGAGAAAAACCAGCGGTTGCTTTGTGGTTTTCCTCGATTCATTGTGTTCCAGATGACCAGCTGCAAACATTTTTTTCATGCCTTCATTGTTGTTTTTACTGTCAGTGGTTTTATTGCTTGATTTCTAATCGGACATTTGTTGCAGGTGTACCTCCAGTGGTAAATCAAGGCTGCCCTCGGCTCTTTGATACAGGTCTTCAAAAAATGAAACCGAGCACTTATCTCTCCCTTTATCCAGGTGGCTGTGTACTTTGCCAGTGCTAATGAGTCCAGTCTCACGGCACGGAGGAGACAAGCTGTAGGTAACTATTGTTCCCATTTAAACGAAGGTTCAGGCACAGCAAGGGAAGGCAGTGGTGCTGCCAGAGTAGCAAACCCAGCACTGGCTGCCACAGGCTTTCTAAACTGACTCCCCCTACTTTGATAGCAACACAGGGAGAGCAATAGCAAGCCCTGGCAGGTGTCATTGCTCCTTTGTAGATAGAAAGACTGGTCATAACAATGAGAATACACCATGAAGAAGCACGCTTCATCTTTAAAGGGCTTTTAAAAAGTAGTTCTATAACTTCCCCGGTACATACTTTGCCCTATGATCCCTGCTCAGGCTTACTGCAACTGCTTATCTGCTGTGCTCTTACTAATTACTCCCAGAGCTTGGGACATTTTTCTCCTGGGAATTAAGTGTGTCTATAAGAGACAATGGGAGCAAGTCAAAAAAGAGAAAGGACTACATCTCCCTCTTAAAAATTTGCCCAGCCTGCTGTAGAGCATAGCCTGTGGAGAACCTGGTGCACAGCAGATAACAGCTTCACAGCTGGAGACACAGAGGGCCTAAAAGGGATGACCCATCTAAAGCTGCAGGGCAAATCAACAGGGGAAGTAGCTGTGCTGTTGACAAGGAGTGGGTTATTTTGGTGCAGCTGCCCAAGCTTGCCCACTGAAATGCTGGGTCACGAGAAATGACACAGAAGTTGATCCTTAGCGATCATATAATCTAGTAGCTGTTTCAGATCCTCTGCTGACATGTTTTTCCATACCCTCCAGAATTTATAATCCCAATTTTAAGAAAGAAAGGTTGTATACTCCTTGTTATAGGGCAAACTGTGTTCAGATATAGCTTAATATACTCAAGATACCTTGAGTTGAATTAATAACTCATGGGTCTGCTGTTTTGCTGGGACGAATTGGCTCATCTTGCCATCAGACAAGTGCCAGAGCTGGTGCAAAGAGAGTCAGGGAGGAGTGAGGAGTGTGTGGTGCAGACTGGAATCTGGAGGAGGGCATCGAGGGGATCCAGGGATGGAGGAAAATGGGCTCTCCCCTCCTGTAGCAGCAGGTAGCTACTGATTCAGCTCACCCATAACCAAGCCCTTACCGACCAGAGATCAGACCACAATGTTGTATGGAGAGCTGAGTCACTTCTACAGCTGCAGGGGAAAATCTTCTGAAGGCTCTCATGGCAAGCTCGGTGCTTCAGGCCACCGTACTGAGGACTCAAAGAGCAACCATAAGAGAGGTGTCAGCTTGGAAGCCTCATTATGTAAAAGAATAAAAGGCAGCTATGTTGTCAAGCTCCCGCAAAAGTATTAGTATTATAGGCTGGTATCATACTCCCACAACAAGAGATGCAAGTTTTAATGAATACACGGTAAAAAGTAGGGAAAAATAAGGGAAAGAAAATATGCATTAATGAGCCAAGCTGGTTCAATAAAGCAAAAAATATTTAATGATGAATTAAAAAAAAACCAAACAGGATAAGGTGGGAGAAAATGCAAGTGCAACAGAAACAAACTGGCAGACTGTGAAATTCATAAGTGGAGTCTGAAGAGAGAAAGGTAAAGGGAGGAGCTGGTCAGAGATTTCTACTGACTTCTTTCTTTACTGTCTCATAAAACCCCACATAGCTCAAATTATTTCACTCCAAGACACACATTATAAAGACAAACCTGTTATTAATGGGATACTTAACTGATATGAAAGGCAATGTGAATTTTATCTTGTTCTTGCCATATGTTTTCTGAAATGACAGCTAAAGATGGCTGAATTGCCTCCAAGTGCTAGGCAGTGGTTACTGACTAAGGAGCTTTTTTATTGAGAAAATTATTATATTCCTTTCTATGATAATAAAATTCTTCATGACACTCATTAAAAATGTTAAGACTTCTCAGGTAGCCACTGTGCCCTGCTGGGAATGCGGTGCTCTCCTGGAGTTCAGGCAAGCCCAAGTAACGGCTGTGAACGTTCAACATCTTTGCAATCCTCCTTTAAGAACTTGTGATTTGGATAAGCCCAGGAGTGTCCTGATGCTTCTGAGCTGATTCTTGTGCTGCTAATCTTTGCTCCACTATTTTTAGATAATTTTCCAATCTGCTTGCTTTTCAGTTACATACTTGCTCAAAGCGACGGCTTATTTATGTGGTCCAGGAGTGTTTGCTATTTGCCTCAGTATGTCGGTCTGAGCTCTGTAAACGCTTCCTGACATAAGCAAGCTCCAGCTCCTCTTATCATTTGTTCCCTGATGTAGGAGGGGTCCCCGTGGGGCACCTGACCATGGAGTGCTGCAGGAGGAAGGTAGAGTCCAGACCCCTCTTTCACCTTCAGTATGTGTCCCTGTTGCCCACCAATATAATAATAATCATCATCAATAAATAGTAGTCTTCATGGTTTCAAATGTTCAGAAAGAGTAGGTGCTCCTACAGCAAAAGTGAGTGCATTGTCCGTGTACAGTACTGCCTCCAGCCATGGCTGCAGGAGGTCCCTGTTGCACCTAGCAGGGAAGGTGCTCTGGAACAGCTACAAGCTGAGTTTTGCCACAACTCACTCAAAGATAGGCACACAGATGAGGCCAGAGGGTCCTGTGGGCCCAGACCTACTCAAATTCACATTTGTGCTGCTGTGCAATGAGCTACAGTAAGGTACAGGATAAAAAATTATGACTTGTTTCCAAATCTGTTTTACTCCTGTGCACATCAAAATAGCTGCAAACCAAAGATTGATGGTCAGAGCCTGGTGGGTGCAGGAGCCGTCCTGGCCACCTAGCCCCATGGATGCTTTGATGGCTGCATGGAACCCTATTCTGCTCCCGGGTGGAATAAAAATCTTCCCAAGGCTAGCAAGCCACCCTGCTCCTACAGCCCTAAGGGAGGGAGTGGGGGCATGAGCCAGGGCTGGGGGGATGTCTGTTGTCCTTATCACCATCTGAAGTGCTCCCAGACCAGGAAACAAAGCTTTATTACATTCAAAGCTTTATTGCCTTAAATAGTTGAAGGGATTCAGAGCTGCCTTCTGTTTTTGAAGCATGGGCTCCTCAGGCTGCAGCTGCTCAGCATGTGAACTGCCAGCAGTGGATGACATCTGTGTTGGCACTGCAAAGCAAGACTTCCATTTTGCTGGGAAAAAAGCAACATTTCTTTATACAGGCAGGCAAGTTTCACCTTGACTTAAACTAGGACAACTCATGCAATATTTACTGGAGGAAATACAGTGAAAACAAACCTGTGATGGCAGAGAGATGGGCTTGATAGTTTTTGCCCCCATCTCTGAGTCTACAAAAGTGAGGAAATCTCACTTAAGGTCATATCTGAGCATCTCTGTGGATATTCACAAATCTGTCATGTTTTGCTCAAAAACAGCCCCGAGCTGTTCAGACGAGACAGTTCAAACTCACCCTCCTTCTCTGCTGAAGGAGCCAAGAAGCAGCAGAGGGTTAGGGGAGTGTGTTTCAGCTACAGTGCAGTGGTTTGAGTTTCACACTCCCATGCAAACTGTGTGGGTTTGCACTTTTAGGAAATGGGGATGCCCTCGAGGAAAAAAGAGAAGTTTATCTGAGCTGATGCTGTGAACAGCACTTGGCTGCTACAGCTGCCACTTTCATTTAAGACCAACACGAGCTCACATGCTTTACACAACTGCAAATGCTGTGGATGTTGCAAAAAAATCAACAATTGCTGACAATATATCTACAGATGAGTCCAAACCCAAGCTATTCCTTGAACTTTCAACACTGAACTCCACTGAAGTGCCAAATACTATATATGCAGAATACAGGCAGAATTTTAATTCTGAATATTCTTACAGCTAAAGTCTTGCTTAAAAATGGTTCCAAAGTAGTCAGTTCAAATCCCTGACTAATTTGTTTATTTTGGGTTTCTTTCTTTCACATTTGTGACTCAACAACCTGGCAGTAAAAGGCCTCCGTTATTCTCATTATACAGGGCAGTGTGTTTAAAGAAATTGGACCCAATTATGTTGGTTATGTTGATCTTGCCGAACTCTTCTCTTCCAGCAAGAAACTACGCAGCCAAGATAATTTCTGAGTGATAAATCTCTCTCATTTCCTTCCAAACCACAAGTGCCTTATGCCCAGAGAAGACTGACCAGAGCAGCAGGATGGTGAGGCCATCTCCATCCTCTGACCCAGCAGCCACCCATGTTCTTTGGCAGGCTGCCTTGGGCACCTGTCTCCATCAAGGGCACCCAGGTCACCACTTGCCAGGAGTCCATGGTGCTGAGAGGGTTATGCAGCAAGGGCTCACCACCCACTGAGACCTGACCTGCACCTGGCTGGGTGCAGCCTCTGAGAGTCCCAGTTTCACAGCTGGTGAAGCAGAGCTTAGTTCACCTTCAGGACTGCCGAGTATTCAGGTACTACAGTGACAGAAGTCCCAGGAACAGATTATATGTTGAGAAAAATTTGTCTGTCTGTGGCATTACCACCTCTCTCTGCCATATGCAGGTATCCCCTGACTGAGAACAGGAGCCAGCAAGGACATGTGAAAACCTCAGTATGGTAAAAGTAAAAGCCAGTGCTTCACTGTACCAGGTCAAGGCAATGCAGCAAACCCCTTCAACCAAACACAACAGGTTGAACGGCAAAACAAGTTTTTCTTGGTATGTTCTCAACGTTTTTATGTGCTTATATCAGGGCTTAATCCCCATGAGTGAAGCTGCTCACTGGAGATCACAGACTTGCAAAAAAGCTTACTGAAGACCTCTTTTTTCCCATCTCCCCTTTGTTCAGACCTTAAAGCCTCCTTGCTCTTTCCCTAGTAGCCCCTTTGCCATATAAACCTTAACAGTCTGCTCTCCCTGCTGAAATACCTCCTGTTGTCTGCTGCCACCTGCATGGCACGGAGCCTACCTCAGGGCTTTATTCCAAAAGCAATGCTTCTGGCAAAGTGTGGTTGAACTGGGAAGTGCACATGGAAATATCTCCCAGCGAGGAGAATTTTTTGGTTTCAGAGCAGGAACTTGGTTTCAGAGAAGCTGGGTGACCCCTGATAGGATGGAAATTTGTAGAAACGGGTGTGCATTTTTAAGGATCACAGAAGCTGTTGTCATAGTTATTTCCATAATCCCATTTTAGGGTTCATTCCTCTCTTTGGGAAGGGAGTCCCACTGTGGGAGATGCTGTGAGCTATTGTAGAAGAGATTAGAAGAGGTCAGCTCAGCCTTGTCTCCCAAGCACCCAAAATACCCAAACAGTTTCCAGGAGGTGACTAATGTCAGGAAGGTTAGTCTTTGATAGGAAGAAGAAACATGGACCATGAGAAATTATGCCGTCAAACAGGGGCATTAAAGAGTCAGTCAAAGAAAAAACCAGGAATGTAGAGAGCTGCAGAGGACAACTGCTGTCACCTGCCAATGGCAGAGGTCCCCAAGCTGGTGGCACGGACAGCACACTCACAGCTGGGAAGGCATGCAGATCCCAAAAGTGCTCTGTCACAGGGTGATTAGCAGCATGGTCAGCCCTGTTTTGAAAGCACTGGAGGTCGGGAGTTGCCCTTGAGCTCACACATTGGAGCTCATTTGTTCACTGTGGGACACAACCTACAGTGCAGATCTGTGGGGAGAGGCCAAGGGGCTGGGCAACATGGATGCAAACTTTGTTTCTGTCTGTGCAAAACAGACTCAGGGAAGCTACATAAAATGGGGATCAGGATGGAGGTGGACATTTAAAAAGGCCAAAGGCTCAGGCTGTGGATTTAGATCCAGTGCTGTCTTTGATTACTGCAAACCTTTTCCCTCATAGACTCAGTACTGATGTAACTGAAAGGACAAAATCAACCACATGTCCTTGCCAAGTCCTTCCTTTTTTTCCTTTTTCTCATTTCTCCCCCCTCTTGCCCCCCTTCCCTTCCCTTCCCTTCCCTTCCCTTCCCTTCCCTTCCCTTCCCTTCCCTTCCCTTTCCTATGGATTTATAACTAATAAGGAAAAATGATGGAGTGCCTTGGGTGAGCAAACCCTGCCCTGTGTACATACAACTCATACAGGTTAACTACTGACAGTTAATTGGGATCAGTAGGAAACAGGCAGGTGAACTGGGAGATGGCAGTGGCCCATTTAATTGTGCAAGCTGAGGGAAATGGAAAATAATGTCAGAGAAGAGTATCAAGAATGAGAGGAAAACAAAACTTGAGCATCCTTTCAATAGGCATGACTGGAAAAAAAAAGCTTTTTAAAATCCCTAGTCACCTTTGGAGATATCCAAATCAAGAGCAACAGGGGGCTGGGGGCAGGTGGTGGGGCAAGATAGGAATCTGATGACAGGTTGAGGGAAAAGGAATAGCCATGAGCCTGCTGAAAATCATAAACCTCTGACTTCACCCTCCATATCTGTCCATGCAGACAAACCAAAAACCTTCAATTTTCAAAGTCTCTCACATTCAATTCCCTTTAAGGCACCTCATAGTGAACAGGCAAAATGGAATGTCCAAATATACCTATTTTTAGAAAATTTTATTTTGAAATTATAACTAGTTTTATCCACTAAGGATTTTTCTAATGTTTTAAATTAGTCATGATTTGCATATTTTGGAAGAAACAGTATCAATTATCTTTATTATTTTAAATTTGGAAACAAAATTTCCTGGTCCTCCAGTCAGCACTAAATCAAGGAGGATTAAACAGTATGCAGTGCATTTCTCATTCATGCTCATTTGGCCTTTTTTTTTTTTCCCTAGAAGGTTATGGCCTCTCATCTTGAGCTGACATTACACACCAATCATCACCATCAGTGCTGAAAGCTAGGATAACACTCGTGGCAGCAGCTACTTCTCAACTAAATCCCCCTGTTTACCTTGAGAAATGCCAATCATTCTCCAGTCCCAGTACCCAGACTCTGCAGGGTTGGCTAATGGCAATGTTTACCAGCTGCAGCATCATATGAGCAAAAGCATCATATGAGCAAAAGCATCATATGAGCAATCTTTACCTGGATAGGCAACTGGGACAGCAATGGCAACCCACAGACCACCTTGCCTTATAGGAGCCAGAACACACAGAACCTAAGCACTGGGAGGGGGAACTATTCTAGGTCTTGAGGCCCATGATCCCCTGGAGCCTCACTGAGAAGGTGAAGTTAGTGGAGGTGATACCGGTCTGATTGAGGTTCTTGCTGAAGTCTCTTGTCATCTAGAGTTCATCATTGGAAGGGGAATTTAGTCCTCTCTCTCCAGAGAGTTGTAAGCTCAAACTAAATTTTCCAACAAATCCCCTAAGTTCTGCAGAGATCAAGTGTAAGAGCTGGGGAATTTGTCAGCTAGCACACTGAAGAAAAAAAAAAGGAAGAAAAAAAGAAAAAAAAAAAGAAGGCATTTTAATAAATGAAATGCAAACCACAGTAATAAAATAAGCATGGTATATTCAGTGTTATTTGTTTTTATACTAATTTTATGCTGCCCCCACAAACTCAATATACCACAGCTTTGTATATTAAGAAAACATGTGCAACATGGAAAGTATTAAGGACATGATGTAGAGGTTGCTTTAGAGGAGGGTCGTTACTTTTGGTTGTCTGAGGAGCTGTCTGGAGTCGAGGAATGTGTGTGTCAGCTGATTAAGACCACAGAAGTGATTAGCTAGGGAACGAGGGAACTGTTAACAACACTGCAAGTCAATGCACATCTTGAGGTTAAGGAGTTAATTGCCTCTCTCAAAACTGTGGTTTCAAGACTTCTGTAGACCTGGGAAGAAAACCCAATGGCAGTTTGAACTTGATCCCCATTTTTCTAAATTCATTACACGAATATGTCTCCTTTCAATTCCTGCAGAGCATTTTAATGCTGAGGTAAATGGCTAATTCTGTGAAGAATGAGGCAGCCATGAACTACATAAGCATTTACCTATCACCTCCCCTGTTTGCTCCAACTCTCTATTTTCAGGGAAGCTTTTCCTTGATTTATGAAGTGCACTTCTTCAAGACTTCAAATGTGTGTACAACACAGCACCTTCAACAAAAGTGCTGATGTGTAGCATCCCCTTCAAAATGCCCTTCCTGCCCCTGGGAACAAGCACTTGCCATTCCTTCCATCAAATAAATCATCCTCTTCCCACCCCTTACATGTAAGCCTAAAGGAATAAATTTTGTCCAAAATTGAACAGATCAAGATTTTATAGATTGAAGGAAGAGAAAGAACTCTTGTTGAAAATGCTTTGGTGTCTTCATTTCATCTACATGAGAACCTGCAGCACTTCCACTTGGCAGCACTGCCTGGACCCACCCTGGGGGCCACTGGACACCCTCCAGCCTGGCAGATCTGGCATGGAGAGCTGTCCTGGGGGGCCTGGGGGCCTGATCTCCCACCGAGTCCCCAAACTGACCGCAGTGCTCACACCCATGCCACTGCCCGTCAGCTGAAACACTGACAGGTCACCCCATGAGAAAACTAGGTGGTCTTCCATGACAGGGGATCCCAGGCCATTTTCAGCTTTTAGAGATCCTCCAGATCTGTCCTCAGCCAAAACATGGAAATCAGGGGTGAGACACAGATATTTTCCAGACAAGATGTACCCACACAAGGCAACTGCTGCCTACTGTCCCCCACTGCTGCTGCTGCTGGGAGGACTGCACTGTGCTAACCCAGTCTCAGGGTGTGGAGGTATTGCTCACTGCACCACAGTCCGCAAGCAAATTAAAACCAACAAAAGCCCCAGCTGAGCAGAGGAAAAGTAAACATTTGTTCAGGTCAGCTGCTCTGATCTGTTCACATTTTGCTCAGCTCCCCATACGAGCCAGAGAGATACACGATAGACATAATCTAGAATCAAGTGCGTCTTTTCCTATCACTAACATGCAGGCATAGTCAATCCCACCTTGGCTGAGGCCAGCTGGCTCTGGGTGAAGCCTTGCCCTCAGCCAGCCTTGAGTAAATAACCTTCCCCTGTAGCTCTGGGTCCATAAAGCCTGATGCGTGCCCCTGCACTGGCTCACAGGCTGGGAAGGAACAGGGCAAGCTAACAAGCTCAGTCAGTGCCTGAAAAGAATCCATCTTCTCAAATGATAGATGCTGGGAGCGATGGCCGTGGCTGCAACACTTTGTGTCCCTGCCAATAGCTGCTTAACACAACTACGAGTTGCTTGCAAAGTTATGCACCACCAGCTTTAAACAATAGGCAAGGTCCTTTGTGACCTCAGCTTTAACCTGGGAAGGGGAGAGCAGCTTTAATCTGCACAAGCACCTGCAGATTCAGATGTTTATTTCAGTTGTTTGGTTTCGTTGTTTTTTTTTAACAGCTGGGGTTGTCTTCTCTAGGTATGAGTTTTTCTTGAGATATTCTGCATTTAATTATCAGCTGGGATAGGAGGCTTGCAAGCACAGCTGTTATTGCAACATTTCAGTGCTTTGACTTTCAGGCCCAGATGGAGTGAGCTGTGCAAAAATGACGAATCAAAAGTAAAGCAAACTTTCTCAAACTTTCAAAGCAACATGATGTGAGAAACAGACTGGGATGGATTAAAAGTGCACATGGACCAGCTGAGCCGATGAGTCATAATGCTACACTGATGTGATACCACGCCACGGTACCCTGCCTCTGCAGAAATGCCAAGAGAAAGGGCTCTTCCACAACATGCTGCTGGAAATATCTCTGCTGTGCTGGGTAAGGATTTGGCTTTGCCCTTATTTGGTCAAATAGCCTTAATTCTTTTCCAGGAGCCCATCACAGATGATGGTCTTGTTTGCAGAAGAAGGTATTTGGCTTTTGAGTGTACACATGGGTGACAGTACAGGCTCCTTGGCGTGGCTGAGACCCTTTCACCAGCCCCAGCTGCTGAGTCACTGCCCCTGGTCAAGCATAGAGCTGTGCCAGAGGTGATCAGAGAATCATAGAATATGCTGAGTTGGAAGGGACCCATCAGGATCATCTGAGTCCCAACTTCTGGGCCTGCACAGGACAATCCAAGAACCACATCATGTGCCTGAAAGCATCCAAATGCTTCTTGAACTCACGCTTGGTGCTGTGATCACTTTCCTGGGGAGCCAGTACTCAACCATCCTCTGGGTGAAGACCATTTTCTTGATATCTAACCTAAACCTCCCCTGACTCAGCTTCATGTCATTTCCTCGAGTCCTGTCCACTGGCCACAAGGGTAAAGAAATCAGCACTTGCCCACTCACTTCCCCTCGTGAGGATGTTGAAGACAGCAATGAGGTCTCCTTTCAGTCTCTTCTTATCCAGGCTGAAGAAATCAAGTGACTTCAGCTGCTCCTCATAATGCTTTCCCTCCAGATCCTTCACCATCCTTGTGGCCCTCCTTTGGAAACTCTCTATTAGCTTAATGTCTTTTTTATATTGCAGTGCCCAAACCTGCACACAATATTCAAGGTGAGGCCTCACCAGTGCAGAGCAGAGCAGGACAATCCTCTCCTTCAACCGGCTGGCGATGCTTTGCCTGATGCCCCCCAAGACACAGTTGGTCCTCCTGGCTGCCAGGGCACTGCTGACTCATATTCAACTGGTTAACCAGGACCTCCAGGTCTCTTTTCATAGCGCTGCTCTCCAGCATCTCATTTCCCAGTCTATACACACAACTAGGATTGCCCATCCCAGGTGCAGAATCCAGCCCTTGCTGGGTGATGATGATGTCAGGTTTGGATTTCCAAGCCAGCAGGGAAGGTTTTGCTAATGATGGTTTTGGTGCCATCCTTCACCTGCAGTGAGCTTGTTCAAGAAATTCCCAGTCTGTGTCGGAATTTCCTACCCCATCCTTAGGGCACTTGCCCAGCTGGGGCCTGCCTCCCCCATGCCAGGGCAAGACTCGTCTCTCAAGTAGCACATGCAGAAGGAAGTGCTCTGGGCCAACACAGAAAGGCTGATAGGACTCACTTCCCCTCATGCCCACCAGTTAAAAAACAGGCATCTATTTAACATCTCAATTTCTGACAGTCCTGCTCCCCCCATGCCCACCACCCCACCTTGTTTGCCACCTCTGCTGTCCCGGTGACAGCATCAGTGGCTCATAGCAAGCCAAAGGAAGGAATTAGTTCAAGGCAACATGTTTTTTGCCAGATTGGTGTTAGCTCATTTTCGTCTCTTGGCTGGGGTGGCAACAGGGCTCACAGGGTATTGCCACGGTGGGAAGGAGCAGCTGTGGGGCTGGGAAGGCAGGAGGGCAGTGCTGCTGCAGTGTGGTTTAAGGCACAACTATGATGGGCCAGTGAGGTGCTGGCAGCAACCTTCCAGAAGTGCTCTTCTCTCCCTGTGAAAGCAGAGGGAGCCCAGGCAACTAGATGATACCAGAGCTTTTAACTCTTACCCAGGTGCAATTAAGCAAGGTTAACTCCACCTCTAACAACTTCCCCAGGCCACAGCAAAGGATCTGAATCCAGATTTCCGTGGGTCATGCTCTAATGCCCGGGCAATCTTTCCTGTCTGGATGCAGGCATCTGAGAGCCAGACTCTCGTCTGCAGTGTCAGTGGCAATTAATCAAACACCATGACAGCAAAGACAGCCTCAAGCACTTTTTCCTCTCAGAATTAATCAGATTATTTCCTCAGGATAATATTTTATTAATATAACTGTAACCCATCCCATTACTACCTATATTTATGAGCGGCTGCTTGTCAGGGTCTCCCACTGCCTCTCACCGTGCGGGATGTTGGCTGGCGATGTTTAGCACCTGGCCCCAGTCAGTAGCATCAGTTGAGGTGTTCCAGTTCTCTTCATGCTAATGCTAAATAAAGTCGAGGTCTCTATTTCCTTGTCAGCTGGTTACACATAAGGGGAAAGGCATCCTGCCTCTCTTTGGGGGGGCAAAGAATCCAGTCCACAAGCTTAAAGGAGTGGATTTCTAGGAAGGCAGGATTTCAGACAGCTTTGTGGAGCTCTCCTATTGCCTGTACAAGAAAATAATCTCTTTGGCTGGCTCATCCCATATTAGCTTCCCGATTCAGCCCCCATACTCTTGAGCCAGGGCCATCCATACTTCATTAGTTCACTGAGCCCTGTTGCACCTGCCACAAACATGTTATCATGTCACCGCTGATTAAATAATTCAGTTTCTCTGAAAAATTACAGTCCTCAAAAAAGTGGGTTATGTGCTGAGGCCAATCCTGTTTGCCTCAAGGAAGGCTGGTGGTACCGGCCAATGCTGTTGGGTTGAGAGAGATTTTTGATGGAGAAGGAACTGCAGTAACAAACTAGCTTTGTCAGGAATATAGGCTGTGATTTCTCTGCCCCCAGAGTGTTTTCAGATCAAAGATCATTGCTCTTCTACCTCTCCATGGCACAGAAACAAGGATTCAGTTTCATTAATTTTCCCTAAAGAAACACTCAGCTAAATAATTATGATCAGCTGCTGCGTAAACATGAGATACACGCAGGGTACAATTCATAAGCAAAATACAGTAAGGAATGTCATCTAATTTCTTTTATAAAGCTGGATATGGTCGTCACTTCACATGGGATGTTCCCATTTCTAATGGGACAATAGTGATGTTGTTTTATCATAGAATCACTGACTGGCTGCGCGCTTGCAAGAAACGTGGGTAGAGCCCTTCCAAATCTTCGTTCGCGAAGCCTAGCCATGATGACCGACTGGCTGAGGTTGGAAAGGATCTCTGGAAAACACCTGGTCCAACCTCCCTGCTCAAGCAGGGCCACCTAGAGCTGGTTGCCCATGTCCAAATGGCTTTTGAATATCTCCAAGAAGGGAGTCTCTACAACCTCCCTGGGCAACCTGTGCTAGGGCTTGGCCACCCTCACAGTGAAAAAGAGTTTGTAGCAATAGGAAATCCACATCCAGGGGTGTGACATATGGCAGCTTTCACACTCTGCGCCTGATAGCAGAGACAGGACAGGCCTGAGTAAAGTATTATTTGACACTTCAGATATTTTGATTTAGAACAAATAAAACTGCAAAATAATTATGTACTCCCTGAAACTTCTATTTATTTTGGAGAATGAAAAGGATAACACCAAAGTTGTTTGAGGGGTTTTTCTATATGGCTATTACTTACACATTGGATATGATGCTTTAGGATGGGAGCAATGCTGTTACATGAGTATCAACAGCTGAACAGAACTGCTGCCTATTTGCTCTCTCCCAGTATTGACTGTGTTTCTTAAAGCTCCAACTGTTGGAAGCAAGGGATTAAAAAAACAGTTAAGCTTAGCTTTAATTCTGAAAAATCTGTGGTCAAGAATTAAAAAGGGGCCCTGAATAAAAATTCAGGAGCCAGAAGTCACAGTAGGGAAACTTCCCATTTAATTTATGGTTCTCACCATTTTTAAGCTTGCCCCGTGATTTTGAAAGCTGGATTCATAAATTTCAGTCACTGGGGCTTGTAACACCTTGGCCAACATGACACAAGGAAGTGAAAATTAAACCATTTTAGATAAAGTTGATTTTCACACTGATTTCTTAAATTCCTAAAGAATTCAAAAATTTAATCTAATTTTGCCACTTGGTGATGTGTATTGACTTCTGCAATTTACTCAACTCAGAAAATGAAAAAAGACCAGTCTTTCTGAGTACTGTGGCTACCCTTGACCTTTATAATTACTGCTTTAAACCTAAAGCACTTGCCTACAGCAAACTTACACACGCAGCAAACAAGTTCACATTCCCCTATGTGTCATCCACTTCCCATTGCAGTAAAAGATGGATAATGAAACTACTGTCACAAAATAACAGCTACAAACGCATACATCTAGGTTAAGGATTAACATAAATAACTTGTGCCCTTCTAACAGATGAGGGGATTATATGGTATCCTATTGTGTAGGCAGTACATAATCAACCTCATTTCTTTTAGACAAAAGCTAAATTTGAGGCCTGAATTATTACTTCTTCCCTAATGATAAAAGACAGCTGCATAAGGCAAAATAGGCAGTGATGTCTGAGCACAAAAATGAGTGCAACTCTCAAAAGGCTTTGCAAAATTCAAAGAGGAGCAATAAATACTCCTGTTTAAGGGAAATAAAAATTCAGACATCTATTTCTTTTATTAGAACTGATTTTGTTATCTCACTCCTCCCCTGCCTTTGGATCCTGCTTCTTCTTCCTGAGACTAAATAGATTTGTCTGCTAATGAGACACCTCAGGATGCAAAATTACCTGCAAAATGGTCCTTCTCCCTGGGAGCTTCCCAAGCCCATGCTAAGAGTCACCGTTACCATAAGCTCCAGAACAACTCCTGAGCTTGGGATTCAGGAGATGCACACAGTGATGCTGTTATCTGACGGAGTGGAAATCAAAGTGCACAAGGTCAGAGGACAATTTTTACGCATCTGAAGAGACACTTTTTTCAGCTGTGTTTTTCAGGAAGATACAGGCTTTCAATTAGGTAAGGCCTGAGGTTTCCTCTCCAGGTCATACAGAAACTTTCCCATGCAGTCCCCTGAAAAATGCAGTTACAGAGCGTACCTGCTATGGGGCAGGGTGGCTCACACACATCTGATGGTTTATGAAAAATATTATTACTTTAAAATGATGCCTCAGGTTTGATGCAAACATTAAGAAAAGAGAGTGAGAGACAGAGATTCACACCTTCTTTTACAGACTTGTACAATGTTGTTTACAAATTATCAATTCACTAGCATGATCCCACCCTTCCATGATGCCAGCTGATGTTTGCAGGGCCGCCAGATAGAAGGGAAAGAAAAGAAAAGAAGAACTATAAACCCCTGGGTATTATGATGCTCTCTTTTACAGAGTCACTGCTTCAGAAATGAGATGACAACAAACTAGATTCAGTTTTGGCTACCCTATTATCAAAAAAAAATAGAAGACAGTCTGAACATAGGGGAATTCCTCTGTCTATACTGAAGAAAACACAGGAAATTATAAAAAAAAATACATATCAAATAACAAATTGCAAAAGGAAAAGTAAAGCAGAAACTTCTGTAAATGTGTCTGTACAGAGGTTATACTGCTGAGTGTGCATTACAGGTATTCTCTCCATTTAAGGAAAAGAGAAATGGTTGTGGTCAGAAGTGAAGCAGATGCTGGCCTTGAGCAACCTACAGCAGTCCATGCTTCAGGTTCCAGAGATGCCAGAAGAAACACCAGCATGTCAGCCAAGGCAGTGGTCACCCAAACTATTTACTGAATTGTTTTTGACAACTTTGTAGCTCTTTCTTTTTCCTCTAACACTTTGGAGCACTGTCCAATGTCAGAGTGACATCTTGAATGAGATGGGCCAACCTGGAGCTACAGCTCTTCGTGTCCTGTACTGGTGCTGCTATTACTCTCAAATATTATTTCTGTAACTTTTCCCAAACTCTGTAAAGCAGGTTTCTGTGCATAGTTTGAGCCAAGTGCAGGTTTCCACTGGCCGTTTCAATATCCAGCTTGCAGAGCTCCAAGTCCAAGATAAGATCATGTCCATCCAGATGATATGTCATGAAGAGGTCCCTGTGCTGCATCACCACTGCAGCCAAAGCCACTTCCAGAATCAACTAAACCAGAGCAGTGATGTAAACCCAGCCATACATTTGTGCCCAGAGCAAAAGCATGCCAAGTCCCCCAAGCTATGGGCTGAAATTAGGACAAGCCAGTAAGCACCTGTGCTCTGCTCAGCCTTCCTAGTTTGTGCAAAACCAAGAAAGTGCAGGGTGCCAAATCTAGAAAACAAGGTAATGAATCAATCAACTAGAGGGAAGAGTAATAGTATAGCTGAGGATTCAACTCATCAAAATAAGAATTAAGTTAAGTTAGATTTATAACTAAGGTGGGGGAAATCAAACTGCATTTTTATTCCTCAAATTAATCTATGGTGACAAAATTCAGAGGAGGAAGAAGATGCTGCTGGCCTGCCTCTGCCTCAGCCCCTGCAGTCCAGCACTGCCTGCCACACTCAACCCAAACACCCAAACTTATTTGCTCTCACTCTGACATTGTTTCAAGTGCACTTAATGGCCAGCTCTAATTGGAGGATGACATACCTGCAGCAGCAGTTTGAAAGGCTGTAAGAATAAATGGGCTTAAAAATAGGTGTTACTATTTCCACTAATGTGAGCGGGGGGGGGGGGGGGGGAGTGCTTTTGTTTTTGTTTCATTTTTTTTTCTTTTTGTTTTGTTTTGTCTATCATACCAAGCATTGGAAACAAACTTTTTCCCAAGGAGAGCTTTTTAATCCCAGAAGACATCTTGACTGATAGCTTCAAGTGACTGATGACTCTGGCAGTACTGGTCTCTTTAGCATCCAAGTTTAGACACCCAAAAGTGAACTGATTTTCTGTTGGCAGAGAATGGTGCCTCCCACTATGACCCACCAGGAAGGTTAATCACTTTTGGAAGTGTACACCTCCTTTCCCCAGCGTGATTACTCTGAAGGGAAATTGCTCTAAGAACTCATTAATGGAACAGGAAGCCACTATTTCTGACTGAGTATACAGTGTCCTTTAGGAACAGCACAGAACAGAAATAAGACCCAGGTGAGATCATGTGCTGGCCTTTTCCTCTCAGATAAGAGCGTGAAAACTGTAGTAAACAATGCATGCTCTGTATTGGTCTGCTGACACCAGTATCGCTGCTTAACGCAACTGAAACCTGTGACAGACAGCATGAACTGCTGAATTCCTTAAGCTACTTTGGAAGGGAACAGCTCGTGTACCAATTGGCAGCCCTGTGTCCAAGCTTCCTGATAGTGAGGTCTCCAGCAGAGCTTTTTTGAGCATGTCATTCTTTTGTATGGGGGTCAAGCAAGGTGGTGGAAGTACACTGACTCCCCTGCCACCTCAGAAGCGTGATTACTTGAGTCACATTTTCCCTCCATCCTGGTCCTACCAGAGCTAACATTGCTTCCTTCTCCTCTTTCCTCCTTGCTGGGCTCTGCATGCCATTTGCTGTCACAGGGCTGGACACACTATCACTGCTCTACTCCTGCTCATCTCTGGAGGGCAATGAGACCCTGGTAGAGGGCCTGCAGCAGTGAGGCATTACCTACACATTTGCCAGCTGTTATAACCATGTTTCATTGAAAACCACAGCACACTGATGAGCGAGTTCCCTACATGAACCAAGGATGGCACATAAAAAGGTGATATGTCTTGTGGGATCAGCCCACCTAAGGAAAAAAAACCCCTCTCCCTCCCTCTCTCTCTCCCTCCCTTCCAAAAAAACCCCAAACTAGATGCAATATAAAGCCTTAGTCTTGTCTAGCCCATCACATTTCTGATGCATAAAGCATCCTCAAAATGTCCTCAGATAAGTCATTCTTTCTACCTCATGCTATTTAAGTTAACAATGAATAAACATAAACCCATTCAGGATTTAACTGGGAATACCTATTCAGCATTTAGCAGGGGGACTACTGGGGTGACACATCTGGGAAACAGCTAATGCCACTGCTTGCAGATGGATGTCCAAAATGGTAGGTGCTGAGGCAATATTGAGGACTTGAGAACCTGCTGCAAGCTGGTTCCAAGGCCTCCCACTCCAAGGTGCATTTGAGGGCACAGTAAAACAGGAGGAGTGATGAGACCACCAGGTGAAAGAGCTCAGATTTGGCTTTGGGCTACAGATACTCAGACATTCCACTTCTTTGTTAATGTTCCTTTATTCTGCTTTGCTGCAGAAACCATGTAAGCATCCCACCAAATGAGACATGCTTGTGAAGCAGCACTACTTCAAAAACAAATATAAAATGGCTTTTGAAGCTTCTCCTACTTCTCTTCTTTCCCCCTTCAACTAAGAACTTTTTTCTAGAGTGGGAAGATGCACTTTTAAGATAGATTATTTGGAACGTGAATTTAAATACAGAGAGCCAATCTAGATTTGCATAAAGGCACCCCAGAGTATCATCTAATTGTAAAAACTAAGAATGGAGGAGCCATCTAAATCCATCCCACTGCCAATGGAGAACAGCTCCCCACAGGATATTTACAAGTTTTTAATGCCTTGGCCTGGTGCCTCACATGCACCAGAGACATACTTTTAGGCCAATAAAACATCCCTTGTCATGGCTTAATGCTGGAAGAATTAATTTATCACTCATTATTTCCTCTTTTAAAGTGCTGCTCTTTGGACAGCTGTGACATAATTCTTAAAAATCACACTAGTTAAAGAGCAGAAGTATGCTGTCCCCTCCAGCTCCCTGCCCACAAAGGCCAGCTATTCAAATGGTTTCCTTTTCCCAGTTTAATTTCAGCTCTTGCAGCTGATGAGGGACGAAGCACACTGATCACAGGAGTGCTGGGGGGAACAGCTTGACTCCTCTTGGAGGTCCTGCCTAGGCACTCTCCCACCAAGGGTCTGATAGAAGCTGGGAACACCTTTTCCTTCATAGCGGTGAAAGGGTGTGTCTCTCTGGGCTAAATCACAGAGTTCAGTCTGAATTCAGACAAAGTGAGGCTTGACATGGTAAAGACGAAGTTTTGACTTAACTGAAGCCTAAGGAAATATGATTTCACTTTAAATAAGTCTCTCTCTGACTCTATCGCGTACACACAATCCCAATGTAAGTGATTTCATCTTTCATAGTTGAAGGTCAGCCATTTCAACACGGTACTTTTTCCACAGCGAGTCACAGTTTCTGCTCTCCTGGCAGGTCTGCACCATCAACATCTTAAATAAACCACAAAAGCAAGGCAGTTCGACGTTATTGGACGCTTTTATTTTAATGTAGCACCCAGCTTCATATCACATACATTTTCCAAAATTAGATGGGCATAGTATAGAACACTATACATTTTGCAGCTTACCATGGGGACAGTCTGCAGCTGTGAAAACAAATTACTTAAATCTGGCTAACTAATTTATAAATTAAAATTCAAATATTTAATAGCCTCGGGGTATTTTTTTTAGATTAACAACGACAATGCTTGCAATACAATTTTTATATCAAAAAACCAGTAACAGAGTAAAACATACTGCATATGTTCATAGCACATTATCATGAAGATAGCTGAAAAAAGCTTCAAAATACATCATCTGTTCTCAAAGACACTGCATCACTTATATTTATTTTTTTTCCTGAAAAAATACTCTTTAGTCAATAAAATATGCGGCTTCACGAGCCCATGTATTTTCTTGTCAAGGACTGTGTATGCTGAAGACTGAAGGTACTGGGAAATGGACATCCCTCATTCCCCAGCTAGCAACTTTTACAGGCTCTCTTCCTCCTGGTGATATAAACCTTAACAGATCCATAAAGAAATGCACAACCAAAAGGAAGACACGAGTGCACACTTACACCCACACTGAGGAAGATCCTTATCTACTCTGCCTAGTCCTGTTCTCCAGATAAAAATATTTAATTGTCCAGCTGAAGACTGGGAATGGGGCATGGGGCTCACGGTCAGCACATCCTCTCAGAAGCAAGGATGCCAAGCTCCACCTCCTGTTCCCATTTATTCTCTGTTGCTGGGCATGTTCTCTGCCCAGTACATACAGAAACCATGAACTGAGGACAGTGAGAGCTTATGCATGGGAATCTGCTCTCTCTCCTTGGTCAGGTTGGAAGCTGGGACAGGCAGACCCTAGTTACTCTTCTGGGTCAGGCATGTCAGGGGCTTAAAGCTGATCACTCACCTGTAGGTCAAGCAAACTGCCTGCGAGGTCTCCCTTTCTGATTTTGAATTTAGGAGCATCTCCCATCCAAAGTTTGAGGAAGCAAAGGTTTCTGCAAGAAATTATGATTTTGCTACACCCACATTTTTCTAAAGGAAAAATAATTTTTGAGAAAATTGGTGATCCTGGATTTAGATGTGAACTTGGACCAGCCAATGCCTGTTAACAGTAGCCATGAGCATGGCTGCATGGAGCAACTGCCAGACACTGTCTATAGCTTCATGATGCCTTCTCCTCTCCTCAAAGTGCTAACAGCTTCCCAAGACTAGACATACTTTTTAATTTTGCATGGGCTACCATAAATGCTTAACCGTTGAGACACCACAGAAGAGTAACTTCTGCATCATACGTAAAACACACCAACATTTCTCCTTGAATATTTCACTTTACTCTCTATGTAAACTAGTGTATCACCATCATAGTTGACATTTTACCAAAAAGAATACAAATCAACTCACATTATAGTGACCGAAGCTGAGCAGGGCATTTGACTGCAACTCTAAAAATGCAGGGATGGTTAAATATTTTATTTATTAAGTCCAGTGGTAAAGTAACAATAAGTAAGTATTTCATTGTTGGCTAAGCATGTATCAATTTCCAGTGAATGAAAAAACTTTCCATATTTCAGAAGGGAGACATTTGAAAAAGACACTATAAAGCAGACTCTTCCACAATTCCTTAGAACAGCGTCTACTCCATGAATAACTCAAGTGAAATAAATGCAGGATTATTCCAAAGGAAGCTCCTATCAAACATGAAAAAGTCCTCCACTGCCTTAAAAATGCAGCGTACACACTTCTTTGTAATAATTGAAAAGTTTTCCTTAAAATATCACCCATATAAGAAAAAACAAGTGTGCCATACGATTATTTTCTATCAAATAGTAATGGTTTATTAACCAAATGACAACGTAAGAACTATAAAGCAAAGAGAGAGAGCACTTAGCCTCATTAAATCTCCAGAATGACTCAGTAATACTATGAACGAATTAAATAAATGATGATAAATTTGGAAAATATCACTATGAGCAAGAGGGTAGTGGCTCTTTTGCAGCTTCCCAGAAAAGTTTGCATTCCTCACATTTTGTCACTGACCAGGAATGACTGTCTGACCTCAGCTATGCAATAGTCACACAAGAGAAGTCCCAAATCCAGAGAAAACAGTTGTTGCTTGTTAACATAGTGATGTTTAGTTGAATCAAAACTAGCGTATCACAAAAACACTTTCAGTAACAATTCTGCAAATGCCAATTTTCACCTTCAGACTTCTGGATTCATGTTCCACATCCACATTCCTTCCAGCAAAAGTAGACTGCTTCCTCATCAGTTTAAACGTTCTCATTGATGCCTTTCTTATCTCCCAACAAAACTTCTGGCTGCTCTGGTGCCCTCTGATATGCCATGGCAGCCATTCCATGATACACCCTGAAGAGAGGCTACCCAGTTGCTTCAAACCTGCTTCTCCTTCCTCTCAGCCCCAGGGCCATCCTATAGCTACAGGGAGAAAGCATCACACCAACAACAGTAACAAAATTTTTGCACTGTTTCTGCCAGGCAAACACATACACTTGAATTAGGTCAGTGAGTAACAGGACATGAAATATGTGCAGTGTCATGTTTAAGGTGGATAACAGGTAGGTGACATTCCCTTGCAGTGAAGCACATCATACCCATGGTGGGAGCAGGGCTGATATTATTATGTCTGAACTCACGCAATCTAAGAGTATTGCCTGAAAAAATACAGCAACATTAGTTAGCCAGCTTCCATTGCAAGAACTGAGACCAAAGCCACTGACCAGTGCATCCATGGAAAAATCCCCATGGGATTCAGTTGACCCTGGATCAAACGCAGGTTAAAAATTCATCTTTGCTTCTTCATTTAGAAAATAGATGGGCATTAGCAGCTTTATCCTATCAGTAGCATCTCCACTAATGTGCAAAGGAACCTTAACAAAAGCCTGCTGTAAAAGGCAATTATTTCCATCACACATTTTATAGCCTCATACATAGCACTTTGCTATCTTTCTTCTTTTGGAAATACAGTTCTTGTACACATCCTTAAAAATATCAGCAGCTATTAAGACAACAAAGCAGACTAATACAGATGCACATAGAATAGCTTCTATAAAAATGCCCTGAATGCATTTTTAACCTGTTGTTAGAAATACACTGTTGGTTTAAAAAAAAAAAAAGAAGAAAAAAGCTATAAACCAGTGATCTCAAATACGCCAGCAGAATGCACAGACACTGGCAGTTGCAAGCAAGTGATCAAACACTGGTGATAAGAAACAACTGTAGTTCAAAAAAAGATATTTTTTCCTAATTTCCAAAATAACTAAATTTTAGTATTTTTTACCATTCTCTCATATGCCTTGAACTTCTAAAATACAAGTTCTCTAACATTAAAATACATCCATGATTGCATAATAAACAGTACTAAGAAAATAATTATTTGACATGTGATTGAGGATAAAGATTCTGTACATCTTGTGAGTTTTATTCCTATGGTATGTTAAACCCAGGGGTACTCTACCATGATACAATCCTACAGGAATCAGTAACATCCAGAAGCACACCTCAGCAGATGAGTTTTCAATTTAAGCAAGAATTCAGGAATGCTGTACCTCTTAATGAGCGGGGCAGGAGGTGCTGCCAAAATGCATATAAATCAGGAATTCTTTACATAAATAAAATACTCTTAGGTTATTCATTTCAGTGATAAACTGCTTTTATACATTAGGCTGGGAAGAGGGAAGAAAGAAGGCAAAGCATCCCCCACTCAGAAATATCTGGCAGTCAGGTATTTGTTTTCTGTCTCTTCCTCACCTGCAAAGGCAAACGCGCATAGTGGGGTGAAGGGAGAACTGACAAGGCTGGTCCTCCTCATTGCCTTGGCAGAAACCCTGCCCAGCCACGCCCAGGTCCTCTCCTTGCAAGGCTGTCGGGACACGTGCTCTGCTCTTGCTGCTGTACAGCGGTCTGGGAAGTCACAAGACGGTGACAGGACGTAGCTGCTCCAGCTGCGTTTCCAAGGCAATTCGTTCCTTGTGAACCTCCTGCAGGAGGGAGAGATGTGTGTTCTAACTTTTGGGATGCTTGAATGCACCACCCTGCTCTGGCAAAGGGCAGCCAGGCAAACCACTGGCATTGACTCGAGGCCTGGGGCTCTGCTGTTTAACTGTCCTTGTGGTCTCAAAACACAGCACCAATTCCATACAATCCCCCTGCACAGCTTCTGCTGCCTCCTCCTTACAGAGGGGCAACACAGAAGTTTAACCACGTGCTTGGTTAAACCACAGAGAGGAGCAGTCATCCACTGGCCAGTGGAACAGCTGGGGCTGCAGCAAAGATAGCCTCAGCTGGCCACTTTTACCAAAGAAAATCAGGCTATTTTGAAATAAGGTCTCCTTCAAAACTTCTAATTTTTTGTTCTACAACCAACCTCTTTCATTTGGGAAATGAACAAGACTTAGATTTTGCAATCTACCTCTGTGGCTGCTGCAGCAGGAAGATCATCAGTCTCAGTCAGAAACTAAGCATGAAGGCTTTGGGGACCAGTGATTTTGGGAAAGCTCTCCTTGTCTCCAGGCTGCCCCTGTATGGAGAGGCACCCAGCTCTCACTGACCTCCCATCAAAGGGCTCCCTGCCAGTGTGGGAGCTGGGCTGAACTATGCCTCCTCCAGGCTTTGGTTCCCCATTTGGGCAGGCTCAGAGCCCCAGCATGGGAGTGCACTTGAACCTTCCCCATCCTCAGACTAAGATGTGCCTGAGGAGTACCCATCAAGTCTTCTGGTCTCCATAAAAACAGCAGAGCTCTGCTCTATCAGAAAGTTTCCAGACAGCAATACATCTTAAAGGACAAGTTCTTGTGTGAACTTAGGCAAATCTCTATGTCTTTTGCTGCTATAAAACACAGGTAACAGCACTGGCCGGCTGAAGATGGGAGCAGGTAAGACCTGAGTCAAGGAATGATGGAAATGTGCTGTCATTAAAAGCTTTCATCTCTATGCTTATTTCAACTACTGTTCTATATTTTGCTCTGATTTCAGCACAGAGCATCCACCCTCAATCTCCCTTTAGAGATCCTTGAAAAGCAGTTAAGAAATTACATTAAGCAAAGTTGAACATGCAATCAAACTTTCCCCCTGACCGAAAAAAAAAGTGCATCTGCAGGTTCACCACCCTTTCCAGACAAGTGTGTTCACAACATGCAAGGAAGAAAAAGCTGTAGGAGATAAAAACCTGAAGTCTGTACTACGTTTGGACTAAGACAATGGAAAAATGAAGAACCAATACTTATAAGAAAACAGCCCCTTGGGAACACATTAAAGGACAAGTCAGCAGACATTAAAAATCAGTGTTAGATGTTCACGTAAAACACGGTTTAACTAGTCCATGTATTTCAAATGCCTGACTCCAGGAGACAATTATGTAGCACAACTGATCAGAAGACAAGAAAGCTTGGCTTGAGTTGGTCTTCTGCAGCAGGTGACACCATCACATTATCAAACTTTTCAGAAAGATGAAGTTCATTCTTTAGACTTATGCTGTCAGCGGAGCTGTAGGTTCATAGGTTGTCATTTTTCACAGAAAGCACCATCCTACCCACATATACAATACAGTTATTCCCTTCTTGAAAGCAGGAAGGAATGAAATAGGTCTCATCTGAGAGGATGAACAAGATTCTCTGCTGGAGGTGACACATAACTGATTACAAGGAGTTTTGTCACTGATTTGCAATGCATTCCTTACCTTCAGCTGCTGCTGGAGCTCACTGTTCAACCTGGCGAGCACAGCATTGGCTTCTTTGTTTTTTCGTATGGCGGTCTGAATAGCCCTTTTCTGCTTGGAAGACTGTCTGCCAGACAGATACAAAACATTTCAATTAAGAACCTCAACAGTGGCTGATGCCAGAAGACCAGCCATCCATTTTGCATGACTGTACTCTATACACACTGGACTATGCTTCAAAGACAAGGTACAAACTACAGATTCAAGAGAAGAAAAAGGCAACGCTTGAAATTAGATGCCTGAATCAGGTAGAGTTTTTGAAAGTAAAACAGTCACAACCTGTTAACCTGAATGACAGAAACATTTTAGGCTGTCTCAATTATTTCAAAATCACTGCATTCTCATTGAGCTTAAGAATAATCCCTGCATAGCTGTGGTTATTGCAGCATCTTTGCACTAGCTGTTTTCACACACTTGTAGAGTTTAGAGAGTCAGAAGTGGCTACTGCAAAATACAAAAATCATTCTATACAGAAATAAAGGACATAGGCATGAAAATGCTGTCTCAGATTTTTGGAGCACTGCTGATTCTGATGGTTCTTTACTTCAAAAATTAATCTTTCTTTCATTCAAAGCAGTCATTTCCACCCAAACCGCCTGATATTACAAACAGGAACAGAGGGATGGCTTATTGACTTTCCTCATCTGTTTTGCTGCTTAAAGAAAGGGTATCTCTCATTATTATTACTTCATAGCCTGTGGTAACTGATCTGGAGGAAATGACAGCCAGGCAGACAGGTACAAAAAGAGACAGCTCTGTACGTAAGGACCATCCTATTCCAAGAAACGGAGATAACAACAGGAAAAACGAAAGAAAATACAGAATATACTGGCTGAATATCCAATCCCTCGTCCAAAAAGATTATTTTAAAGTTTTACATGAGGCTAAAAGAGCTCTTTAATGCCAAATTTGATCTAAACCAGATGCCCTATTTAAATACAGTCCGCAGTGGCACACAGTCCCCATTAGCTCTTCTGTCTTAACAGAGCTGATGGCACTGATCTTTGCAATAGAATCTTTTTCACAGCACAGCAACAGGACTTTATGCTGTTATCTTCCAGTGAACTGTCAGTTTTCTGCTTCACTATTTCGGTTCAAACTACTCTCCATAGACTATAAAGTAATAGATGATGAAAAAAAATAAAAGCAGGGCAATATATGTCTGTGGCCATTTAAACATTTTAGGAAAGATACAGACAAGACAGGATTGAGATGTTAACAAATGCTGTTATCTCTGAACCACTATGGAATATGCACTCCCAAAACACAAAATAGCACTTTAAGAGCATCCTAGGAGTCTTATTACTTATTCTAATCTCCAATTATGCAGCACAGATTCAGTCTACTGATAAACAGTTTGCCAAGAAACGCTCAATTGCTTTGGGCAGCTTGGTTTTGTTTCAAGCTGAATCAGATGACTTTGCAAGGCTCTGGGTGACGGTGGGGTATAATGTTTGCACAGTCTTTCAGTTGAGGGAGATGCACAGATCCAATAGGGCTTCAAGTGCCTTTGTTTACCATTTGTACAGCCCTTTCTCCACTGCTATTAAATACACATGCAACTCTTTGCTGCTGACAGCTTTTACAGCTGTATTTATGAGAGCAAACAACACGTTGGGTTTGGCCATTACTGGATTATTACAAGTGGCTCAACTCACACCAGTGGCAAGCTCATTTCCAACATGCCTTGCAATAAAAAAATATCACAAGGATATAATCAACATCAAGCATTTCGTGACTCAGTTTCCCAGGCATTTATTTGGTCATATCTGTCCAAATGAATGATCAAAATTCCAGAAGATATGCACAAGGCAAAAACATACACCCTCACATATAAAAGGAGTTGTGTTAGAGATGCTGGCTGAACAGCTAGGCTTGCTCTTCAGACATGTCTACCTTTGAAGAGGTTATCTATCAATCAAATACCACCAACAGTCACTACAGGCTTAGTCTGCATTCGAGAAGACCAATGTACATTTCAGAGACCTGTATCTAGTGAAGCACTCTCAAAACCAGAACTATTAAGCACAAAATTATGCAAAGAGGAAACCCTGCCACATCAGATCTCATAGTGCAGTTTGGCATGCTAAGTACAAGTTTTTACTTTTGAACTGGGAGATGAGCCTTGGCTGCTGGCTGGGAAGAAGTCACATTTATAGTGGGAGAAAGCTCAGGGGTCTCCAGCCCTTGCGTCTCTGTCCGGAGCTTCCTGCGGGCAGGTTTGGAGGGTGGCTGAGCAAGAACAACCTCCTGAAAGGAAGAAGCACAACAACATTAAGTCAGGCCATATGTGTCCCATCATTAGGCTGGGGAATATTTGTGACACATACATTGCTGACAGCTGGACTAAGATTTCATAATTTAAAGAGGTACAGAGGTTAATTCAAATTTGGTAACAGCTTCTCACTTTTCTGACTTTGAAAAAGGAACAATAACTCCTTTAGTCCCTTAATGAATTAAATGATTATACTGGTGTTTTGTCTTCATCTGGATGACAGGCTCTTCAGAACTGTATTGTGTAGCTCTGTGTGCAATGGGTGGAGGTGGAGGGAGGGGTATAAATACGTATACTGGCCCCCAGTTGACCCAAAAGCATTAAAACCAAAGCAAGATTTAATTTTGATTATGCTCAGTTGGTAAGAATCAATAATGAATCAATCACTTGTATCCCATCTTACTGCCTCACACATCTGGCATGGAGTTTGTCCCTTCTCCCCTCCTCTCTTACATGAAGCAACACTGAAGATAGCTTACAAATACAAATATATAAAATTATCCATGCAAAATTAACATGTTGGAAGTATAGAAGGCCAGTTATTTCTCTTGATAAATTACATCAAATAAATAGTGTGGGTTTTCTAGGTCAAACAGAGTCTTGGATTTTTATGACTTCAGTGGTAAGAAGAGTTTTAATTATTTTAAATTAAGACATCATTTCTTTACCAATGAGAACAGTTTTAATGCCTTATAGCTGTTTTAAATCTGAAATATAAATATAGCCTTTTCAGTGTATTTTATTATTGGATCTGTTTTACAAGGGATATAACTATTACTGCCTTATTTCATGAATGAGAAAGCTAAGACTCAAAAAGTTGAAGGGACTTGAGAAAGTTTTTTTTAGCACCACAGACAAAACCAGAGACCAAATTTTCTTATTGAACAGTTTACTGGGTAGAGTACATGCATTACTAAGTTTTGACCAAATGTTAGTAAAATAAGAAAAAATAAATGGGGAAATATTTAATGTCACAGCAATTATGAGAAAAAACCCAACACTGTAATAAACAGCCTGACACAAGAAGAGACTACTATGAGTGATACAAAATGAAGCCAACATAAGACCATCAATCATTAGTATTAGAGGGATTGCAATTATTAAAGGAATTTGAATTATAAGGAAAAAAGGGTTTCAACATCAAAAAACAGTTCTGTCATTACTGAAAAAAAGATCTAAAAATATTATGAGATGTTCTGATCAGGACATCAGCACATCATGACAGCACAGGTCTCTGGTAATACCATGCTCTGAAATCCTGTGCACATGCACAGGTCCCTACAAACACCACATATGGCAAGTGAGGAACTTGTGTATGCCTTCTACAAGTATAAATTGGTGGGATGCCAGACACACAATCCCAGTCTACCTTAAACTGCCCAAACCCTACCAAATCCACAGGATAAATCCCTCTGCCACTTCAAACACAATACTGTAAGCAATGATCCAATATGTAAAAGCAGATCCCTCTGCACGGGTTCTTTGGCTGCCTGTTGCTGCACAAGGCTTTGGAAGGTGGGTCAGCACCACAACAACAACCTGTCTCCCACACCCTACAGCCTGGGGCTTCACTGCACTTTAGGGATCCAGGTGGGATAAGGGTGAGCATGAAGTAGGTGGACTACAAGGACTTCATTTCTCCAGCAGGGCTACAAAGCAGAACAAGGAAGAAGCTGGGCCAGGCTAGAAGTAGCATGTGATGAGCACTAGAAGAACAAGGACACTGCCTGGAAAGCCCTATCACATACAGAAAATGATGACACTGGACATTTGTCTGTGCCCCCCATTAGAGTAAGAAGGATGATGGTGCTCCCTGGGCAAGGTACACACTACACACAGCACCTGCAAACAGTTCTCGGCTGGGCTAAGCAAAGGTCTTGCAGGTGCTCTCTGGCTGCAGGAGGGACCAGAGGGGTGAGAATCTGCATTTGCCCCCTATCAAAACCTGTTCTGGCTGGAGCTGGTGGAAGGAGGTGGTGGGAGCATGACCAGGAGAGGGGAAATGCTCACAGCCACTGCTAAGGCCAGTCCATTCCTAAGCAAGGCCCTTTGAAGAGTGCCATTGCAATTTCAGTGCTTACTTTATACAAGGATACGCTCATACAAAAATATATTAGAAATTGCACATCTTGAGCAAATCTCTCCCAGTCTATGTACATTTAGTGGCAGATCCTGACCTCTAGCAAATAGGTGTGTTTACATCAAAATTAAATCCTCAATAACTGAAACCAAGAAGTGCGAGAACTACTGTGAGACAGGGGTCGAGCACAATCAAACTCTTTTTTGTCTTCTTTAAGGCTCCACAAGGCTCCCTAAGGCTCTCCTATTGATTTTGAAATAAATGGCAAGCTGCCTCTCTCAAAGCACGTGCTTCAATGTGTATGTACTAAGAGCTTCTTAATGATTTATCCGAGTTGATGTCACACACGATCCCAGTTCTCTCCAGCGTCTTGACCTCCACAGAAGGTAAACATGTGAAAACATAACCCTAACCCTCTGTTTAATTGCTTTAAAACTTAAAACAACCACATCTGTTGATGAAGGCAAATCACTCCATAATGGTACAATGTGTGCAGGTCTCACCTTTTTTGCTGAACTGTTTTCTTCTGCCTGCGATGGGGGTCTATTCATCTGAGGATGTAAATCAACCTCAGATGGTTGCTCTGTCTGCAACAACAAATCAGTCATTGCTACACCCAGTCACATACAATAAAGTCAATGAAAGGAAATATTACACACAAAAGAAAAGTTACTTTAACAATTCAACAGCAGGGAAAATGGAGATCTCAGGTGACAGCTGAATGGATGACATATGTCTTTTGCAGATTTTTAATGAAACCATTTTCTTGCATTTTATTGTGCTCGGAAAACAGAAGAAAACTTTGTGAAGCGTTAGGAACTGATGAATGTAAACAATCTAGTACTCATAATTTCTTCTAGAGTTATCCTTATGGCCTAGATACTTAGAGAAAAACTAAGGAGGGTGGATAAAAGCTAGAAATATCTTGGATGCACCCTGTCACCTTATTATCACCTGAAACCGATGAAAATTCACTGGAGTAAGCCTCTGTCTTTGAAGTTTGCAAGGCTGAAGTGAGAAAGCATGAATCATACCAAAAATTCCAGCAAAGTTACTGAAAACACGAGTCATAAAAGCAGACAAATAAATCTTCCCTCCTCCCTTCTCACGTTTCAAACAGAAACTGGGATGAACGCTCACCACCCAGGTCTACACATCTGCAAAACAAAACACCCTCCCCCCAACACATCTGACTGAGCAGCAAATTAAAACAGAGGGTTAATCCCTTGCTTTGCCTTTTGTGAAACCTCTCTGCATCTTTTGACAGGGCACAGCATAGGGAAGGGTGGCAGGATTTGGAACTGCCTGTCCCTGGGCACGCGGCAGCAAACATGGTATAAACACAGTGCGGCTGTTTTCTGTTCAGAAAGTGCGGGCTGGCTCTCCAAGATGGGGAAGGTAGGTAGAAGCAGAAGGCTGAGGGCACTTGGCACCAGCAGACAGCCTCTTCTCCTCTTTCCCAGCTTCTGCCAAGTTGGAGCCACACTGGCAAGAGCCCCTAGGCAGAAGGGGCAACCTGCCATCCTGCTACCTCCACAAGAAAGGCTCGTTTCTATACAAGTGAAAAACCAAGCCTGAGGCAAACCTCAAACTTTCAAGGGACCAGAATTTTATCCATAACAACTTGTTGCACACTGAAGAACCCAACTCACTGTTGCCAAGAGGTTTCTGCATAGGCCCACCAAGCTCTGTAGCAGTCACAAGTTTACAAGTGCTTAACTGTAAGTTAAACAAAAAGGACAGAAAGCACAGATTTTGGTATATTTAAAAAGGAGGAATTTTTTCATACCACTTTCATTTTTTCCATAACAGACACAATAAAAGCTGTACAGGAAGGTACAGGGAAAATGTGGTTCTGTCAGGTTACTGCTGTTCTCCAACCATATGGTGTCAAACGTGCACAGAGGAGGGAAATTTGGAATTTATTTTTTTAAAACACATGTGAAATCCTCCAGGAGAGAAGGAAAAGGTATTTTGATTGACAAGATCTCTCTCCCATCCTCTTTTAAGTGTGGTACATCTGTAGTGTTACTTGATGGTTAAAAAAACCAAAACCCTCTCACACTGTAATATTCCAGTATCTGAATAATAATATCTTGATTTTTAAAAATTTTAATAACTACTGAATACTAACATTTGAATTCTGAAAAGCTGTTTATGTATTGAAGAGCTTCCTCTCTAACTGCAGATTTCTGGTCCAGTGAGAGTGAAATGGTAAAAAAGCAATCTTTTTTTCTGTTTATAAAAAAAGTCCATTGGATGCAACAGAGCATTTTTTTATCAGCAAAGCTGAGTAGCCCATAACCTCACTGATTTCTACAACCACTTTTTCTGTGTTTGAAAGAAATGAAGGCTCTAAGCACTGGTAACAGCAGCCTGGCAAAGTCTGCAAGGCTTTCATGAATGCTTCTGGGATAGAAAAGCTCAAATAACAAACAGAACCACACCACATCATCATAAATTTGGTCCACATCACTTTGACAAATCATTCATTCACTTAAGGACAGCAAGAATAAACGCAGCCCTTCAGAGAGCCATGTAATATGCATACTATAAATTCCTCATGGTATAGCTTTGCTGCACAGCCCAGAACAGTGACAAGGTATATGAGAGACAGCTCTTAATGACCCTTCTTGGACAGGGAGTCCTAGAACCCTCCCTAACCTGGCCAGGCTGGAAGTTTCTGGTGCACACACTCTTGTTGGAGCCTACACTAAACCTTTCATTAAAAGCATAAATATTCTGACTTATTCCACATAACGAATTAAAAAAAAATAAATGAGACCAACCCCATGTTATTTATGTATAGATTTAAAAAAAAGCAGCTTTTGAAGGACCAGTATGTTCAAATGTTGTAGAAGTAATTGAATAGACCAGTACTCTACAATGTCAGTTGCAAACAAGCAAAAAAAGTCATGGTAAGATAAAGGGCCTGGAGGGGAAGAAAAAATACCAAAAAAACAAACCTCAAACTTTAGCAAAAACACCCTTTCTTCTTCTTCCTCTCTTCTCTTTTTTTTTTAACTTTTTTTTTTTTTAATGGTGTCATTGCAGAAGAATACTGCTTTAAACTCAAGAGAACTGAAAAAAAGAAAAAAAGGGTAAACTTTGCATCCTGGTGAAAGCAAATATAAATTGCAGGGATGATAACGAAATTTCCAACAGTTTGATATCGCTGTTCCTACTGATGCAAGACATATTTTTTGTGAGCTGAGTGCTGTGATGTGGTTGCGGCAGCTGTGCTGCAGGGCTGCGGTACCCGCTGCCTGAGGCTGGGTCACTGGGCTGGCCACTTCTCCCTGCTGCTAGGATGGAGGATGGCAAAACTCAGCAGCCAGTGGAGCAAGGGCGGGTAAAAATAAAGAAATATCTGACCAAAAAAAAAGGGGGGAAAACCCCCAAAAAGACAACTAGTTCTGGTGATGCAGCTCATGCATAATGAACGAAACCGAGCGACTGCCATGTCCCTAAAGTGCCACCTAGTGGCATGTGGGACAGACCATTTCTGAGTACTTTGCTCGGAGGAAAGTACAAAAAAAAAAGGTGTCTGCATCACTAAGAGCCTGCAGACCGAGCCTGCCCCACGGGCATGCTGCCACTGGGCATGCTGAGCCTCGGCTCTTCCCAAAGTCACCTTTCCCTCTCACGCAGAAACCAGCTCTACACGTGAATTATCTGCTGTCAGAGTTACGAATTCTCCTCTAGAAAGACCTCCACTCCTCAGGGCAATGACTCTGACACAAGAGCCCAAGCGTAAAAAAAGATCTGTGTGCTGCTGCAGGGGATTTTGTTCAGGGACAGACAGCATTTAACCCAGGTAAAAATCTTTTAATTCCAGCAAAAATTTTTTGTTAACTGAATCATGCATCAATGCAAAGAAGGTTTGCTGATGCAGCTAACACAATAAAGTCTTCTCTGAGAAGCTTTACAAATACATCTGCAAGCTGATGTCTCCCCACATTGTCCTGACACAGATTCTAAAGGAAAAATAACTCCTGCTTTTTCTTTTGGCAGAGGGATTCCTTGCAGATTTCCTTCCCTTCACTAATTTGGATATGGGGTGAAAGCCAGTAGTAGTAGCCTTCTGGTATGGGCAGAGTCAGCCTGGCTCAACAGTTCTCCGGTCCAAGCTCCTGTAGTGGAATACAAGGAAAAGGTGATCCACCAGGAGCAGTTGAGGTGGGTTCCCTTTAATTCTTCATCGTTTTAATACCATGCTTAGTATAGTCTCTGGGCAACTAATTTCTCATTCAGAAACACAGCCATAAACTACCTCCTTCCACCACAGAAATGTCTTAGAATTTTCCCACTTATTGGAAACTTATCACATTTATATTTAAATACTTCACCATTGGTACATAAAACTGAAAGATTATACATTATACAATATGGTCTTTCAAAGGAAATTTCAGTTATAGTAGTGGAGAAGAGCTTCAATGGAGATGTCTCACTCACATCCACAGAACAGAATAAGCTATTGACACTGTGAGTGCTGTGCTGTGCTGGCTGGTACGGTTGGGAACACACCCAGGGTTACAATAGATGAGCAAAGAATATCCTGCTCATCTGCACTACCACCAGTGCAAACAGAGGCTGCAGACCAGGCCTAAGAGTATGTTGATTTTGGGAAGCAGAGTAAGTGACTACAGAAAAGAGCAAGACAGTGCCCTATTCCAAATCTCCTGAAGAGATTCTCTTTGCAGAGACCAGTGTGTTATTAACAGACGGTATCTACTTTTTCCTCAGCACAGTCTTGAATTTTCTGGGAAGAGCCATAGCCTTCCCATTCTTCCAGGCAAAAGGTAAAACTGGCCAAAAAATTTTCTGTGCAACGGCCACAGTCAGAGCCCAACCTGTGGTCTACGGCCAACACTGAGCATTAGGACAGATAATTCCTCATCATTAAGGACAGCATTAGGAATTGCAAGTGCTCATTATTTCATCGCATGAGCCTTGACCAGACATTCATAATCTCCTCACTGCTCCATGTGATGATATGTAACAGCACCTTTCTAAAAGAATATGTAACACTCACTTAAGCACTAAGTGCTTGAAAGCCTTAGATGAAACATTTTTGTAACTGTAAAAGAACACAGCATCTTAACTACTGGGTCTTTGCTTACATTTCCAGTTCTGTTGTTTTGAAATGCTGGATTATACGTAGATTTCACACTCTCATTTCAAGATAATCCATAACTGATCTTCCAGAACAGAAGGTCTACATGGAGCTTTCATATTTCTGTTACCTGAGAGGCTTTTTGCAAGAGGTGAAGTATATATTCAATCTTTCCCACGATTCAATTTTGCCCACACTTGTGCTCCAGGTTAACTTTACATATGGAAATAGTCCCATTGTAGTCAATGGCACTACTCACAGAAATGAAACTATCTCTGTGCATTCACTGAAGTAGCCTATAATCATTACCTACACAGTGCCACTGCTTAGCTTTGTAAAAAAAGTATTGAGAATAGCTTATCTGTAAAAAAAAAAGTAGGATACTACATATACTTAACACTCTGTATGTGCCCATTGCAATCTGCTATCATCTCTACGTAAGTTCATTTAATAGGTATTTTGCTCCTTTCTAAACATTCATATTTTTGTGCTTAAAGCCAATTTCTGAGAAGTCGAGACATCTCAATTCCAGTTTCTGTGAGTCTTCTGCATCCCACACTGAATCATCAATTCTTTTTATTGCTTGTTACAAAAACCAAAAATGGTAAGACAGGAAAAAACCCACAGGGATGCAAATGCAACAAGCTGCCAGGGTCTTAGTGTGCTGACTGCTTTCTCAGCACCGCGCAGCCCTGAAGTTTTGATAAGCTTTTTCTTTCCCTGAGCTATCTGAGAGCTGGTGATAAGGTTGAGGAGAAAGGCAGTAAATACAAACAAATTGCTGCAATGTTCAGCTCATTCGCAGGGAAAGAATAGGACCCAGATGGAAGCATTAACAATCTGTTTTAATGCTTCAACTTCCACAAAACCAGATTAACGTAAGCTAGAAAGGGCTATGTGAATTCCACTACAGATACAGGCATTGGGTTCTTAGCTTCTTTTTATTGTTGTTTTTACGATAAATGTGAAGCCAAGTTAAAAAATTATTACAACATATTTTAATTAAGATACTCTCCCAACAACCTCTTTAGAAAGGATTTTATAGCATCCATCAACTACTCCTCACATTCAACTTTAACTGTGCTACTTTTCCACCACTTTTTAAACCATAATTTATTTTGTCTGGCCATCTTAGATTTAATATATAATTTTCATGAGAGGAAGATAATCCACTTATATTAAAGTGGCAGATGGCAAAATCTTTCATGTTATGGAACACTTTCAGTTTCATTACTGTTACAGCCTTCTTAGTACCTATTGCACTGCTTATACAAGGTATGTTATTCTGCAGCCAAAACCATGGAGATGATCAGAAAACCCACCCTCTTCTAGCACAGTGGTTGTAAATGCAAGCTAAGAAGTATCCTTCGCTTTAATATAAAATGGTTGTTTGGGAGAATACCATCAGATATACAAACAGCAGGATGCTAAAAGCAAAATCTTACTTTTTTGGGGGGTAATTTTTATTTATATAACAAAAATGTTTCTTCCTGTAAAACTCCAGGTGTCCTGCCAGCACTTGAAATTCCTCACATAATTTTAGAGAGTAAAGGAATTCCTCAGTGGGCTGAATATTTTCTCCAAACAACTTGGTAACAGAGATAAGCAAACCTGTATCTCCACTTTACCCAAAGATGCTGGTAGTGGGGGGATGTCTGGACCACCTCCCAGCACGGAGCCTGCACGTGGCCAGCCTGCTCAGGAGGCTGAGAGGTCTCAGCAGGACAGACAGGAGTCCTGCCCCATCTCTTGGCCTCAGCACCACACACCAGCATGGGCATGATGGTTACAAACCCAGCCTGAGCATACCCCACACTCGTGGCTCTCTATGGATTCAGCAGAACGTGAAGGCATGTTAGTAGAGACAACTTCTTGAACTGGGTCCCAGTTTTCACTTGCAATTCAGGATGATGAATGGCCAAAAAGCTTCAAGGAATTATGAAATATCAAGTAACATTTGGAGAGCAGAACATACAATACGTTAAAAAGAATAATATCTTTGCTTTCCAACACCACCAGATGCCTGTGACTGGGCAGGGTGACCCACCCATCATCCCTCACAGTGCTTCATTTCCACAATTTCACCAAATCAATAACATCTAATGGTAATGATGGCTACTAAACTGACAGCTGAATTCTGAGCTCATATAACACAGTGAGATTTTAATCTTCAGAGCTGCACTGTACTCAGGATATTTCAATTTGGTAATGTTAACAGCTGCCTACCTATTTCACTTCACTTGAACACTTTTCCTTCACTCATAAATTTTCAGTGCCTGCCAAAGCTGCCAGCATGGAACCGGTGGGAAAAACACATCCCAAGGTCTCCAGAAACAAAAGTCCAGCACAAACCAGTGTGAATTTACAAAACCAACAGGCTTAAAATTTTGACTCTGGGAAAAGAGACTAGGAACATCAGTTTTTTCAGCCAAGATATACAGAGTTTTCTTCCAGTTCCACTGTTTTCAAATCCACTTATACAGCACAGACAGGATTGAAGATATGCCTTCATTACTGGACAGGAAGGTACTGAAATAGAGTAATTTAAATAAAGGAATGTTGATCTAATTGGCCAACACTGCAGATAGTTAGCTGATGTTGGATAAAATCCTAAAGTTATAGTTGTTCTACACTGTTCATCTGTAATTCCTATTAACATATATATGTTACTAAATCTCCCACAGAAAGCAGCTGTGGTAAATGACTTCTGTAGGCTTAAAAGCCAACAGTAATAAAGTATTATTTCCATTAAAAAAACAACAACAGGGGCTTATATCAGATGAGCATAAACCTTTGGTTTCAGTGGAACATTATTCATGAGCACCCAAAGTTATTTCCTATCTGAAATGTGTCACTGCAAAACAGCTACATAGCTATTGCCTTCCTACCATGATTCTTGCACCTCCAAGTTACACAAATTTTCTCTGTACAGCCCTGGATATGCTCAAAAGTTTTGGGGTCACCTTTATGCCACTCCTCCTCAAGGACTTAAGTTTATCATCAAGTTAGGAACAAAGGATCGGGAAAACTTACTCAAGCCACTGAATTCTGTTCTCTACAAGCCCAGAAATAAACTACAGTAAGTATTTCAAGAAGCTACAGGTTATTTGTTCTATTACACTATCACTTGAGATGAGGGGATGATGATGAGGATGACACAAAAAACACAGCTAAAAATTTTTTAAAAAAACAACAAAAAATTAAAAGTAATGAACAAAAAAGGCAGAAAATCCATAACTATAGCATGCCACGGGAAGTTAGCAGAGAGGCCTTGCTCATGTCCTAAGTCTTTACAATAGCTTGCAGCATATTAAATATTTATGGTCCAAAGAAATTGAGAAACTGATACAGATAAAATTATCCTTAAATCCAAGCAGTTACTTTATACTTAATAAAAGGTGACAACTGCTACTAGGGATTAAGAGGGTGTCAGTGAAGATACACACAGGCTTATACACAAAAGTAAAACACTTCAAAATAACATACTATCC
>NW_020897737.1:1968903-2074151 GCF_003984885.1 Neopelma chrysocephalum | reverse complement strand
AGGAAAGCAATATGAATTGATGATTCTAATAAAACATTTCATATTGCAACTCACAATGTCTTACTGAAAACATCAGTTCAAAATGGCTTGCAGTGTGGAGAGGTATGGGCTGGAATTTGGGTTAAAAGATCATAAATTGGAGATAATGGTGTGCCCACATTATTTAAACTTGCCTTCTGTTCATCTTTATTTATAGTCACCATAGGGACCTCAGATAAAAGCACCACTGCATCAGAGGAGCATCCGGTGAAAGCTCTGAGGAAAACTTAAGTACAGTTCACAGACTGATACAAAGCTGATAAAATGCTGACTTTGGCAAGTGAGAAACATTCCGAGGAGAAGGAGCTACTATAGGCTTTTAGAGGCCATCAAGAAGAAAGAAACATGGAGTTAAATCCACCAACTCTAAAAGCTGTTGTAGAAGTAAAAATAGATGCAGCCACCACCTGTAAAGGTGTCTGCCCACCAGAGGTGTGAAACAACATGGGCTGGCAGCAACAACCCAGAGTAGAGGGAGCCCCGCTGCTATTTCCCCATAAACTGGCCAAGTCCTCACAGCATCCCAAGACTCGAGCCTCTCACAGTAAGCCTGTGATTCCCCTGAGCTGTGGAGTCAAGATCACAGCAGCATTAGCTCTAAGTGTTACCTCGTCCTATGCTCACCCAGAAATACAGTAGTTTTCCTTCGTTATTCAGCTGACTGCACTATGGAGGCAGAGTTGGATGTGGACATAATTTAATAAGTTTGTGATACAACTAGAGACGTTTGGCACACTCTGAACAACCAGTGATTCAGTAACTCACCAAGGTTGATTACCTTGGAGGTTCTGACAGGAAAAATAACGTTTTCCTAAAGGCTGAAGTAAATTCTACTAAAAAAGCCAGCAACACAGGACTAAAGTCAAGATGCCATTTCTATATTGCTATTGATTAAGCTCACAGCAGGACTTCTGCTCCACTGAAATGTAATACCTACCCCTTGGTACCTCTCTTTTATGCACTTTGGTCTTTACATCCCATGAGCCCTTTACTCTCACTCTGAAGAGGTAGCTGGTTCAGGCTTCTCAGCCATCCATAGAAAACTGTAGTCCTCAGAAAGAAATTATTTCCCCTCCGTCAACTGATTTCCGAAGCTGAGCCAAAATAATCACACCATGAGCATACTTATAAGGTGCACGGTCACCTGAAATATGCAGGGTTTGCTTCATTTCCAAGCTACATTTGTCATTCACAGTGTTTAACTGCAGCCATATAGCAAAATGTTATGATAATAAAAAAGGAGTTTCAATAGCATTGTTGAAAAATAAGTTAAAGCAGAAATTTAAGAAGAATTTGATAAATCTTGAAACAGGAAAAAGCTGAATGCGCAATTTCAGCATCATGGCTTTTCTTCAGTTCTTGATCCTGTCTCAGCTTTGAAAGCAGATCCCTCTCTCCAACTTCTTCATGCTCTCTAAAATCAAGGGCCCCCCTGGACTAATGTAATCCATATGCTTACTATTGCTTACATGGTATTTGCAAGGGTCAGCTCAGCTGAATTATGACCCCAACACACATAGTTCCCTACTGTCAGTTACCTCTATCATAGAAAGGCACACTTGGAGATAAAATAAACAATGTGATGAGTGTGAAGTTTATTATGTTTTCAAGAACTGGTTTTATGTACATTTTTGACAGACACCAAAACAATAGTATTTTGATATTTGATTTAATATCTTTAAATATAATCAGAAATAAATTAAGTAAATGTGACACGTTAGTAAAGCATCAGTTGCATATTCATTACTGAGCAGACACAGAAGCAACTCTTTTTTTTCCTTTTAGAAATCAGACTTTTGTATTGGAGGGGACTGGATCAAGAATTTCATATGAGGATCTTCTTGTGTTTACCGTTTTAGAAAGGTCCTACATTCTGCATGGCCCAGTGTAGGATGAGCAGTTGGTTCAGTATTTGCTAAGGAAGGTGCTGGACATGCATAAATAAAGTTCTCACTCTCCCGCTAAGGAAACGCAAACTGATCACAGGACAAGAAACCGAACAATTAATAGAACCTTGCTTGAAACCAATTTTTTTTTTGTCTAAGAACAGGATTTGTTTTATTTATTGCGTTTCCCAATGACAGTAAGAGGGCTTGCACTGCACAGACCCAGTGATGTGAGAACTGGGAAGTAGGGAACTGTGCTGCCCAGATCAGGGGATGCCAGAGGGAAACACTGCTCTCCAGGATGTGTTAGACAAAGCAGCAATGTGATGGATGCCCTAAGTAGCATGTGCCATACTGACAGGGAGAAAGCATGCAAGCTCAATCAGGATGCTCCACAGTCCTTGAGGCAGAAACTAACTGCACTCAGGTGTTAAGAAGGGTTGGGGAGAGGAAGAGAGAAACAAGCTGCTGGTGGAGCTGGGGGTGGCAACAAGCCTTCAATCATTTCTATCATAAGCACTGTGCAGTAGGAGGTGCTCAACAGCGCACTCTTAAGAGTAGATTCAAAACTCAAGTGATGACCATTTCTGGCCCAAGGAAGGTATCTTACCAGCTTTTTATACTTAATGGGCTGTCAACTCCCCTGTGGACTTGTTTTCTATTATACACTTCACCTAAAGGACTAATATACGAAGCATACTGCTGCCTAAGACGTAACACAGCCAACAACATAAAAAGAACAAGATGCTGATCCTCCATCATTTCCTAAAACATGAAGAAGTATCTGGATGCAGACATGTATGATTTTGTCAATTTGTGTTGTGCTGTGGTTGTACCACGCTCTAAAAAAACAAAAACCAAAGACTTGCCATAAAAGCAAATCGCTAACGTTTTGAAACTTAACAACTTCAGTGACATTTCATTTGCTTCCTTTTAGCATTATTTTTTAAACCCATGGGTGAAATCAACTCTTACGTGCCATGGTTCCCTTAGCAGACACCCTCTGAGCATTTGTAGCTTGAGAAGCAAATAGCATATATCAAACCCATGCCTTCACACATGAAACTTTTTAGTAGACTAGCCTTGCTAGCCTTTAATTTACAGTTAGGTCTAGTTGGTGCATGTCAGCTCCACTACAAAGAGATTTAATTAGTCTGTAATTTGACGCTGCAACACACCAATCAGACAGACCAGTGAAGGAGGACATGGAGCCACAGAGCAAAATGAAGATTTGCATGAACCTGGAAGCAAGGACAACTGCTGTGTCCAAGCCAACTAGTGCTAATCAATGCAATGGCAATATAAATAAGAAAATAATACAGAGAAAGGGGCTGAAGCTTTGTCCATACCTGAGATACAGAAGGTCGAGGGGGCAGTGCAGGTGGTGGTGGGGGCAGCCAGCCGGATCTCACAGCTGAACAGTGGGAAAAGAAGAAGATGATAATAAAAAAAAACTGCAATCAAACAAAACTACAGTAATTTAATTCCAAGTAAAACCAGAATTAATTTCCATGAGAAGTTGGAATTCCTTCCAGTGAAGGGGCAGTATACAACATTTAATAACAGAAACCAAACTTGATCTTATTGAGCAAAACCTTGTTTGAAATAACTTCATGAGTAGTGAAGGAGTAGTGATTTAATTGCTGAAAACCCCCCAATGTTATGATAAAAAGCTGAGATAGAAGCCAGTCAGTCATAAAAGCTGTAGCTAAAACAATCCAATTCCAGTTAAAGAAACCCAGAAACAGGGCCCTCTTGTCCTCAGGACTTTGTTCTTTGTCATTAACAATATTGCCCTTCTTAAAAGTGATATTTTAGCATCCAGTGCAGACACTGACATTCACTTCAGATAAAACACACTATAGTACAGCCTTAGAAAGAAAACATCTGCCATGGAATTAACAGGACAAAAGCCTAAATGAACCAGAAACAAATCCATTTCTCTGGCTTTATGTTTTGTATTTGCATGTTACTACTCAGTGGAGATATTTCAGAGGGAGGAGGAAGACAAATCCTAGTAGTTACTTCAGGTCCCTTTAACACAATGCAATGTCAGCATTGAATTTGAGCCAGCACAAAGGGAGGGCAATAATCACGTAGGTTCAGCCGCTGTATTTCTCAGTTTTCTTCAAATACCTAAAACCCTTCACAGGATAAAACTACAGGACAGATGATTGCTTCCAAAGGCAGCTGCACAGAGGAAGACTAGACTAGCACAGAGACACCAGCCAGGACTAGTGAGACTCCTTAGGTGGGTTACCCTCCCCAAGCTCCTGTTGCACTGAGTGCTCAGGACTTGCACTGGCAAAGATACCAGACAGTCCATCTTGCACTGGTGTATTTTTGTATAACAAAAAAACCTCCAACAATAATAAATTTAGAAACTTAGAAATCTTTTACCACAATAATGCTAAGCAAGCAATTACATTAATACACTTTTTATTTCCACACATATTTTAAAAAGCCACAAAGACCATTAAGAGCCTTTTTATAGCTTAGCCATTTATATATTTTTTACACCAACGCTAAAAATGCCTGCCTGGTTGAAAATACAAAGAAAAAAAGATATCAACCATTAAGAATAATTGTGACATGAGAATAAAAATGTGTGTGTGAAAACACTGGAAACAGTCATATTGACTATATAAGCTCCAAAGAGGCTTATAATACATTGATTATTTTTCCATCCTCTGTGTCATCATCTCTTGAATCAAAATGAAGCCTTGTATTGCTGCACATAATGCCAAAGAGAGAGTTAGAACAACTAAAACAGAACTGAAGCTATGCAACCTAACACACCTACAAGTGTAAGAGAGATTTGAAAAAACATGGTCATTAGGATGCTTTCTCTTGCATTTCATTAGTTCAGTTTATAAGACCACTGCAATAACAGCATGACGTCATCACTACATTCTCCATCTATCCTGTGCAACCAATCTTGAGAAAAGAACAGTGGAGTAAGAAACCTTCCTTTCCTTTAGTCTGAACTTCAGGTTATTACTTCATTTATCTGAGTGCTGGCAATGGCTCTGTATGTCCATCAGCTGCACAATGTTACAGTGGAACAGTACATATGTTCAATGTGGTATGTTTAGCTTCAGGAAACCTTGCGGAAGCTGTGCTGTGGTGTTCCATGAAAAGCCCTGTGTGCACCTTAGGGAATCACCTCTGCTCTCAGAACAGCTCTAACATTTTGGGGAGCATGAATCACACATACTTCTTAACAAGCCCGTGGCAGCCCAGACTATGGAGTGCCCTGTCACCATGAGCACAGGGGTCCCTGGGAAGGGACATGTGGGGCTGGGGTCTGTGGTGCTGTGGGCAGGCACTAGACCTCAGCCGTTCTGAGCCCCCTCCATCGTTTTTGTCTTTGCTGGTTTATGTTCCAGCAGGCCCTCAAAAGCTCTACTGCAAGAGCTGCATGTGTTGAGAACTCAAACTTCAGCTGTGAGGATACAGCACTTGCCACCCTCACTCCCTCATTCTTCAAACCCAGTAATATACCTTGGAAAGCAGCAATGTAGTCTCTGTGCAGAAATGTGCTGGGTTTGCTGGAAAAGCAACTCCTGCAGTGGTTGGACACACTGCGAAACTCCATGAGTCTCGTGGGATTTGGCCCACAAAATTCCAAAGCAAAAAAAATTTTTTCCATAAAACAGCCAAATGAAGAAACCACACCAAAAAAACCACCACAAAAAACCTGTTTCTTCAGCTTTCAAATACAACATATATGAATCTAGCATTAAAGAAGTTAGATGCTTACACCATGTGCATTTGACCCAGTTTCCTTTTTTTAATCCTGCAAATTCTGACTTAATCTACTCATGAAATATTAATAAAACTCCTGCTGTTGCAGAAGATCTTTGGCCTGTTGTTAGAAGGAAATCATGCTTATGTGAGCACAATTACTAGTGAAAGTTAGTTGACTTTTGAGGACTCATAACAACTTATTACAAAAATCCCATGTTTCAGCCTTCTCTAGTGTCACTACTCAGGGACCCCTGGTGGCCTAGTGGTTAGCATGTGGGACTCTCACTGCTGCGACCCAGGTTTGATTCCTGGTCCCCCCGGGCAGATGGAGCCCGTTAGCCCTGTGAGGCCATCCATCTATGAGAAGGTCACTCTAAACAAACCTACGTCCTGAGGACCTCACTGCCATTGTCCAAGCTCGCTTGGCCCCGGCAGATGAACCTTAGGATTAAAGGGTGGGCTCAGTTCAGCGCATGCTGTGTCTCACCTAAAAAACCCATTGCACAGGCTGGAAAGGTAAAAGACCTTTCCCAAAATCTTCATTCGTGAAGACTGGCCATTATTATTAGTGTCACTACTCTAAAGAGGACAGTATTAGCAGATACTCATAGGTTTTCATGTGTACTGGCAGGTGAACTGTTTTATTATTAGGCTATTCCATAATACCTTCCTTCCTGGGAGAGTACCCTGCACAGATCAGCCCTTGCTGTTAGAGATGGCATCATTAGTTAGCTCTCAAAGCAAACATAAATACAGAGGAAGGTCTGTTTCCAAAATAAAAGCAAGTACCCTGGGTCTGAGCAGCAAACAGACAAATGTCAGACCTCCAGGTGCACACCTCAGAGCTTAGTTAAAGCTGCTTGCCTCTGCTCTTTGAAAAAAAGTCTTCACACCCTGTGGAAAAGCTGAGGGAGCTGGATGGACCTCACACAGGTCCTCTTGCTACTGAGCAACTTGGTGACATTCAAACCAGGCTGAGCTACAGAATCATAGAATAGTTGGGCTGGAAGGAACCTTAAAGATCAGCTTGATCCAACCCCCCTGCAACACGCAGGGACACCTTCCCGTAGACCAGGTTGCTCAAAGCCCCATCATGTAAAGCAAATCCCACAGACAGCACTATGGAAAGCACATACAGGTACCAGTAAAACAGATTTAGGCATCCATATCATATGTTTTCCTGTTAGTGACAGCACTTTCATGCACTAGTTACTCCCACAAAAATAGAGATAAGGTTTTCAGTTCAAAAATCATGGCTTTTTACTTAGCATGTTTATACTTTAAGACAGATTATCTGCATGGAAACCTCCCAGGTCCTATTCTGGCAATCATGAAGGTCTGATAGTACTAAAATGACACCACACTAGATTAAAAAAACAAGTTTTCCAATCCAAAGCTAGATTAACATTTTAAAACAAACACCAGGCTGTAATTGTAGACTGTGAGAACTGGTCATGCCATCTTATCTGGCCACACTGCTGCTCTGCCTCCAGCCTCCCTAGCAGACAACACAAACCCTCAACACTTTCATTACTTGCGGTAGTGAAAAATATCGGTCATAGTAACCACTCGAATAGCTCCTTTACTTGACTTACTTGATCTAGGAGGAGGAGACAAAGGAAAAACATATGTTATGACAGCCCAGTCAAACCTATGGGAAATAGGTCTTTAGCTCACCAGGCACAGCAGCAGTAGAGGATGCCAAAATTAGGATGGAAGAAATCTGGGCCCATGGGATCCTTTAGAGCAACCTAGGAGCAAGGTACTGTACTTCTCTCACTCAACAACAGTCACTTGTCCTCTTGTTTTTCAGTATTGAAAAAAACTGCCATAATACACTGAGCTTCTGGATGTCTGTTGTTTTTTTATAATTAGTTAATACCCGGAACAGCAGCATATACAACTACACTTCCTGAAACATTTCCATGTCAGGTGTTTATTTAATATTTATTCTTTACATGTGGCTGACATCTTGGTTTTGATGTCTATCACCATGCACCGGGTATCACATCAGACAAGTTGGGTGTAAAAAATGTACTCCCTCCTTCCCATCTGAATTGAATACATATATAAGCAGTGTCCTGAAAGAAGGGTGGTTTTCCTGGGTCAAGGGTCACTTTGTCCCTTGCTAGCTGAAGTAAAACTAGATACTGCCTACCAAAAGAGACTGACCTCATCTCAGGTCAAAAGCCTATACACCCTTCAACCCACAATGAAAAGGGTACCCAGAGTTTGTTGGTCTGCATTTCTCAGCTCACACAAAGGATGCAAGCCTGACCAAACCCAGCTTAAATCCAGGCTGACCTGGATCCAGATGGCTTAAATCCTGGTGCTTGCCTCTGTTGTGCTTCCCCACCATGACCTTCTGCAATTGCACAGGGACCATCCAGGGACTTAAAACTGGGATAAAACTCTGATAGGGTCCCTCAGTAGAGTCTGGTTGATGTATTTGGTATTTTCCAAGTGGATGCTACAGCACTGTTGGATCAAGGGAGAGGCTGGTTGCACAGTAGATTTACATCAGTTTATGCTACTTAAGAGTCCTGAGCTTCCAGATCAGGTTTAATAAAAGACCAACCAATTCATTTTATCAGGGAGCAAAGGGTCTGCAATACTGAAATCAGTTCAAAAAAGATAAGGTAGCAGAATGAATTATTCTTTAGTTCCCACAACTACCTAAAGCTTTGGTTCCTCAGGGAAGTCAGCACTCTCACCCTTCCACTCTGACAGTATTTCGGAGAGCTTTTTGAGATACTCTTCCTGCTTCTGTTGCCAAGGGCACACCACAGAAAAGTTCTCTGTCTAAGCTGGTTTCTGTTTACCTTGTACTTACAAAACTTCCATTCTTGTTCACTGAAACTGCTACTTGGTTATCCCATAACACTGATACCATTCTTTACACTTCATTTACTTACATTCCAACAACAGCATTAGTAAGGTGATTGTGAAATAACCGTTTCTCAATAGATTTGATTTATTAATTCTCAAAACTACATCTACGAAAAACCCCCACCAAACTGTAAAGCTGTAGCCAGGAATATAAATTTAATGATGGCTTCTAGTAATATAGTTGCAAAACACCTATTGATCCAGGGATCTGTTTCAATAATTCTTACTAATGTCTCCTCAGAAGGTAATAGCAATGCAAAAAAGATATTTTAGACTCCTGATATTAATTTTGTTACCAGGTTTGTAGAAATGCTGTAGGAAGCACTGCCTGTGGCAGAATAACCCCTCTTCTCACAGTAACTTTTGGGAACCCGCTCAGCAGGCAAAGCTTCATTTGTCACAGCAAGTGATACATATACCTGAAGTCACAAACACACTCCTGTTACAGGCCTGTTTCACCTGCTAATCATATAGAACATCATTTGTACCTCAACTGAATGGAAAATTATCCATGTACTTTCCAAGTAATTAGGAAGAGATATAGCCCGACCTTAAGTAATTAATGCTTCTGCACTGTGAACTCACAGGTGTGATTGTATAGGACACCGGTGTGTGAACATATTCGATGAGTCACAAATCAAACAAGCAAAACATTATTACAGGTGTTTTTTATGATGCCTGTTTTTAATGCCCTATCCATGAATTTCAGCATGTTTTAAGTAAAATCTGTAAAGAGATTTTTTTTAAACATTTATTTTCTGTTTTGCATCATATGTCCACAACAGCAGTATATTTATTTTCCTGTCCCTCATTTTCTCTAAACCATTTAATTTTCTAGTTACTGTTTACTCTACTCTTTCCTTTCCTGCATGTTTCTATTTGAGGACTGTTTCTGCCTTCTCCCTTCCCCCCTAAACAAAACTATTCACGATTTTGCTCTGTCTCACTTTGCATTTAGCTTCATTCTCTACCCACAGGGAGGCACAGTCCCTCCACCTACCTCCCACAGATCCCTGGTGCCAGAGCTTCTCACCTCTGGAGACTGGGGTAGTAAATGCTGGAGGCTCCAGCACTTACTGCCTGTGACCATTTCCAACATGGATACAGTCGGAACAAGCACACGGGAGCCAGGAAGAGCAGTGGGCTACCAGCCATCACCCCTCTGGTCCCACGTGTGGCACATACACTTTTTGGAGACATCTGCATCTTCAGGGTCTTCCCCACAAGGGAGGCAGCTTGACCACTGTTCCATGTGAGAAATAGTAGATCCTCTCTTTTTTAATCTATAAAGTTGTTCTACGATGGACCGACATTTTTTTTCATGGAACAGAGTAACCCACGTGGGATCATGAAAAAGGTCTGTGGGGCTGATAGGGTCAGTCAAGAACATTTCAACCTTTACAATTTTCTGTAGAAGAGTTTTTTGATTAAAATTTAATTTTTAACAACCTGCAACAGAATAGAAACAGACTGCAAATCATTCCTCAATCCCTGAAAGAGCTAACATTAGATAAATGGGAAAATATAATTTTTAAAAAGTTTAATTTATTTACACAAATTGTAAAGGAACAGCTACACTTGAAAGGCTGGTACGATTTACCCCAGTAAAGTACTCTCTGGACTCACCTCTTACAGATAGACATAAAAATTTAAAAATCTAAAAATAAGTTACCCCATCAGATTCCTATCATGTAAGAACCATTCATCTATTTATGTTGTCACTATTTTCTCCATCTTATTCAACCTTAATTATGTTCTTATCCAGCTGGGCAAAGAAATAAGTTACATAGTTGTAAACACATAAATCCTTCATAAAAACTTCTGATAGCCTGAGAGGTGTAAAACTCTTCCATTCAAATCAGAAAGAAGACATTAATAGTTTATTCAGAATAAGCTCAGTTCAGTGATCACATATATTCTGAAGGGGAATAGGACTAGAAGAAAACAGCAGCTCCAGTAACAGATCAGGAACTGTGTCCCAAAAGAAAAAAAAAAACAATTCTCCAATTCGAAAAAATATTTTTGCAACAATTACTTTAAAAAAGTGTTTCAAATCCAGAAAAAAAATATGATAATAAACTCAACACAGTAACATGCAAGACAGTACAGTACTACAGCATGAGCAAAACTCAAGAAAGTAGCTCAATTTTACTAAACCAAGACTAATATAAAAGCAATGAGAGAAAGAAGTCCTGAAAATTAATTACTTAATTAAATTCATTGTGATATGAATTCAGCCTTAAAAAAAGAACATTACTATTCTAAGTTCCTCCATGTCACTTTGGCTTTCAAATAAAATTTTAGTTAAGAAATCTGTATTTATGATCAACACAAAAACATAATTCCCTGCATCACCTCTTAAAAGCTTGTCTTTAGTGTCTTGAAGATAGCTAACCTCAATGAACACACACATATGATTAAGCATAAAAGAATACAGAAGATAATACAGTAATCATAGTTGTCTTGGTTAAATTTCACAGGTTTTTTGGTACCAGTTCCACATGTACAAAAGGGAAAGTCACCTCCATTTGGCTCACTAAGCTAAAAAGACAATCTAGCTGAAGAGATATTGCTGAAAACAATTGGGAAAACTGTATTATGGTAACTATTTGGGCTTCTTTGTATCAAAACATATGACACCAGATCAATCATCGTTTTAGTTCTCAAAATCCTGTTTCCTACAAAATTACAGAATGGTTTTATTTGACGTGTAGATTTAAACAATTCAGAAATACAAAGAATTTGACTGTAGTTAGGCAAATATGGAAAAACAAAGACATCTCGACATACGTTTAACTATTCACAAATCTCCACATTTGGCAAATAAAACCCACCAAGCCTGTATGCTCAAGGAAAGAATGTTCTAATTGAATGAAATAATGAGAGTTTGATGGAGTAAAGGAAGTAATGAAGACTCTTCTTCAAAGGTATGAAAAAGAGGATGAAACAGATGCTGAACACAGTTTTTTCCCTAGCACTAATGAAAATGAAAAGGTGCAGAGAGAAGATTGTAGTGAGTTTTTAACAATAAAAGTACCACCTTAAACTGCATGAGAAACATGTATATGAAGCAGTACAGAAGTGATGTGCAGACACATTTATATCACTTATGGGAATGCTGATGCCCATCAATAAATCTCTTCCTTTGTTTCTCTACTGTGAACACTATGTTTAGAGCAAAAGGGATGTTTTCTTGTTTGGCAACCATCACTAGCGCAGCAATGCTAAGCAGAGGTTACAGATCTGACTGTAATCAGGAAAACATCATCTGTAACAGAAAATACTGCACTTGCAACAAAATGCTTGTTGTGTTTCCCCTGACCATGTGTGGAACTTAACATCGCATATTTTAAAAGGGAGAAAAATCCCCAAAAATTAGCCCTACGTTGCTGGCTGAAACCAGCACCCCAGAAGGAGCAAATCCAGGTTACACTGAGTGTTTGCTTAAGAGCTGATGTAAAAAATGGTGCCTGCATTCCATGCATTCTTCACTGCAGGGACAGCCACAGCAGGAGGTGAGTTCCAAAAGCAAGTGCGTGCTGAAAATCTTCAGTCAAAAATTCATCTGTAAATAGTTATATGGCTGTTTTGTTGAATTACACAGCAATATTCAACCTGCTTCCAGAACAACACAAAACTACACTGCTTATGACAATTTTGTTGTTTCATCAAAGAAAATGGTCTTTTCCCAACAAGTATCCTTTGTTCAACAGAACTGTTAATTAAAAGTGGTTGTGTGATTCAGAAATGAAACTAAATCAAAATAAAATGACTGCTGTCACTGCCTATTAATTGCCCAGAAGTAAATTCTTTAAGTAGATGTCATGGGCAGAAAATGTAACTGAGCAAAACACCAGAAGACAATGGATGCATTTTTGGGGTTTAATACTTAAGCTGAGACTTGCCCCAGCCCCAGAGTTACCTCAAGAACAGGCTCTAGCTTACTGCTGGGGGCTCTGCTGCAGGACTGGCAGGCTCTGAGCTGCCCCAGTTTTGGCCCCCTCAATACTCAGGTCTTATTCTGGAAGCGCTTGGCTTGTAAATGACTAGAGTGGGCTAGAGAAGAAATGAAGATGTAAACCAGGTCAAGTATGCATTTAAACTGACATTTTTGTTTCTACTTAAAGCCTGCTGTTGTCCTTCCAGGAATGCATACATTCTAGCCAAGTATTTTCTTAATACATACAGAGCCCAAATGCCAGAGATTACATATTCAACAAAAAGAAATACATAAAGAATCTAGCAGTACAGAATTTTTCTCAGATGCTCAGATGCTAACATAAAGACTACGTGAATTAAAAAAAAAAAAAGGAAGAGATTTCTGTCTCTTAACATCTCCTAACAGAAATTCCTATATGGATATTTGAGAAAAATGGGACCTTTCAATAAGTTCTCTTGCTTTTTTTATGTTTTTCCTAGGTAACACTAGTCACAGCATCCCAGAGGATTGCAGCTATGAAGTGAATGAAGATGCCTCCTTCAAGTCCAGTTACATCCCAATTCAACAATTTTAAAGCACAGTTTCTGTGGTTAATGCGCTGCTGGACATCCCGTTCTGTGTGTATACTTGCCAGGAGAGAGGCGTAATAAGATGGTGACAAACATGATACAGCAGCAGTAAACGAGTAACAAAAAAACCCAAAGCAAAAAAAACCACTGCAAAAAACCCCCCACCATTGCCCGCAACAAGGATCTGCCACAGTCTTTGACTGAATTTACTTGAAGAAAAGATATTTCTCTTTTTCTGCCCTTTAAAAAGGGAATAAACAAAACAAATGCTCCAAACTACAGACAGCTTTACAATTAAAGAAGTGATAGCTACAGATCAATGTGATCTGTGTGGAACTGAAAACATACCTCAATATTACTGAGCACTCCTTTGTAGGTCTGGAAGCAGATTATCCACCAAACTCCCCAAATAGGAATTATTTGTGAACTAGAACTAGTAGGACAAAAACTAATGTGCCAAAATAGAACTATTTTAATCATGTTGGACATATACAGACTCATAGAATATCCCGAGTTGGAAGGGACACAAATGGATCACCAAAGTCCAACTCCTAGCCCTGCACTGGACACCCCAAGAATCACATCATGTGCCTGAGAGTGTTATGTTACTTCAAAAATAGTAGTGACTTTCAAAATGATCCATCACAAAAGCAAAATGTTAATTTTCATTCACAGAATGACTTTGAGAATTTATATTCTTCTTTTGTGTTCCAAGCAAAACTTAAATCCAAGTTTATTTCCTTCCAGTTATACTTGTTATCTGGATTCTGAGAAGATTTTTTGCCTTAGAAAATGTGTACTTGGCTCTGTTTGGGGTTTTATTTTGATGTGTAACGAAATCAAAATTGGAGGCAACACATCCCTCAACAGGAACCACAGTCAAAGATAAGGAACTACTTCTCCGTGTAAGGAAAAAAAAAACCAAACAAAAAAACCCCCAAAAACCCAAACAATTTTATTCCTATTGAATAGGAATAATAGTGTTCAGCACACATAGAAGGACTCTTGAATTCTCTTTAGTGTTTGCACAAAGAAAGTCCCACATAGCAAGAGGTAGAACATTTCTACTTCAAAACCACATTACAGAGCCCAGTTGAACATTCCTTGACACAGTCAAACCTTGGCTTTCTTCTGAAGCATAAGCATGACCATGTTTAACCTGGTCCTTGAGTCAGATGATTGGTGTGCCCCATATAAACCTCTTACATGGTTCAAGGACACTGCTGAAGCACAGAAATGCTGGATGACTGCTGCCCTGAACAAACAGCTCCTCTTTTCACTGCTCACTGTGCAAGGCAAGAGGCACACTTGAACAGTAACATGCTGAAAAGTCATTTTCTTTCAGTTAACCCCAGCTACTATTCTACGTTATCTTTCTCTCCCCTCAACATGCATCTGTGTTAAAAGAAATTACCCTTTCTTTTTACTCAAAAAGTGTTTTGATTGTCCGTACGCATACGGTAGACTTTAACATCTAAAATGTTTGCTTTCTTTCTCCCAGTTTAAACATTAAGGGTTTTCTTACTGCTTCTGAACTACAAAAAATAAATCGTAATAAAAATCAATTATATCGCAGTTACTGATGAGAGCTGTCTAAACAGCCAGCCTAGTTATAAACAGTCAGTGATGACAGACTACCATATGTTAAGCTTCCCATTATTGTGCCAGAAAACATTATAATCACCTTAATTACAGCAACAGTGATTTTTCCCCTCAGTGGCGACGTAACGCAAGTGCAACTACTCCTCTTCTGTAGTGCATTACTGTCTACAGCTAAGGCCAGCATGTGCACATATTGTCAAGCATTTGTGCAAATAGATCAAATTGCCAAGCATGCAGCTAACCTAAAAGGTCTCAAAAACAGGAAAGAAAGCAAACTTTACCTTGTGTATTTTGCTGAAATATTTTGTTCAGATCCAAAGAGGAAGCTCTGGAATGCGATTTCTGAGGCCTTGGAGGCGGAGTAGGGGGCTCTTCTCCCTTTTTCATGGCATCTTCTATTGATGTGCTAGAATAAGACCTAAGGAAAAACAGGTAGGGGAAAAGCAGAAAATGTTTTATTTCAAAAATTAATTTTACACAGCTACAGTGATTAGTACCTAAAAATACACTGATCTGAACTCAGGTTCATGGTGGAAATTCCTTGCCCTAATGACTAAAAGTTCCCCCTTATAATAAGACATTTATTTGGCAACAGAGGGACCCAAGTGTCTGGAGAAAGGAACGAGTCACGCTTACAGGGCTAGTATTTTTAAGGTCTTTTGTAACACAGCTTCAGGCCCACTTATGTAACTTTGTCAACATGATAATTGCAGCAACTATTTCGAAGAAATCCAAGTAAAACTCCCCATACACACACCCCTTAGAGTTTCTGTTGCCTTTCCCAACTGCAAAGAGAATGTTTATACAGGTATAGCTTCAACACACCTCTTGCAAGTACACATTCTGTAATTTATAAAAATTCTATTAGAAAAAAATTTTCATAGCATACAGTCACCAAATTCCACAAAATCCAGAACAACTGAATAGCTCCGAAGTGACAAAACTGGTCAAATACATGGCTCAGTACATCTTCCAGGCATCAATTAATCCCAATTAAGGGCAGTGCATTTGCTAAGAATTTTGATTTTGCTGAATACTGTCCAATATTTTTCAGCTGTTGTAGTTACAGTTCTCCTGCAAGGAGACTTTGTTCAAAATGAGCACTGGCAATGTGAGATGTTATACTCACTGTAACACATTATGCATGTCAGGGCAAGATCAAAAGCACATTTGAGTAAAACAGAAATAACTCCCACTAATGGGAAATGGATAATATTTTTTGCCAAACAGACTCCTTATATCCAGTGCTGACTGTCCAATAAAAAGCATATACTGAACATCTTATTACCCTCAGCTTGTCTTAAAGGAGCCTTAATCACTCCATCTTCTTCCCCTAGTTCTGCTAGACACAGGACTTCCTGATTTACTTCTTTCTCTAACATTGCCTGACATAGGACTGTCAGATTCCCCCTCACTCACTGAATCAGAGTTTTTAGGACCTCCTGGAGGAGCCACCAACAATTCTATTTGTTTATCATCATCACTAAGTTTATTAGATTTACTATGCACACCACAAATTCTTTCAATGTTTTTACCTCTTTTCTCAGTTACTGAATATATTCCAATCAGGTGTTTAAAGTCCATTAACACACTTATTTTTAACATTTCAATCATTCTTTAAAGAGAAAAATAAATCCAGCTGTGGCATTTCATCCCATTTTTCAACAAGCACAAGAGGTCTGAGTTCAAGGATGTGCTGAGGTATCTTTAGTCTCAACTTCTGCATTGAACCAGTGACATACAGTCAGACGGAGACAGTCATTCATATGTGACAGAGTAGTCACATTTAAGTGACTTTTTATGAACTTAAGCATTTGCTATTTTATGCATTTTTGCACATTAAAATGCATATTCAGTTACAAAGCAAGAAAATTTAAAACTGTGTTAAAACTAAAAAGCTTTGGCTAGCAGCAGAAAAACAGGCACACAAGGCAGTTCAGCCTTCCCAAATGTAGGTCCTAGGAAGACAGGATTTCAGTCTTCAATCATCCTGCTTTTAGCTGACCCTCTCTTACCAGCAGACTTTGACAAGCTTGTAAGCAGGGAGCTCCTGTTTATACTCTCATTACCCAAGCAAAAAAAAAAAAAAAATTGAATCCTCTGACTGGCACCAAAGAAGAAAACTTTGAAGGTGAATTAACAATATGGCTATACACCAGAGTAAATCTTCGTTCGCGAAGCCTAGCCATGATATACACCAGTAGGTGAACAGCCAAACCCAAGATGCAATCCATTTATACACAATATTTTCTGGCACAGGTTTCCCTTTTCTTTCAAACATCCAAGTTCAGCGTGTGTCACTTCTAGCACACAACAGTATCAGTCCCTAAGTCCTTCCATCACACATCAACCAACTGTAGCCAAGTACACACATGCCAACAAAAAGGATTCACTCACCTACACCAGAGAGCTGAGCTACTACTGTTGTTTCTGTGGGAATGTGCAGTGTCTCCCTCCATATGAAACCACCCCGCAGTTTTCAAGAGCATTGAATTGTTGAGGACGTTCCCTGCAATGGGGTGGTCCCAGCTGTCCTGCCAGGAAGCCCCTGGGGCTGGGCTGGAGGTAGTCACCACCCTGACAAGAGAGCAGGGCTGGGCAGACAGGCAAAACTTCCAGCACCATATGACCAGAGATCATGGGGCCCCAGGGCAGTACTTATGTAGGGTCTATAGCTTACAGATTCCCACTGGTAAATCTGTCTGATCTGAGCTGTACTTCCAGCACCACATCAATTAAAAAAAAAAAAAAATCCAACACCAGTTCTTATGCTTTGTGTCTAACACCAGAGGTGTCTATTTCTTCTGAAATAGAAGTGAAAGCAGTACCTGGATCGTGGTCTGGCTTTAAGTGCATTAGATTCCTGAGCAGCTGGAACAGAAAAGACAAAAGAACTGCTAAAACATCATATTTTAAACAAATGCCTTTAGCTGCAGAATCAGTGTTCATTAAAAATGTGAGTGTTGCAAATGTGGATGTGAGAGTGTGCTCATCTCACATGAGTAATGGGGATTGATTTTCACTTCTCCTTCCCCTTTGCTTTTGTAGTGTGTGAATGTCCTAAGAATTCAAAAGCCCACATACAGGCAGAGCTTCATCTTTTTAACATGCTTACTACAATACAGGAAAAGCAATAGGTCTGGCAGCTCTGACCTGTACTCATGGATGTAGTTGTGACCAAGCAACATAAGGAACAGCATAAACTTTTTACAGAAAATATCTTCTTCTTAGTTCAGATATCTATTAATTGTCCTGCTTCCAAAAGCACAAAGGTTTGTCCTTCCTATACACTTTAACTAATTAGTATAAATGTACATTATCTCATCACCCATTAAAAAAAATTAACACATCAGGTTGAGACCATTTGGACATTGGAAGGAATGATATTTGAAGGTAGAAAGTTTCAAGTCTAAATGTTGATCAAATACATTTCTATCAACGTAAAAATGGGTTTTTTTATTTGGATGAATTCTAAATATCCTGCCACATGCAGTTCTTACGTGACAGGAAAACAACAGTGCTGATTTATCTTCTCTGAGTAATTCCTTGAGGCTGTTGCTTGGTTTACCTTGTCTTTTCTGTAACTCACCTTACTAACATCAGATAATTTTGAGAAAATGTATCTGCGTGATTGCTTTCAAATTCATCCCACTGAGATATCCTCAAGGTATAACAGGAGCATCAATGATCCCAATGCACACACAAAGCAAATCCCTTTACTTTTCCCCATCTGCTAATCAAGGTACAACACTTAAGAGAAATAAGTATATTGGGGAAAAAAATAATTCTCAGTTCCCAGCTTCCTTCAGATATATGCCTTCTTTCAAGTCAGACATTTATCACCAGCTTCTATACAGCACTACCTGAGAATATGACAGATCCTCCGAAACACAAGAGCAGGAACTACCAGTAGTAGCAGTTGGTAAATACCGAGTTTTTAATAGCTTGCACTGTAGTACTGCACAGACTCTCCACAGGAGGCTTTAGGTTCACAAAACACAAGTAAGAGCATATGGCACATGTACAGTCACACACTAGATCTTCATAAAAGAAACTGCTTTTAAGGTAACACAGTGCTAGTTGGTGCTTTGGATGGAATAAACCCAAATGCAGCTGGCAGTGACACAAATGACCACTTAGAAACCAAGATTATTTTCATGACCAAACTGGCTCACTGTCATTCCAGATTTCTGTGCAACAAACTCTTCCTAGCAACTAAAGGAGGGAGAGAGAATTAATATTAAAATATGCAGTGGTGATAATCCTCCTCCCTCTGTCTGTGTCAAACTCCCAGAGAATGCAACTTCAGACACTGCTTCCCTACAGCCATATGACCCAATTTTCCAATGCTGAAATTGCTGATTATTAAATTACATGCAAAATTATTAAATATGCCACTTAGAAATAGAAGTATAAATCCTTTCCAAGCTAAACCATGTTTAAGAACCTTCATATTTTCCTTTTCTTATGGAGACTAATTCTGCTTATACTTTTAGAAAGTCTTTCATATAAAAACCCATAGGTAAAACTGACATTCAAACTCTCCAAGGACATCCTGTTGAGGTAAAGAGGAAAGCACATAAGGAAGAGAGAATCACAAAATGACTACTAATAAAAAATTATAGCAATAGAATACTACTGCCAAGGATTTTCTTTTAAGCTTTTAAAAAACTAGGAAATTCAAGGCTACAATTACAGAATACCTAGACTTAGCTTTACCTTTCAGAAGTAGTGGTGTAATATAAAAAATACTACAAAGCAGGTAGTTCATTATTAGGACATACAAATAATTGTGGCAGGATTTCCATAAAATATGCAGTTATTTTGGTACGTTCAGTCTGTGCGTACTTAATGTTTGAAGTGCAGGTTTATACACATACATGACATAATCATACAAGACAATACAAAACTATCCAGCTCATGAGTTTTCCATATATCTATTGCTATGGATACATAAGCCTAACTTTCATGAAATGGATAAATTAAAACTGTTGAGTAAATAATTTACATTGATTATTCAAAAGTTTGTAAAACTCCTGGAGTAGTAGAGCCTGGTGAACAGCTTGGTCTGCACTAACTAAAGTCATATACAATCACGAACTGCATTTATTCGTTCAAAGGAGAGTGTGAAGGTTCCCGTTTTGGTTGTAGATCTGCTCCTACACCCTTCCTACAATACAATTTCATTTTAACATTCCTGAGGATGCCAGTTCAGTAGCTTCTGGCTGTAGCCTAATACCTTATACTCAACAGGTGCCTCCTTGCTTTACAGGAAATCTGTGCCATAAAAGGTGCAAGTATGCCATGTGGCTAAAGAAAAAAAACAAAGCATTCCCCACTAGTCTAAATTAACCTCACTAACTCATCTCTTACTGGTGGCCTACAGAGAAATGTTTAAACACAATTTAAACACTCACAATTTTGGCCCTCAATACCTAAAAAAAGTCTAAGCTCAACAATGATCTTGCACTTTGGAGCCTAGATAAACCAGCCAGATATTCAGAGACGCTGAATTTATAAAGTTCTTACTGATTTCAAATTTCTAGACCTTCTGATGGCAAAGAAAACTTTCACATAATGAAGCACAGTGCTATTATCTTTCCTGAGTTTACATAAACAGCCCAAATGAATAACCAAAGAGGTATGTAAAATTTCTCCCACTTCATCCTGACTGAGTTTTCATGCTGAAGGTTAATGATTACAGTGACCTTTCAGAGTGGTGACTGATTCTGAAATTACCTCTCAATTACCATGCTGCATCTAGTCCACTGGAGAAACATTTTTACTTCTCACATCAGTTGTAGCATGCAACCTGAGAATGTGCTTTCTCAAATCCTCAATGTGCAGGACAGCAAGAGCAGAACCCCTACAGTGGCAGGAGCCACGATGATGGAATGAAACTCTGCCCTCATCTCCTTTGGTATACAAATACAGCAACACTGCTGGAATAGCACAGAGGCATCAGGAAGACCTCACTGACTAGCAGACAAAGGACACTGTGGAAAAGAGGTTGGTGGCAAAGGAGACATGCAGGTGACAGTAGGTTTTTTTACCTAAGTGTACTGAAGATGGACTTGATGAACTGAAAATAAAACTCCCTTGCACGCTCCTGGGCAAAACTGGGGGGAAGGAGAACAGAACTGAAAGTCCTGCAACCACCCTCCCTTTCCCCTGAGAGGGAAGTGCAAGAGTGTGTGTGTGAAGGAGAAGCAACAATCACTCAAGAATAGGAGCTGAAGATAGGAAATCTGGCAGCTGCCAAGTGTTTGGGAAGAAGCCAGAAAAAAAAAAAAGAGCTGGGAAATGAGGCATGCAGCTGTTGAGCAGCCATGAATAAATCGAGCTGTAAGACAAAACTGCTGTGACAGACATGTGGGGTCCATTTTCTTAATCAAGAATATCTTCATGAGTAAAAACATCTATGCAAAAGGAAAAGAAAGTAAGTCCAAATTTTAGCTTGGCTGGGACCAGGGAGGGCTTACAAACATTCTTACCACACTAGGAAAGAGATTAACAAAGAGGAAGGCAAGGGAGGTCAGTGGAACTGAACTGAATGCAGGGGAAGTTTCTGGAGCAACTAAGTAATTTTGACATATGCTGTTCCAAAAATAACATTTTCCAGAATGATAGGAACAAGAAGTGTATGTTGGAGCTGGAGAGAAAAATCAGGGTTGGATTCAACAAAGAAACACCCCCTGAATCAAAAGCTTTCGTCAGTGTCTTAAGTGCCTCCAGGTCCGCGTTTCCAAAAGGCTCTCTGCCTTTTAACTCCTTAACACAAAGTATGAAAGCTCAGCTTTCACAAAGAAACAGGCCATTTCAGAATGTTTCCCGAAACTTTACATAGTCATTCTATACTTTAGATGAGATTGTTACAAAAAGGTACAATATTCACACCCTTGCATCTTGTTTGTAGCACAGAAAAACTTCAGACTCCTCAAAACCGCTATGTTAAAATATTTCCCAAGGATGAAGAGCCCATACAGTAACAATGAGGGAAAGAAAGCAAGAAAACCTTTTGACAATCTGAAGTAGTAATTAATATTTATCTTGCAAGTCGTAGTCATTATGAGGTAAAAGTTAATTTCAGTAGTAAAACGAGAGCAAAAGGTTCTTCCAAAAATTAATGTAGGTTTACTGTGATATAAAAATATTTAGTCAAGATTCTAGAGTAAGTAACACATGGCATTTTTTTCTTACCTGTTTTCACAGTCAAGTGCTGAAATTCCTTTGGTATAGTTTTGAGAGCAGTGTTTGCTTTAAGAGCTTAAGAAAAAAAAAGATAATTACTCTAAGTATGTGTAGGTAAAATCTACAGGTATCAGCTCTAAGAAAGGAGAACCTAAACTGGTATTAGAACATCTAATACCACCAAACATACTTGAAAAGTAGCCAAATACCCTCAGAAAACCCAAGCACTCAAACAAGTAACAATTTCTAAGAGCACAAAAGTCAAGAATAGAAAGACCTACGACCAAGTTGTCAAATAACCTTAAATTCTGATAATCTGGGGGGTTGAGTGCTTATTCTCATTCCACTGAACCCTATGCATCCTTTCTAGTGACTTTTTAAAGAAGTTTTTAATGCTCCATAGTGTAATTAAATGTACCGTAATACATTTACTGTACTGTAAACAGTGTTAAATGACCACTTGGAAGGAAATCTCTCATGTTTTATGATGACCCTGAGCACTGGGATTAGCCTCCTTGGGCAGGGAGGTTGGACTGGATGACCCACTGTGGTCCCTTCCAACCTTACCCACTCTGGGTTTCTGTGATCCGCCTTTATCAAACAAAACATGTGAGAAAAGTCTGGTTCTCGTGACTCAGTTCAATTTACATGATCTTCCACATTTAACTACATTATAACCTGATAAAGTAAAGCTAATTTACTTATAAACTTTTGAAAATGCAGGAAAATTTGCTTCTACAGTCCTAAACTACAGACTCTTGACTTCCAGGGGGATCCCATCAGTCAGGAGAGTGATCTGCTCTCATATTTGTCAGAATAGCAATAAATGGTAGAATAAAAGCATTTGTTCTTCGGCTGAAAAGGTAGGAATCTGTGTCATAAATACAGCAAATTTTCAGTCCTGAAGGACTGCATGTCTCAAAACAGGTTCCCATGTGACTTAACATGTCAGCTACAAAAATCAAAGCACAAGTTTTTCATCTAAACAGGGGGGGAAAAAAAATCTCTTAGTAGAAAGTAAAGCTTCCCTAGACATTTCAAAGCCATAACCTTGAAGGTTCAAGTCCTCCTATGGTTCATTATGCATTTTACAACAAAACAAACCTCGTCAACAAAACACTAATTTCTTGGAATATGATGACTTGTCAAAATGTTTTACAAACACACATCAACCTTGATAACCTTTCTTTGAAACAGGGACACTGGGAATCTGTCAAACTTGGTGATTCACGAATGTGGACTACCTGGTCTCACACCTCTGATGCAACCTTAATGTGTAGACACCTGGGAGGTCAAGATATTTTTTATTTTAATTAATACATAATCTGCAGCTCTGAGAATCAGGCAACAAAATACCCACAACTGTTTTGTTTCCACAATTGAAAGACAGCAAGTAAGAACCTGAAAGGTTGGGAAAAGGGAATATAAAAGGGAATGAATGACTGTGTAATGATCCTTTGCCAATTCTGGAAGCCATAGGAGCTACTGCGTGGAAAAAGACCATTTCAAGCTCTCATGGCTTTCTGCTGACAGATTTCAAGTGAAATGAATGAATGAAGTTTTTTCACTCCAGTTTGACTAAAATTTTTGTTTTGCAAGAAAATATAGGATTTGGTTTTTTTCAAATAGGAATAAAAGCTAATTTTGAAGTGTTGCTGTTTCCTGCAAAAAGGGAAATGCAAAACTGGACCCAATGTAATCTTTACTCTTACAAAATTCCTGATAACAACTAGAATTTTGTTTAAATAAGAAGTGCAACACTAACTGCCTTAGAACTAGACATATTTTAGAAGGTGCATTTCATTTAATTCACATATAACTAATTTTGAAGTAAATCCCTCCATTTATTTGTCTTTAACTCAGCTGCTGTCAGTGAGTTGTCTCTTTAAACCTATAGCAACACATAACCAGCTTAGAAATTAAACATACCATTGCTTCTGTCAGTAAACTTAGGGGCTTACTAAAAACACAGAATTTAATCCCTAATGGAAAAAAAAATAGTTATTAATTTGAATACCTTGTTTGTCATCTTTCTTTCCATCTTGTAACAGGGCAGAGTTATCAGGTATCTCTTCAGCTGATGACTTCTTAAAGAAAAAAGATTTGTTTATTTATGATTAGTATAGTTCACACCTTTCCACAGTCAAATATTTAAGAATACTAATCAACACAAATCCTGGTGACATTTGCCCTTGCACCACTATTTGCTTTGTAAGGTAAAGAAGCATGAAGGACCTACAGAAAGACAATATAAATCTGCTTTTCAAGGTACAGCAGTTCCACACCTGAAATTAGTTAGAGAAGCAGTTCAACAGTAAATCACAAGGAGGTAAGGACTATATGTAAGGAGAGACTTCTCCCAACAGAGCCATGTGTAACACCTGTGTTTAGGGTTGATGAAACCTTCTCCAGGTCCTTCACAAGAGTCAGTCTCCATGAGAAAAATCTCTCTACCCCAAACTCCAGCCATACTGCAGAGCCTGGTAGTTATGCTTTAAAGGCTTCTGGCTGATGTGGCTGATCCTTGAACCACTCTTTTCTTTCAGCATGCAGTCATTGAGATGGGAAAAAAAAATTTCATTAGTATGTTAGATGCCCATTCAGGCCTCTGATAGGAAAACAGAGAACTTCTTCTCAGTCTTATTCCTTAACTTTCTGTTACTTCAGCAACTGTGTAGCCTACAAGAAGGAAACAGGAACAAATTCTATCTCCACTATCTATAAGAACGAGGATACATTCTGCAACCAAAAAAAAAATAAAGAAATGTCAGAAACCCTAACCTTCTCTAAATATTAAGTGATGCTGGATTTTCCCCAGGAAGCATGGAAGAGGTATGACCTAAAAATGACCTAAAATAAAGTGGCCCTAAACAAATGAATTGAGAAACCTAGATATTGTAGGCATTTTTAAAAGACCACAAAAATCTTAAGACAGTAGTTCAAAAAGGAAAACTCCCAGAGTAAAAGTCTGTTAGATCTGTTTTATAAAGTTGCTGAGGAATGGGATACCCTAATACTTCTGAGATAGTAACACAGCAAAAATGAGGCTCGAAGACTCTGAAAATGTATGAGCAAAAGATTTCACATTGATAGCTAGCCCTGACACTCTCAAGTGAAGAGCATGAGACTAAAGACCTAAGTCAGTGGATGTTTTAATCAATGGAATGACTTTCACAAATTTCAGTGAACTTTCTGAGAGAGTTCAGAGCAACCCCAGCCAGTCATTTTGTGCATATAGTGTGAAATCTCATGTTTTATCTTTAAGGTTTTGACAGTGAGAAAGCTTGCAAAAAAGAATCAAAAGAGAGGGGTAGATAAAAACTTGAGAAAAAAAAATGGGAAGACAAAACTTCCTTGGTAAACAAAAATCAGTCACCCTTGTCCTTCTCAAGCATAATATCAGCAGTCTTGCTGTGTTTTGTAGTTCAACAAAGCCTAGCATCCAGGTTACATGTCTCCTGCCATTATTTTCTTTACGGATGCATTCAAGAACTGTTTCCATTTTATTGCAGTACTGTAGTTCAGCAGTCACAGTAAAAATGGCCTTCTGAAATTAAATTAATGAGTGGGTAATAAGTGGAAAGAGACAAAGTCATGGAGATAATGCATAACAGATTGCATTGATAATATTTTTAATGTAGTGATCAAGTCTCTAAACTATAATACCTCAACTAGCCAAGATAAAAATTATATTGCAACAGTGAATTACTGCACTTCCCATAGAGGGAGATGAATGGGAGATGAATTACTGACCTTCCAAATGATACTCATTCAGTGTATTAATTCTGAACATAAAAACATAAGTTGAACAGAAAAAAGAAATCAAATCAAAGTGATTCTCAAATCAGTTTTGAGAAGAGATTTTAAAGTCCATTAATCTCGGACAACATAAACTGAAGCTTTTTAATTACACGTATAAAAGATACATAATTATATATTTGTTTATATTTTAGATATAATTTAATTCTATATTATACCTATATCTTCTTTTATACATTAGGTTGCAAGCCACCTATAAGGTCATAAGCAAGGGACTAGGCTCTTCTGGCAAAGCATCTGCCTAAACTGCCAACATACCAGCAGCCTGCACTACCAGACCAGCAGCACTGCTTTCAAAACCCAGTGTGATTGCTGTGCTTTGGCCAAGCTGCTCTAAGATGACCAACTCCTCCCAGGGATACTGCATATATTTTAACAGTTCTACACTGGATGCTCAAAATGTTGGCTGCAGCGTTGCCCAAAGTGAACACTGTACTCAACTGAAGCTTAGGATCATGTTTGGTGATACCACTACCTAGATGGACTTGATGAGGAAGCAGTTGGGTTCTGATCCAGGAACTCCCTGGAGCAAGGCATTGGGAGAAAATAACTGGAGAACAGCCTTGCTGAGCTGCCATGACATCCCATTACTTTTAAACTTGGAAGCAGTGCCAGAAGGGCTGGTTCCTGCAGTCAGTCTACCATTTGATTAACTACCTTAAAAACTAAACCCTTAAATCTCAGAGCATATATATTCAGAGTTGCAATATTCAGGCACCACTTGGTGGCCATGATTTATTCAGCTTCACAGGGTCTTCAAAGTTTCATGTCTTAACCTCAGTGTTAAACTCTTCTGCTTAATTTAGTTTTTCTTGCATCAGTCTTCACGGAATCATAGAACGGTTGGGGTTGCAAGGGACCTCTGCAGATCCATTCCAAACCCCTTGCTCCATCCAACTGAACTTACTGTATTCAGCTCTGAGCCCTTCACTGCAAGAAAGGACACTGGAGCATGTCCAAAGAAAGACAGTGGAGCTGGTGGAGGGTCTGGAGCACAAGTCTTATGAGGAGCGGCTAAGGGACTTGTGGTTGTTTAGCCTGGAGAAAAGGAAGGTCAGGGGAGACCTTATTGCTCTCTACAACTACCTGAAAGGAAGTAGTGCTGGATTAACAGTTGATGACCTTGGAAATCTTTTTCCAAACTAAATGATTTTATGATTCTAGCTCTGCGCCAGAAGCCTCACATTTTCAATCAATTCAGACTCAGGAGAATTGTTCAGGACACATGAGTACTGCCTGTGTGCCACACTGCCCCTCCTGCAGCACAGGCTCGGCCCCCCACCACTGGCTCCCAACACTGGGGGGCCAAACACAGCCCTGCAGCACACGAGCAGGTAAGGTCTAGTCTGCAGACTCCAACATTGCCCAAGTCCCTCGGTGATTGCTGTGAACTCTTATGTGGGAGTATCTTTTAAAAGCCTGTAAGCCCTTCTCACACACAGAAAAAATGGCTGAGAGAGAGGTTTAAGATGGCTTAACAGGAGGCCTGGAGACTCCTAAAGTCCTCTCAGAGACTTGCAGTTCTGCTGCTACACAGAGCACAGTCACTGTGAAGCCGGTGTATTCCCCTCCATTCTGCAAGGTAAATACCTGCTTAGGCCTTCTCACCTCTGTCCGACTGAAGTCCCGGGTCTGCTGACTGCCTGGCAATGGCTCAGAATAAGAATCAAACAGGGCACAGTCACGCATGGGCTTCAAAGAAGCTGCAGGGGAAAGAAAAAGAAAGGAAAAACAACCAAAACAAAAACCAGAAACAAAACAAAACAAACAAAACAAAACAAAAAAAACCACAGAGACATGCCAAGTCTTTGGTTAATACACACTTCTTAAAAACCTGTTTTAGCATAATTTTGCCCTTCATTTCTACATATCAGACCTGATCTGTAAGACATGGAATGACAAACACCATGAAGAAAATCGATCTATCTTGCATTTTAAATTAGTCAGTGTCATGAAAGAGATAACGTCTCATTTCTGTTGTAGAAATAATTGTGAGATTTGGAAGAAATTATTTTTAGTAAACATGAAGTGCCAAACACTGCTTATGTGCAACTTTTCCTCCTTCCAATCCAGTATCAACTTAGCTGATCTTACAGCTGATACCTTGCTCTCCTTGGAATGTTAAGAGTACTTATAAAACCTTCAGCTCCAATTTTGACGTTTTCAAGACTGAAAAGTATAGTAGAATCTACACTAGAATCGAAGGGCAACCAAAAACCAGGACACTAAACACAGTGGATGCTGTAGTATATAACATCTTTAGCCAAATAACATTGAGAGCAGGGGAAAAAAAAAAAGGGGAAAAAAAAAATCAACTCTAACTTCTCAAAGGAATATTCACAACAAGCTACCTTCTATCCCACAAACTCAGGTCCTTCTCCTGGTATCACTCTGGGATTAGTCCCTCTGAGACACATCTGTCTTAACAGATGGAAAACACCTTTTTTTAAAGATCAATATATCAAAAGGCAGAATAACCACATTTCTATTTTTCTGGCTAGCATCTATTTTATCTCAATAAATTAAGCTCTTGGAAATCAATCCTAATTTACAATACCATGGTTTACATACAGGGCAAATAGCTTTCCAGATGCTGCAAATTAATTTTAATAAAAACTTTCTGAAAGCAAGGTGGTGGGTCAAATTGTTAATGGAGCTGTGCCAGGATAGCATTTGGACTTGTGCTTGTAGTCTATAGTACAAGTTATAAAACTAGCAAGATTAATGCATTCTTAAATGCTCTTTCACTCCAAATCGTTTTATTTGAAGCTTTAACAACACTCTTATCAGATGCTCTGAAACTAATACAACAACCTAATGAAGAACAGTTTCCAGCAATCTTCACTGGGTTCCTAACAAGCCAAAAAAAAAATAAAATTGAAAAAAATGACAAATTTCGCAGAAATCAAATTAGAAAAACATGAAAACATAAGGTTTCTCTTGAAAATTTCTTTTGACATTTTAGGTAATTGTATGAGGCACTTGCTTACTTCTCAATGCTTTTATTTCGGAAGCAACACAGCCAGGGCTCTACGCTTTCTTGTGATTCACAGTGATACAGTATGTTGAGACAGTCTACTTTTGATTAATGCAAAATTTTCAGAAGACAGATTTCTGAATCCTGACTAGGTAGCAGAATAAACACAAGATATTTTCAGACCTTCGAGTTAACCAGACTTAGTATATTAGCTAAGGTGTTTAAAGCATCCACAAGAAACAATTAGTCCTTTCACTTCTTCCACGTAGATCAGCTTGAAATGCTTGGTTTCATGCAACACTAAGAAACAATAATCATCTAAGAAAATGGTAGGTCTAAGTGCTGCAAGGGACAAACAGAAGAAAAGAGGACTCCCAAGGAACTAAGCTTACCATTCTATTCCTCCCACTGACACAATGATTCCCTACTACTAGAGATAGTTATTTCCATTGCAGTTTTACCCAGAAAGGCTTAATGTGAAGACCCACCGAGAAGAACCTGCATGATTGAGCTTACAAGCCAATAGTGAACAAAGTTGTGGTCCTGGAGGGAAAAGGTAGTTGTAATTATGACAAGGGAATGTAATTAGAGAGACTAAAAGTGATGAAGACTTGGAAGTGCAGGTTTTCCAGGAGCTTATTGCTTTGGATATGAAGATAGTGGATTACAGGGAACATGACTCCATCAGAAATTACTTCACAAATCTGATACAGGGTCAACATTTAATTTTCCTAAGTGCAGCTTGATTTATTCTTTTCCTGCCTTTTAATATATTCAGTGTCATCAAATTTAATGGAGATTTTATTAGGTCTTAAATATTATCCCTTAGTACTGTAATTATCATCTGTGATTAATTCTCCTTGCCCTAGAGAGGCACGCACGTTTTTTAGATGGAACAGTATATATTTCAATGTTAATTTATAATTAAAAGAGACATAACTGAAGAGAACAAATGAAAGGGCAGGTCTTTCACTCCACATTGTTATGAGGTATGTTATATTTTGGATTAATTCACCCTTGTGCTACACAAACTGTTGTAATTCCCATCATTAATGTAAAGTATTTATGGAAGAATCTGTGGATAACATGAAATGAATTACAAAGAAATTCAACCTTTGATACAACCAGTAACTGCATCTAACAAATACATTAGCATATTAGGTTCTAAAGTAGTCCAGTATCATTTTCAACAAATCTTCAAGAGATAGATACTTAAAGGAAAAATTATCAAAAGAATTAAAAGCTGTATCATAGATTCATACAATGTTTTGGATTGGAAGGGACCTTAAAGATCATCTAGTTCCAAATCCATGCCATGGGCAGGGACTCCTCCCACTATACCAGGTTGCTCAAAACCCCATCCAACGTGGGCTTGAACATTTCCTGTGTGGGGAGGATCCACAGCTTCTCTGGGTAACCCGTTACAGTGACTCACTGCCCTCACAGTAAAGAATTTCTTCCTAAAATCTGATATAAACCTGCCCTCTTTCAGTTAAAAGCCATTGCTGGATTATCTTTGCTAAAGGTAATCATCTGCCACTTCAGCTGTAATGACACCTGAAGCACACTGGAGCAAAGAGGCAAGACATAGACAGGCAGGAAACTGCTACTTTGCATCCCTACTTTTGTGCTTTGATATATTACACTTCTTCAGCAATTAACAACAGCATGCTTTAAAAAGCAGCCAGAGAACCATTACACAGCATAGAAGCCCACTCCAGGAAGGAAAGTGAACCTGTCTTACACAGACACTGGATTTCGGAGATGGCTACAGGGACACGACCTGCCGCAGGAACATTACCTGCTTGGAGGTACTCGGGCAGCAGCGTCTCCGGCAGTGTCTCAGGCAGCTGGTAACCATTCTTCCTTGCAACTACAAGGTGGAAAGCAGCACAAAATTCTGGGAGTGTCAGCGCCCCATCACAATCCACATCACTCAGCTCCCTGTGGATACAACAGCCACACGTTTTCCAAGCTGTTACCTCAGGGAAACGTACGTGTGCCATCACAAGGGAGACAAAAATGCAACTCTGAGAAGGGATATTTTAACACAAGACAAGCATCTCTGTCATTTGCACTTGACCCTGACTTGCACATTGGTCTCAGGGAAGATGAAGCCAGCTAATTTTCTAATACTGAATTGCCACTTCTTTCTTTTTCAGCAAAGTAAATTTTTTTTACACATCATACCATTCAATATGATGGTATGTATATAGTAGAACATGAAATACATAACCTATACTTAGAGAATTAGAGAGTGATTAGAGTTGGAAGGGACTTTAAAGATCATCTAGCTCCACCCCTCTGCCATGGGCAGGGACACCTTCCACTAGACCAGGTTACTCAGAGCCCATTCAGCCTAGTCTTGAATGCTTCAAGGATGGGGAATCCACAACTTCTCTAGGCAACCTGTTCCAGTGCCTCACTACGCTCATAGCAAAGAATTTCTTCCTAACGTCTAATCTAAACCTGCCCTCCTTTAGCTTACAGCCAATCCCCCTTGTCCTATCACTACATAGCCTTGTGAAAAGTCCCTCTCCAACCCTCTTGTGGACTATGTTTAGATACTGGAGGGCTGCTAGAAGATCTCTCTGAAGCCTTCTCTTCTTCAGGCTGAACAGCCCCAACTCTCTCAGACTCTCCTCATAGGAGAGATGTTCGAGCCCTGTGATCAAGTTAGTGGCCCTCCTCTGGACTTCCTTCCAACAGATCCATGTCTTTCTTGTGTTGGGGACCCCAGAGCTGGATGTAGTACTCCAGGTGGGGTCTCACCAGAGCAGAGCAGAGGTGCGAAATCCCTTCCCTTCTGATGTAGCCCAGGATATGGCTGGCCTTCTGAGCTGCAAGTGCACATTCTTCCAAGAGTGAAATCAACATTTCAATGGTTGGAAGCACTTTTGGCCAATTCATGCAGTATCTTAAACCAGTTCAAGCAGAAAAAGTTCAATATGGATTTCAGCAATGGTTACTTAGCATCACTGGCTAGTCTTAAGAAAAGGGCTAAATTAATGCTCATGACAAGTTTAAATATTATTGTTAGCTTCGCGCTAAAGCAGTTCTCTCTAATTCTAGAACACTTCACAAACACTAAAGCTGGACTTCAGAAATTCAAGAACTCAATTTTATAAATTAACTCTGTAAGAATTGAGTCATATTTTATCTTGAGCCTATGGTCTAAAATTACATAACTTCTTGCTCTTTGAAAGTAACAAGCACTTTTCAAGCTGTTTAGCTTACAGTGACAAAGACTGAGACATACCATGTGTTTAACCCAGCAAGACAACCTATAAATCACATTGTCACAAAATATACTTATCTACTAGAAAGGAATACTTTTCTTGAAATTCTGCACAGAAAACAAGTTGCATCAGCAATAAAAATAAAATGTGTTTTGTTAACATATTGGGTTAATCCATACTTTTTAAGTAATTTCAAATTCCAATATTCACTTCCCCCAACACTATGTTTCTTCAATTGTTTTTTTATTTTCACAACTGACAATCCGCTTTGAAAAGATTCCAGACATATCCTTTGACCCTGACAGATGTTTAGGCTCTTGCAAGCTTTTCTTCTCATCTCTCTTCAAAAAATCATATAAAAAAATAAAACCTCTATCAGCATTTCTGATCCATGTTTAAAACTGTTTGTTCTTCCTATCAGAGATGCAAGGATGACACTGAATTACAAAGCACCATGTTGTTTATGAAAATATAATAGAATCCTTGTCAAATTTTATCATGTACAGTTCCATCCACAATTGTTTCTCAATAAGCTCATTAAAAGTAAGTGTACTGGTTCATTAGAAAAGCACTGATGAATTATGTAGTTGTTTAATTAGGCCTCCTCTGACAAAACGGAGACAGAAACATAAAGCCATCAACACATCTAAAACATTCCAGAGGTGCTTCTCCTCCGTGTCATTTCATGAAAAATGTCAGTTCTTTGAGATAATGACACTGCTTACAATATACTTAAGAACAGCTCTCAGTTATGTCGCTGTTCAAACCTTCCCAGTCCTGCTGAGTACGCCAACATCTCTCTAGAAAACAAGTGTGTCAGGAAGATCAATGAGCACCCTGCTGCTTGGGCCTCAAAGTGATTCTGGAGATAAGAGAAATAATTATAATTGAAGGCACTTTTAAAATTTAACAAGAACTTTTAAAAAAACAGGATATACATCCCCAACACTATTACAGTCCTTACCAGATGTGAGAAAGTTCTGGGATGGGTAGCTTTGATTTTGTGAAGAAATTCTTTGCTACGGAACCTGTTAAGAAAGCACACCTTATCAGCCACTATAAATTAATTCACCAAATTTTTACCTTTTACCAGGTCTGCTGCACCAGAAGCAGAATGTTAATTTACATCCGAGAGACACTCAGATCAACCAAATGCTAATACAGCTGTTGGACCATTTGTCTCCTTCTGAACAAATGACAGAGAAAGCCAGACAGAGCTGTTGACCTCATTTCTCCATTCCCTCCATATGGGAAAAATAAATAAAGGAAAATCTGCTTTAGTACTAGTAATTCTAACCAGCATAATTAGTATGTCACCAGTGATGAACTAATAGATACAAACAGCCCTGCTTCACCCAGAAGTCACGTGTATTGCAGTACAGTGCTGTAGCATCTGCACTGTTCTCCCAAGATGCTGTTTCAACCATGACTCTTCCCTGCCGTGGCTCAAATTTTATGGGGGAAAAAAAAAGAAAGAAAGAAAAAAAAAATAAACCCCAGAACATTCAGATAGCACACAGCTCCTGTCCTACTGCAGGCATCCTCACTCACCCTGCCATAGCAGCCCTTCTCATACTTCTAGTTAACAAAGCCACTTACTTATTCACCATCCCATATGCACAGGCTGTTAGGGGTATCCTGAAAGCCCTTCCTGGACACAGGCTTACAAAACATAAGGAAACAAAGTACAGACTTGCAGGACTATAGTCCTCTTCCCCTTGGACAATCATCAGGGGAAGAACCAACATTGAAAAACCATTTGTTCTTTGAAGCAAACTGCATGAAGTAGACTTAACTGAGGCTAGATCCAAGCCTCCTGAACCTCAGTGATACATGAGGGCCTCCTGAACCCTAGTGATACAGCGTGGCTCATTAAAACTTCCACAAGTTAAAACCTGTGACATCTGCCTTGCCAGACCAATTGTCTGTACTCAGCAGTGACCTCTCACCAGCAGCCTGATCCTTCTATTCAAGATAGAAATGCAATCTCAGTATGCTCTTAACAATACTTCTGCTATGCATGTGCTCTCCAGGATTGTTTTTTAATTACCTAAAGGTCAAAATCTCAGCCCCTCAGAGCCATAAACCTCAGGCTTGAACACAGAGGACAGTTAACTGCATGCTTCACTGTCATCACATAGACACAACACTTGCTGGGAAAGCAAGCACAACCCTCAGGGGTGCTTCAACTCAATATGCACTGCAAGTGTGATCCAAAAATACAGTGCATCAAATACAGAAAGCTCATTTTAATTTTTACCAAATCACTAACACTTCTCCTTTAGATGTAATTATTTCTCTAAAATCATGATATTTAGGGAAAAAAGTGTAATGGTCACAGTAATGGTTTGCTCTTTGAGTAGTCTGCCTTCAAAAAGGAAACACAACCAACTCTTATAAACCCACTGCTAGAGAGAAAAAAGAATTTATTTACTTAACACTTCTCACCTCCCAGCCTGGTGTCCCTACCTGACATGCACTGTGTTTGGTAAAAATTACCTGAAATAAAGGCATTCAGGTCGGGCTGCAGGGACCTGAACTGGTTAATGTAGTAATCCCGCTGCTCCTCCGTTATCCTCCAAGGGTCATCTGAGTAGTGGGTGCTGCTATCCTGCTGCTCCCGCTCCACTGAAAGAGACTGAAGGGAGGGACACTGGCATCGGCCACAGGCAGGGGACCAGAAGGGCATTGGGAACCTCAAGAATTCACACTCTTCTATTTTTTATTTTTAGAAGACAAGAAGCAGAAATGGCCACACTAATTACCATCCCGCTACTTATTTGTTAAAACTGAGGCTAGTATTCTATATTTAAGCCTGGATGATAATACTCTTTAAGAGTAAGGGCAAGAACGAGCAATAACCAGGCGTCAATCAGCTCTGAAACCCTTTCTCTGACAAATCTACTTCCTAAGAATCAAATACAAAACACCAGTTCTGAAACACATCAAAAGATCCCCGAAACAAGAATCACCATAAAGCTGTAAATTAATTTTCATTTCAAAGTGCTAAACAAATACACCCAATTTCAACTCAAGTTAGCATAAATTATATGACACTACCTGTAGATCTTTTCCGGAGGCTTGGATGACATTTTATTGTGAGTGTGAAGTGCTAAGCACTGAGGAAAAAGCAGAGCCTCTGACTCTCACTTATTTAGGAAAAGTTCTAGTTTAGGAGAGCTTTGCCCTTCCTTAGGGCAAACTACCCGCTTGCATAATAAATGCACAGCAGGCACACTGAAACACAGAAAGATCTGCTTTTGCAACCAGCAGGAAAACATAAGACCAATCTCACAAAAGCAAACAAATGCCCAGAAATTAATCTATTCTGTTTGAGATGCAATTTAACAACTGCGGTGAAAAACCAAAATATGAACAATGTTAGGCCATAATTCTGTGCAAGTGTTACAGACAGTATTCTAAATCAAGCAGGAACCTCTGTGAAACCTCATGTATCTTAAATGAAAGTGTTTTATTATGACTTAATTTTAGCAATTTAATTGATTATTTTAATTTCTTCATCCCATCAGCTCTTTTTTTCCTCATATACTAAAAAAGCATACTTCAGTCTCTACTCTAAAAACACCATAGAGAACACTTTCCATTTTCAAAGTGAGAATTCTTCTGGTTTTGTTATTTTTTAAAAATTTCTCTATTGTTTTATTAGTAGTACTACTAAGGAAAAACATGCAATTCATTACCCGTTTAGGAGTTGAACAGGTGAGTGAAGATTTGGCTCCATAATTCCCTGATGATGGTCCATCTTGCTGGTGAGTAGAGTGCCTGACTTCATAAGGAGCTACAGCCATTTAAAATAAGTATATAAATGAAAGGATAATAAAAAAAATTCTACTAGCCTAAAAGAAATAATTAAATACCTCAAGAATGCAGCTTGTGAACATAGTATCAGAGCATCAAACTCCATTTTGTCAAGCATCTACCCAGCGAACCTAATATCACAGTATCAAAGCCCATTTTGTCTTCTGCAACAAAATTCCAGCTACATATTTGTCTTTCATGTTGCATCATTCTTCTCTATACATTGCTGAGACACTGTCAGTTATATACTACTGGGTAACAGAAATTGCTGTTCATCATGTTGAAATACATATTTATATAGCCCGTTTTTGCATTTATACTTTTTATATACTTGTAGCCATATAAAGCACAAGAATGCACTACAAATAAGAAGAAATAATTCAATTGAGCTGCCAAAAAAATATGCTTTGACAATGCCAGCAAATAGCAAATCACTATTTTTCCACATACGCTTCCTCTCCCTTCCCTAATTTCTGTTGAAAATCAAAATACATGACTCACCACTTCACCTATTTGGAGTAAAGTTAGTGAACAAAAGTAACAATTACTTCTTTTCTTAAAATAAGTTGCTTAAGCTCCACCGCAGCAAACATGGTAAGTGGTGACACAACAGCACGTTTAGGAACAACGTTTTAAAAATAGGGCAAGTACGCAAACAAAAAGACATCTCACTTGCAAACCCTTGCAGACCTTGAGAACTTCTGCTGCCACCCTATTTAAAATTTACCACAAAGACAGTCTGCATTAGATAGTCAGAACCTTAAAGACTCATGATGAAAAAGGAGACCAAAAAATCTTGAAAATTTTGAGCTCAGGCAGACCTTAAAAATTACATCGTAACTCCTTTGTTTTCCTAAGTGATCTTATCCTGTATTGGTATCTATTTTTATTCCAAGTAACTACTAATTTCAGAACAAAAAAAAAAAAAGGAAGGAAAGTTGGAAACATACAGACGTTCTTGGAGGGGAGATTTAAGCACAAGGCTACACTGCCGTGTGTTTGCTAGCATGAAAAACTTCCAAAACTATCAAGAAAAACACATATAGTCATGGTTGCAGTGCAATGGGCTGCCCTTCAGACATGCTGTCCAATTTTAGGGTCAGATTTGCAGTACGGCCCAGCCTAGCCTTGTGGCACAGCACTTCCCACGCATATGCTACGCAGAAACTTCCAGTCTTGCCCTTTGGAGTGCTCCTCAGGAAACTGGAAGGGTCTTAATGTTAAAGGCCAGGAAGAGTCAGTAGTTTTTGCACTAAACTGTCACTTTGGACAGCAAGGTTGAATAGCTCTGTTTTTCCACTGATGGATAATAAAACAAGGACAAAAGCTGAAGGACTAGCAGGACTGATGAGGGAGGGTCAGTATCCACCAATGCCTACTACTGCCACCAACTTGGTCACCATATATTGCAATTAGGAGTTCACAGACACTATTAATAGGAGCTTCTAAAGACATAGTTAAAATGGTTTCTGCCCCATTACTCTCTTATTAGAATGTTTTGCCACCCCCTCTAATGGCAGCAAAACGAAGGACTGAGCAACTATGCAGTGCCTTTTGTCGGTATTGCCTAAGTTTCACTGATTTTATATTCATGTCCTATTATTATTTCTGTTACAAAACCAGAGCCATTATTATCCTTTCCTGCAAAGGAAGGTTCACTTTCAATCTGAAAATTAACATGTGGTTATTGAAATCGGGTTTTCTTTCCCTCTAATGAAACCAAAAGCATCATGCACTCTGACAATACTTTCAAGCTCTCTGCCAGCACGTAGTCTTGTCAGAGATTAGGTAGTAGCATTTGTGAGAAGTCACACATATCTAATTTAATAGAAAGGAAATAGGAAGACAGCATTGAACAGTCAAAATAAGTAGATCAAATCATTTTCCAAAACACAAGTCTAATTAAATTTTAAAATCATTAGGCTGATTGTCAGTTGCATTTGGAATATAGCTACTTCTGATACAGAAAAAAAAGCAAAAAGAATTGAATACAGCATGCATTGCAGTTTTTATCCTACCTCCATGCTGCTGCTCCAGCCCACTTCTTGCTTTACCATATCCATAACTTAGGGGTATTCTCTGGTAAGTAGATGGAGAAGCAGGAGGTGAGCAGATTGGAGACATTGGAGGAGACTTGGGTTCCTATTTCAAAAACACACCAACACAAAATATAATTCTGAGATATAAGAAACAACAAAATGCTGCTGCACAGCAATCCAAAGGCGTACAATATGATGGACAAAGAAGAGGTAAATGCTGTGGCATTCTCAGGCCCTTTATTTCCAAGAAAAGGCATCTTAAAACAGGAAAGACAGACTTTGGTACTGAGTCTTCTGGGAATGAAGCATGGCAGTGCTATAGCAAAGCTTTACAATTACCAGCTCAAGATATTTTAATTCCAAAGATGCCTGAAGAAGTACATGTAGAAGGCTCAATGTGAGCGGGTATCTTTGAATTTATGTATTCAATTGGTGTGAGTGCCTTCGTTGCGCAGATCATTTTTCATATAAAAAATATACAAAAAATTAAAAATAAATCTCTGAATCAGTATTTTAAACACTCTGTGGATCAGTACGTATCACTGGGTAACTATCCTAAAGCTTTCTCTTTCCTTTGACTTACTGAGATTGCTTGAGAAAAGGATGTAATCCTGAAAGAGTTTACTGAATAAAGAGGAAAATAAAACACAACACAGATAATACAGATGCATCCAGGGGTTTGAGGGCAGTGTTCTGCTTCAGCGTCAGTACACACAGATAGATAGGCATACATCTTCTTCTTCCTCATCCTGTTATTCCACCTGTGTATCTTGTCATCAGCTCACTCCTGCTGGTTGACCTCAGGGAACACTTACTGGCGCCAACACGCTGTGTGGCAAATGTGTGTGCACGTTTCAGGAAGATAAAATGCTCCCACCAGACACTTACAACATGACCTGATATGGTACCAGAAGAGAAAGTGTTGGGCCTGGGGAAAATTATGCAAATCAATATTTATGAAAATTATGCGGCACTGTGAAGCTGGTTGTACCTGAACAAGTGCTCTCAACTCTGCTAAATACAGGCAATACAAACCTCTCTTGGACAGCTTTATGAAACTGCCAACTCAGAACAACAGATGCTGGGAAAATGTTTCACTGAGGACAAAAGAAAAGCAGATTTCTTCTGGACTACTCCTTAGGGACATTAGAATGAAAGAAAACCTGGAGGCCTTATCCCACCCCAAAATAGTGGCTCATGATTCAACACCTCTTCTCCAACTGAGTATTTCTGTAGTGACTAAGGACTGTACTAGCCATGGAATATCACTCACTTTCCTGTTCTGTTTCACAGACTTCTATTTGCTGCTCCTCCCTGGTCCTCTGCAAGAAACAGCGCTGGATTAAGTAGGAGAACAATACTGAAAGAATTTACACAGAATATTTACAAGGTTGGCAGGTTTATACAAGCTCATACAGAAAATTTTCTTCAGGGAAGTAAATGGGATGTGTCAAAACCAGAATACAGACACGATGGTGATCATTTGCACATAAGGAGTTCATTTCGTTTCTCATTCAAAAACTGGTGAAAAACAATGTGAGTGCAACCATTTACAGGACTTGACCCAAAAGGAGGATGCATAATGATATATTGGCCTGAAGAAGACAAGCCTGTTACCTGTTTGTCCCCTTCATCTGTTCTTTTGTAGGAATTTTTTTCCAAAGTTGCATGTGGAACCTGAAATTTAACTCCATGGAATTCTGCTGGAGTCCCATAACGTACTTCAGTGTCATTTTTCAGTGCCATAAATCGTGGCAGAGGCAATTCTTTATTGAAAGAGAGAAAAATTCAATTGAGACTACAGAACATTAGAAACACTTTAAGCAGTATCGTCTTGCAAAACCAATGAAAGTTTATCTGTAAAAGACTACTATTTATATTTTGTAACATTTCTAAGTTTGGAACTCCTTTGATTATTTTATGTCTTAATAAAAATGTGAATGTTACACAAAGCTACATTCTTAATGTACAGCTTAATATATAATCTCTTTATGCAAAGAGAAAGAAGTAAGCCTTGTGCACATTATTAAAGCAAGCAGCAAACTCATTTCCTGCCTTCAAAACCTTGCCTGTAATGAAAAGAATAGTTTCCCACAGAAACTGTGGGACTGATGAATTAATCAGTCAGGATCACAGAATCCTCAACACTGCCATCATGAAAGGAACAAATTAAAAATGGTAGGGTTCAGAGATCACACCAAGGCCTAGTGAGACGACCGTGTCAAAAGGTCCCATGTTGCATCTGCTGTGCAGAGCAGGAGAGTGACACTTTGTCACTCTTTAAGACAATTCCTAATTATTTTGAAGAAACACCATTTATTTTTGTGCACAGTCACCCTGAAAGATCAATACAATTAAAATTAATGGAAAGCTCAAAACCAAGCAAAGCCATTCATCACCTCTGTAATCATTTATACCTACAGTTACTACCAGGAAGAGAAAGAAATCAGTTGGAGTTTGGTACATGTTACGCCACTCTAAAGGTACTCATATATTTTTAGAGAAAATGTAATTAGCACTGGAAGCATTTTTACTGAAATTGTACTGAAATAGTAAGTAAGCAGGATATCAATACAAGGACTGCAAGTACCCCTTTTCACTCAAATTTGTGGATTATTTGCAGATGCTGGACTTGTAAAACATACACAGTAAATCGCACTTAGTTTAGGTTTCTAATTTAGTTGGAGGGGGTTGTTTTTGTTTTTTGCCTTTTTTTTTTTTTAATTAACATTCTTAAAAAGGACAGTAATGAAATAAGAGAGCGCACAAGATGCCTGTAAGGAAAACTGACAGACAAATCCAGTCTGCCCCTCTTCACCCTTGATTTAAACTCCTGTTCCAGCAAGGCACTGAACTGAACTGCACCAGCTGCATCTGATCCTCTCCACTTGGTCGGGAACTCTGCACTGCAGGAGCTCAGCTCACACAGGTCTGCATGTGCTTGCCATTCTGCCTTTCCCTCCTTGGGATGCGGCAGACCTGGGAATCCCCTTCCTGTGCCTTGTAATGAACGTGAGTTTTACATTTTGTTGCCCTTACCAGGGACAGCAGAGCAGAAACTGTGCTGGGAGCAGTGACCTGATTGCAAGGCTCTGGGTAGGTCCTGCCTTTCCAACCATCTCTCTCATCTGGAACCAGTTGCATCCCTCCTTCAGCGGGATGGTGGTACACCCCCTTGTCCAAGAGCACAGCCTCAGGGCACGGTTTGAATGCCCACCTGAGATATGGGAGCTGAGGGTTCCAACCTGTTCAAGCTCAGGCAAATAGCCACATGTTTTGACACCTGAGCCCTATTGAGGCAGAGCGTGCATCACCAGGGCAAGAACATGAAGTTCCTTCCATTTAGTTGCTATCAAGGTTTTGCAGCTAAAAGGATCCTGCTTTGTCTCTTCATCACTTGAATTTGATAAGCCTCTTTCAAAAAAAGGTCTTCTCCATCAAAAATGGTACATTTAATATTATTGCCAATTTATTGGGAAGAAAAAAGATGTCTTAAAATACACTTAATACACATTTTCATACCTACTCGTGCAAAGAAACATGATTTTGTCACCACTACCCATTTATTTCTGCAAGATTATTTGCTAAAACAGGTGAGTGTTACAAGCTGCCCTGCACAGAGGGACCCCTTGACCGGCCCGCATCTCCCACAACATGCCTCCACTCGAAGCAGTTATCTGCTCTCACTCTGGACAGTTGCCAAGATCAGAAGCTGAAGGTGAGAGAGAAACGCATCTCCAGCACTGTTATCAGCTGTCATTTTTGCAACTCCTTTGTAATGCCTTTTCCAGAGGGGAATGCCGTTTCAGCTCTGCCGTACATGTAAATTCACTGCAATTTTCTACCAGTCACTTAGCGCATGTAACATTACCTTCTACTCTTTCTCTGTTCCTTAAAATTGTTCATAGACACGTAATAAAAAGTTAACCACCATGGAGAGCTGACAAGCATTAAAGAAAGTGAGAAACAACTGCACAGTGCTGCAAGCAAAATTTGCTACTTACCATTCTTAATGCTCTCAATCCTTACTGGGAACCCTGACTGTGCTGCTGCAATTAACTTCAAAGCAATATAAAATTGAGCAGGACCAAAATAACCCACACGCTTGGCTCCACAAACTTCTGTAATCTAAAAGAGAAGAGACACACTGTTGGTTAAATGCATTTCACACTTCCAGGGAATGTCAACACCTCTACATAAACAAGGGGAAAAACTCTTTAAAAAGACAAAATGCTTGCTGTATTTGAAGTTTTGTTTCGACTCAGGACATTGGTATACCAGGGACAGGATAGTAGTTGTTATGCTTTTCAGGAGCACTGCTGGGTAATGCTGCTATCCTAAAACAAGTTATGGAGTTTTATACTATGTAAGATTTTAACAGCAGGTGAAATGATAACTCCTTAAGTAGCCTCTCCAGTAAAACATTTCCACTGCAGAAGCTATAGTATCTTTAGAAAACTGTGCTTAATATTAGCCCTTACAACAACAATTTAGACCATTACTGTAACTGGAACATAAGCACAACATAACAAAATACCCAGCACGCCACTCCAACAAACACTTCTTTGTGCTAAAACTTAACATGGTCTGAAGTTTAACTGAAGTTTAACTTCTATGTATACTTCACTATTTGCTTCACTCAGCCACCACTATGAGCAAACAGCTCCATGTTCACAACACTCAGACAACCACTAAACAAACAACTGCTATCAGCAGGTTTAAAGCACAGGCTCAAGAGATGTTCACAAACAAATCTCAGATGGGCACTGAGGTTACAACAAAATGCCATTTGCCCCAGACACAAAGGGAAGGCTCAAATTGTTTTCCTGAATATACACCTACATTAGCAATGTCTCCTGGCTGGCAAGGTGCAGCCTGCGTGTGGGGACAGTAGAACTGTCACGGTTCTCCACGGGCAAGTGCTGCTCTCTCAAAAATGCTCCCAAGCTACAACAGCATGACAGAGAGTAGCCCCATATTGTATATAAGCAAATAGCACAAATGAATAGTCTATTTTTTCTGATTTATAGGTGTATATATATATACACACACATACACACATTGGCAAAAGTCAGGTGAAACAATTGCTGAAAAAAACCAAATGTTTTGGAATAGTAATGCTTACTAAACAAAGAAAACTGTCTTCAAGCAAACTCTTTCTTCCCTGGATGTGGCCTCTGCTTTAACTGAATGAGCTCTGGCTACCTTCTCTTCCTGCAAGTTTCAGACTTGATCACAAGATGCATCAAGCAGTTTTTTCTCTTACTGTTAGATGTAAAGGGAGATTGAGTCTCCTGTATAAGGTCAGATCCAATTAACCAGCAGCATTTGCCATTCTCTTTCCTCCACTTATTTTCTTTCTTTAGTCACTCTGGCCTTTTTTTGTACCACTCTTCCCTCTATCAGTGGCCTTGCTTCTTTTATTTTCTGGTGGGAATGCAAGGTACTTGGGATATGCCCTAAATGGATGGTGCTGAAACATAAATAAAAATGGGAGCATGGCCGGGAGGAAAAGGTGGAGTGGAATTTCTTGGAAGAGAGCTGCACTCCACCCAGGGCACGGGAAGGAGCCCAGCACATTGCATCACCTCAGTGGATAGCATGGAAAGCACCACAGAGACCCCAACATTGCAGAGTGCTCCCCACCAGCATAGGGAGCAGCACTGTCCACTATAGGGTTGGTCCTGCTGCATCAGCGGGTCCCCCAACAGCAGATGTTCACAGACCTTACCAGGGTCCCATGGCAGGAACTGATGCCACAGGTGGATGCCCATGGTGCTACGGGAGCAGCACCTGGCTGCCTTCCTAGAGCATGGGTGTGCTGTCACAACAGCACCTTCATAGCAGCTTCTCTGGTTTGGGAGGTTGGGCAGAGCACCAGTACCCTTTCTGAGCTCCAAAGCAGATTTCTTTCCCTCGTCCCTGGAAGCTTCCAATTCACTCAGTCCTGCTGCCCACACCACCTACTGCTGCACAGTTCCTTCCCAACCAGCAGCCCTGGATCTGCCTGATGCAGTGGTGTGGAGCACAGATAACTGGACTTGACCCTGGACACGGAATAGGCACAGCAGCTACAGCTGACACTGCCTCCCACGGGCACAACAGCCCAGGCGCAACAGATTCCAACAGCTCTGGGGACAACGCTGCTGTGGCAGGTACAGGGGAAGCCACTGGTTTATTCAACAACCTGGGGCAAAGCAGATGGACAAGGGACACAACCAAGCTGAAATTCAACCCGGATACACAGCTCTGGTCTGTTATGGGAGGCATTTGTTAAACAAGGGCCAGTGCTGAATAAGGTAGTTGGCACCCAGGTCCTCCTGTCGAGGGTGTGGTTGCTCCCCTCCTGCATGACAGTGCCTGGGATGACACCTTCTGTGGTGCAGAAATGGCACACAAAATCCGTGGGTGTACCGGCATGTACCCTATAGGGGTTTTTCTCCTCTCAGGCTCTTTTCCTGCCATGGCTACGCTTCCTGCTGTGCCTACGCTTGCTGACATGGAGCAACAGCATTACCGTGATCTGCGCTTCCTCTTGCTGGCTGCTGGAAAAAGGCAATACTGAGCAACTGGGATTTTCAGATAGGGATTTGAGATGCTACTATCTTCCTAAAGAGAGTTAATTTTCCATATTTATTTATTATATATTTTCCATGTATCAGATATGGAGAGTTAATTTTCCTTGTACCTTCTACACTTTGAAATATTAAGGTTGTTGAATGCTGTAAATGCTCTGCTTGCTCCTCATATGGAAACATGAACATTTTATTCTGAATAAGAACACTAAAAATTTTTACCAAAGGCATAACACCCCTCAAAAATACAGTGTTGTTTCTCAAGCACACTTACAGCCAACCAGCCTGAAACTGCCCCTCCATAATTTTGCTTTTTGATGATAACAACAGGAATTAATCTTGTAGACACAAGCGTCTGTGTTATTCGTGCAGCCAGATTCTGAGCTCTTTGCTAAGGGTCCAGAGCAAAAAAAGGAAGCTGACAGAGTAGTCAAATTTATTACACAATTAATTGTAGGTATTTATATAGATTAATTGCAGGTATAGGCATTTACCCTCATCAGGTTCCCTGTACAGTTAGAAGAGAGGGTCTTGGGTTCCTTCCAGACAGCATTTTATACTATCTGGAGCAGGACCTTGCTTAGAGCTGCAAAGAGGACCAGGTCTTGTCTCCAGCAACCACAGAGGCTGGTGGCAGATCAGCATTTATCCAAAAGTAATTCCTCAGAACATGCTGCCTGCTCAAATTTCCACAGCAGCTTAAACTGAACACTGCACTATTTTTTTTTCCTGGTTTTACCTTTCACAGGGTCAGTGCTCATAGCTTTTTGATGGGCAGATTACATTTAGTGATATGCAATTCTTAAATTAGGCTAGTTTGTGCAATATACTATTAGGAATCTCCATGATCCATCCGAATTAAAGGCATTGCATATGAATGTGATATAGAAATTTTTAATTTAAATCCTTTCCTGTTATCAGTTTTGATTGCATACTTTTCAGTAAGCTAGCAAGGAAAGAACTGGTATTTTCTGCTCATGCACTGCTAAACAGACACACATAAATCAAAACAACTTGCACACCTTGATACTTCAAGAGATTTTGATACAGAATTACTGATGGTCAATATATATTGCAATTTTTCCTTTAAGTCTTCAGCAGAAAATTGTAATCCTCTAGTTGCAGCCAAATATTGAAGGAGGCATTTGGAAATAATTGAAGAAAAGTATTGAAAATAATTTTTCATGGTGGCAGGTTACAGATGTTGCTTGCCAAATCTAACCTCAGGATGATAAACAGAATTAATCCAAAATCACACAATCACAGAATGGTTGAGGTCAGAAGTGACCTTTGGAGATCATCTAGTCTCATCTCCTTGCTACAGCTTCACCTAGAGCAGGTTTCACAGGATTGTGCCCAGGTGGGTTTCAAATATCTCCAGAGAAGGAGATGTTCCAATTCTCTGTCATCCTCACAGTAAAGAAGTTTTTCCTGATATTCCAATAGAACTCTGTTTCACTTTGTGCCTGTTGTCCTGTTACTGGGCACCATTGAGAAGCCTGGGTCCATCCTCTTAACACCCACCCTTCAGATACTTACATACATGGATAAAGTCCCCTCTCCATCTTCTCTTCTCTAAGCTAAACAGGCCCAGCTCACTCAACCTTTCCTCCTAACAGATGCTTCAGTTTCCTAGTCATCTTTGGAGAAGTGATGCTTGAACATTAACCACTTGGACCCACCGCCTACCTTCCAGAGCTCCAACCCATGGGATTCCTCCAAGTAGGTCCTTGAAGAGGCCAACGTTTGTTCTCCTGAAATCCAGGGCTGGGATCCTACTTATTGCCCTGCTTCTTCCACACAGGATCCTGAACTCCACCATCACACGGTCACTGCAGCCAAGGCTATCCCCAACCTTCACATCCCAAACCAGTCCTTCTTTGTTTATTAGTACAAGGACCAGCAGCACACCTTTTCTCCACCACCTGTATCAAAAAGTCATAACCAGTGCTCTGCAAGAATCTCCTGGACTGCATGTGCCCAACTGTGCTGTCTTCCCAGCAGATGTCAGGGTGGTTGAAGAAGGTGATGGATGAGAGCCAAGGCTTGTGATCGTGAGGCTACTGCAAGCAGCCTCGACTTCCTTTTCCCAATCAGGTGTCCTGCCATAAAGACCCACCCACAACAGTGTCACCCATGTTACCCTGCCCCTCAGTTCTGACCCATACAGTCTCAACTTGCTCTTCATCCATAGCTCTGAACAAAGTTCAGTACATTCCAGTTGTTCTCTCACATTAAAACCAACTCCACCACTTCATCTTGCTGGCCTGTCTTTCCTATAAAATACACAGCCATCCATGACAGTAATCCAGTTGTGGAAAACTGATCTGTTCAACAGTTTGAGAGGCAAGAACACTGTTGCTGGGTGGACTGAGTTTACACTTACTGTAAGATGTAACTGCTTATATGAAACAATTTCACAGGTCATATACCAATTAAGGGAAAAGGTTCATTTCACACAACATGTGAAAAAAACATTTCTCAGAGAAGTATGAAAAACCATAGTGTCTAATCTTATGTTTGTTCTCAGTCAGTCCTGGAACAGCAACTCTCATTTCAATGGGATTTCAGCAGGTAGCCTTAACGCACATGTTCTGTACATGAATCACGTCACCTTCCCTACCAAGTATCCATAAGAAGGAGAGAAAGAGTAAGATCTAGATGCCTGTCCATCTTCTGACAGGTCAGAAGTTTTTCTATCATTGTAAAAAAAACCCCAGATTTCCAATTCATAAACCACAGAAGGGTGGCTGTTTGAAACTACTGTTCTCCATGTAAACTTGTAATAGAAAAGCTTTACATCTTCAGGTACTGGAATACAAACCAGTTTTTTGTATTTTTTATCCACTCACTTCTCTGGCTGACAGTAAGTGTTATTTTTATAATTGCTCCTTGAAGACATCCCACATGAAGCAGTTTTTCCCAGCACGAACTGAAATTGTTCCAGCTCTCCCCAGTTCTCTCCAAACAAGTTTCCACTGCATTCTCCAAGAGCACTGACCTCGCAAACACGCTGGGCAGGTCTAATTCAGATCGCTAGAGCTAAACTTTGGGAATGGAGTATAAGCCTAGAACTGAAGTCTGTTTTCCATAAGTAGAAAAAGGAGTAAAATCAGAAATAATGATACCATAATCCTATGGACAGGCTGAGATGGTCATCCTGCAGGCTCGAGGGAAAGGTTTTTAGCTGTGAGGCAAAGGTACACTGGGATTTTTGCTTTTCCATTTAGCCATTAACGCTGCTGTGGCATCCTCTGTATGAAGCTGGCACATAGTTTTTGTCCGTTCTCTGCCACCTTGTTGCTACCTGCCACATGGATGGTCACTGCTTGTCATTTGTGGGCAAAACTAGCTCAAAGGTGCTCCTATTTCAATGTGGGTTGTGAGACCATACATAAACCGAATCATGTAAACTGAGCACAAGTCAACTCATTTGAAAGGAAAAAGAAAATGCATGTCACTGGCTCCTATGTTAAAGGAAATTTTCTCACTGCATTTTCCATCTCACCCTAGCCCCAGAAAGTGCAGTTTGTTCGCTCGTCCTTGCTCAACCTATAATGAGGTAGAAATATTTTCCAGTTCATCAACTGCCTCTGACTTTTAAGGAACATGTTTGAAAACCTTCTGCCGTTGGCCCATGCACGCCTCACCCAGCGCTCTGCGGAGGACAGCCAGCTGTGACGCCACCACTCAGACCTCAACCACAGAGTGACCTCAGGCTGCCTTCTGGGTCAACCACCAGCTTATAACATTGTTTCAGAGACAAATATTTGCAGCAGTGGCTTATCAACAGCTTATCTCGAAATTGTGTCATGCATCTGACCCACTTTACCCTTTTTTTTTTTTTATTTCTGTTTACAGACTCTTTGATCTGCTTGTTACAGACAAGTTTTGCTACATTCTTAAACAGGTATTTCTCTCTGAACAGATCATTGTTCAGACATTTGTAAAGCTATTTGGAGCCCAGGGCTATATATCTATTTCTTTATTATTTTAAGCAAAGTACGAAAAAACACATCCTGGGTCCAGGAGGATTACTGCCTGGGAAGGCAATAGGTAAAGGAATATATTGGAGCTGTTACATACCCAGTTGTACATAGGAAGAGACTCTGCTATGGATTACATTTCTTACCTCTCCTTCATATAAGTGGTATTTGTGTAACTATTTATTTTACTCTGTCATCTTGTCTTTTAAAAGACATGGTTTAAGCTCCGCACAATCATCACTTGACATTCAAGAACACATGCTGCAAAGTAAGCTATTACTAAATTGCCAAAGCTTATCAACTTCACTTAACAGAGTGGTAAAAGCAACAGAGAGCAGCCCCACCAGTCAGGCAAAAATCATCAGGGTTTCCTTAAACTCCCTCCTCCCACCACAACTCAGAACCATTCACATCTGCCTGCATCAGTGCTCCATGTGCCATCGCACCTTTGCACACCTCTGAGGAAAGCACTTCACTTCAGGAACAGGATAACACTTTTCCATCAGCTCCAAGCAGAACATTTTATGCCAACATCAAGAACTGCAAGGCTTATGACTCAGTGCCCGTTTGTGCGCACACACGTGCGCAGCCTCCAACTGAACTGCACGAAACAAACATTAAAACCAGTTTCAAACAACTCTTAAGTCTTATACTGAAGCTTAACAGTAGAAGTACTTTATGTACTAGAAAAAGTTGACTCCTGAGCAGAGGTTAAAAAAGCCCCAACCTGAAACACAATTGTTTTCAATCAGTAAAGAGCCTTGTGAGCAGGGCAGGAGCAAGGCAGTCACACTTGGTCAGTGCAAGGGTCTGTCCAGTCCTCTCTCCTGTATAACAGTGAGCTGCAGATGCCTATGGAAACTCAAGCACATGAATCATGCAGTACTCCTCTTCAAGTAGGAAGATTAGTAATGCCAGTATACTGCACATCACAAAAATATTGATCTGAATTGTGCAGCTACCAGGACACGTGAGTCAGCATTGATAATCAAAAGTTTTCAATTATTAAGGAGTGTTGGTAAGAAAAAGTCTGCCAGGGAATAAAGGCTTCTGATGCATGCTAATATTTACAACCACTGAAATATACCTGAAAGAAATGCCATCTCCCATGCTCAACCTTTTGTCTTTAATATGCAAAGGCGACTCAATCATTTACCTGCATGTGACGTGGAAAAGGTGGACATTTTCATCTCATGTCAGTCTTACTGGGGAGTTTAAGAACCTCCATTCCTGAGAAGTATATGCCAGTCACCACACTAAGTAAATAATTTTCATGATAGCAGTGCCTACAGTATTAGGTCAGAGGTTGTTTTATACATTTGCTAATACTTCAATCTGTCTTTCCTTTGAAAGAAAAACCTAGCACCACCCTCACTAAACACATGCCTTTAGGAGTATGTGAAAAGCCTGCAGGGGTGAAAGAGATGAAGCAAATTATTTTCAAAACCCCCTTGCCTTTTTCTTCTCACTATTTAGAAAACGAATGCTCCAAGAACAGCATTCATCCCCCTAAAATTGTTTTGTGTTTCATATGCACCAGTCTGTATCAAATTCATATTAAAAAGGTCGATAAATACAGCATGTGTCAATAAATGTGTGTAGGAGTGTGAGTGAAATTTTAGTTAAACTTGAAACACAAAAATTGCAAGTCTGAAAACAGGTTACTCCAGCTTTAAGAACTTGGCATAAGGATACCAACAAGCAGTAGAGATTTTTCATAAAAGTACGAGTCCACTTATTCACTGAACTGCTTCACTTTCTTTGTAGGTAATGAGTTCCTCAGCATCTGGATATGGCAAAGCAGATATTCAGCAGGTCTCTCTTAAATGCTGCATGCACAGCCTTGCCAAAGCCACTATTAAAACCTGAAAACCCACAGAAATCTGCAAAGTACATAGAATTGTTATGGATGCTTTATCTGCTTTTCAAGTCTTATTGTGCTTGTGGAAGCACAAGAGTAAGCACAATGTCTTAAGTAAAATGGCAAGTACAGAGCTATCACACCATCCCATCCTAACAAGTAGATTGCACGAAGTTTGCACAGAGGTTATCCAAATTTCTTCTGATGCATGTCTCTGTCAAGAGCATTTCATTCTCTTGCACATGAGTTTCATAAAGTTCATCCTACAGATAGTTAACACTATACATTTTAAACATTGCAAATATGGTTCTTCGAAGGCACTAGTCATCCAAGGATTTCTGTTCATTTTACTGCTCACCTCTTCCCTTCCAAGACCTAGGGGCACAACACATTAAAGCTCCAGAACATGAGAGAAGAGAACCCAGACCCTCCAACTCTTGCCCACTCAGCAGAGACATTATCCCGAACCCTGTTACCCACTAGCAACTGACATAGCAAAAGGAGCTTGATGGAGGCAGGAAAGAACTATCTACACTGGAATTTGGACACGGCTGGCACTGGGCCAGCTGAAATACCCATCTGTTCCTAAAACTTTCATTTCTGGAGGCTGAACTGAAAATAGTATCTAAACCTTACTAGTAGTGAGAGTGAATGGGGAGTTCCTTTTTAACTCAAGTGGAAATGCCATGTTTTGCACAGGAGCTGCACCAGCATCCTTTGGGAATGAAAATACAGGATGATCACAGGAACATTAAAGGACAACACTATTTTTATCAGGGGAACTGTATATCCTTGTGTTTCTGGCATTTTAGACCACTTCAGCAACCAAGTTGTTAATTATTTCAAGGAATACTTTACATAAGCAGCATACCCATTAACATATTTTGATCTTGAGAGTACATTTTCACTGACTTAAAATATAGCACTCATTTATAAGCTTGAGTTCATTATTTAGAATGACATTTATCATGAACTCCAATGTATTTCAAAATGCTTATTTTGTAAAATGTATTCAAAATGCTGTGTGTATATATATATGCAAAATTGAAATTAAATGTAACTTGAAACTCAATCTTAAAAAAAAAATCAAACCTTTGTAGGAAAGGTTTCTGTCATCTGAGTCTTTTTATAAAAGGAAAAATGGTCTCTCCATTGCTCCAGTTCAGATATGAATTAGAACACAGACCTTGAGGTTTTTTTTTTAAAAAAACCTGAAAACACTGACATTTTATAATAGAGCATGAGGCCAATTATAACGCAAGATGCTCCAAGTCTGCACAAAACCACGTAACTGAATTTTGCAATTTTGTTATTCATACAGAGAATCCTTATCCTACCTTTGTCAAATTTCAGTCTCTTAAGAGTGCACCACAGGATGAGAAATCATAGATTTTTCCAAAGGAAAAAAAAACCCATCAGTTGGGTTGATGTCTTTTTTTTTTTTGGTTGAAGTCAAAATTCAGTTTGGATATTACTCATACAAAACAAATGTGTTACAGAAAATTCCACTTCATTTTGGCACAGCATGAAGTGTTGTTAGACAGGGTTTACCTTACCATTTGAAGAAGCAAACATCAATTCTTTGTTGCGATTTACTCTTCAGTAAATGAGGAAGCTCAGCATGTTTTGTTCTCATGTTAAGATATCATCACAAAAAGCTTCAGTATAAATAACAGTTTGTGAAATATTGCTCCATCACTCATAAAGAAGATTGCCAAACTCACCTAAGGTGCAAAGAGTAACTTGAAAACAGCCAAAAAAGTGACAAGCTTTTAGCAGCAAGGAGATAACATCTCCCATTATGTTTTATGAATAGGCAATCAAAATATCTTCTCCAATTCAGAGTCCCTTTTAGCACCTAAGGAAAAACAATGGAAACAACTGCTAGATAAACGCTGAAGTCAAAGTACAACAAGGAAAATGGGCAGAAAGGCACATAATCTTTGCAAATATATGAAAATTACCTGCTATCAGAAATTTCTTCTGACACGTCCATTGTTAAACTCAAGTCAAGGCTACCCGTACCTTTTACGGTCAAATTTTTCCTCTCAGTTACTGTTCCAGTAACAGCATTGCTAGGGGTGAACCCTGGAAAACAAAGCCGCTTTAACGTCACCACTGAAAGGTCTCCAGGACTGCCTACAGATGGTACTGCAGTATGCTCCTGCTGCCTCTACAACAGCTGCCTGCACATTTCTTTGCAACTACAAGGAAATACTTCAGGAGTTTCACTCTCAGATGCTATGCCAGGATAACTTTACGATCTGTTCCATTTGTAGGCGTTTTCACAGCTGAAAGCATACCAAGAGTGACCGACAGAAAACCTCATGACAATTACTGTTATCTTTACATATCCAGGCAAAAACATTTCTCTACAGCCTTTGATTCTCAGTGCGTGCTTGATGGGATGCACTCCAGTCATCACTGCAGTCCTGATGCACCCAATCACCCATCTCATCCAAATTAGATGTAAATAAATTCATCATCTTGGATCATAATCAAATAAGGCACCTCGCTCACTTCTCCTCTGCACCTGGATAAGATGCTCAGATGCTGAGCCACACAGGCAATAGTTTAATTGTGCGGGAAAAAAAGTGATTGCAGATGACGAGATAAAACACAGAGGATACCTAAAGTTATTTAGAAAGATTATAGAAGAACATCCAACGTTTACCTTTTTACATTTTAGTGACAGCTTGCATAACTGCAGTACAAGGCCTGTGAGGAAACTGAATCTTTTGAAGCTTCTGCGTAAACATGAGTTTCTGCTGTTGGAGTTCTAATACGAAGAATTTTACCCAAATAACAAGGTAGTCTGGGAAACTAAAAGCCACAGGCAGAGATGGCTCAGACAAAGTCACTCCGGTCACTCGCAAAGGCAGTAATGAAAACTCCCCTTTCAGCTATCATCAGGATTTTACTCATTTTGCCAAGCTCCTTTGACCACAAGCAGCAGTAGCACTACCAACTGCAAGCACATTGAAGGAATTCCCAGAGCATGCACCTAGGAAACATTCCCAGACCCCACAAAATACAGTGACCCAAACCCACTGGTGACTGATACATAGCAGAGTTGGCCAAAAAAACACAGCAGTAAAGTTATCATCTGCAGATTTCTGGAATTCACTGCAGAAAGCCTGGCACATGGAACAAAGCAGGAAGGCCTCTCCCATACAAAGTTCATAGCAAGACTTTTCTACACAACAAAACTCAAGTTAATCCCTCTGGATCTGTTTTCAGTGGGCCTTGGTTCCAGTAAAGAAATACAGGAATAAAGCTTTTTGTATGCATTTTTGTCTAACATTTATATCACCAGATTTTTTTCACTCTGGTCAGTGCAATGTAGATGAGTGCTTAAACATTCAGTTCAGCAACACCTTTATGCTTGTTTCCATTAGCCTTTCCTCCCTAATTTTTAATTGCTTAAAACAACTATGAGACCCAAATGTAATAATATGCAAAAATAATTAATACCTCATCTAAGAACCCCAATCTCTTGCAAAATCTTCCACAGCACTACGCAAAGAGATTATTGTCCAGAATTAAATTTTAGCAATCTTTAAACATGAGTTTAAAGATTCAGCAACTATCCAGCAAACCTACTTTTTTTAAGCACGTCCAAAAATTAAATTCTGTGCACTAAAAAAGGAGACCAAGTGTTTTAAATTATGTCTTTTCCAAAGCCCCAGAAGGAACAACTTGATGAAGACTTGTTTTCCAAGTCTTGATAGCAGAGTGAAGATTTGTGCAGTTTAAAATTAATTGACGTGTTATTAGGAGCATTGCACTCAATTTAAATGGGCATAATTCACTGACAAAGAGGTAAGTCAGGAATGAAATTCTGTGAAAGGATTTTCTAACCACCAGGTCAGTGGCAATTTGTGTGAAACAGCTGAGACTGGTTCACTCTGAAAAAAAAAAGTCACTAATGGCACAGCCTATTTCTCAGCTCTCAGAGATGCTGCACGATCCATCATACATCACTGCCAAGTCATTTCTGTCCAACTTTTTGCTCCTGTCATCCAATAAAGATAATGGTGGCATAACTTGCACTTGTGCAAGAGACTGTCAAAAATTGCTCTGGACATCAATCGTTCTCCACGCAGGGCATCTGCTGCACCGCACCAGAGAACTCACACTCTTGCATAGCTGAAGGGAGCAACCCAATGGTTAAGATTTGCAATAGGTATGCAAATCTGTTTAATTTCTCAATTCTTGGCACGACTTTCAACAAACATTTATGGCTCAAAATAGCAAATTAATAAGGAAGAAATTAAAACATTGGGCAGAGAAAAGACGCTGATTTATTTGACTCTGAAGAGATGGGTAAAATGGAGAGTGATCTCTGACCTATGTTGCATGCTGATTTTGGATCTCCAAAGGCACTAACTGCAGCAAGAAGGAAAGGTTCAATCTAGTCTTGGTGATTTTATAATGATATGAGTATAGCTATTTGTGATCCAGGTTTCATTTGACACAGAATTCACAAAATTCTGTTATTTCTGTGTCAAATGAAACCCGGATCACAAATAGCTATGCTCATATCTATTTGCGATTGACACAAAGTACATGAGCTAGGACTTACCCCTAAGCCTGTAAAAAAATCCTTCTGCAATCACATGGGACAATTCAGAAACCAAGCATCTCCCATGTTTGAGTAATAACCCCAAAACAGTGCAATAAATCTGCATTTGCCTTAGGAAGACAACTCATGTTTGTCTTCACAAAGCCTGTTGTGCTGCATACACAGTATTTACAATCTGCTCTAATAATTACTATATTAAGCAATTATTTTGCATTGTTCCATCATTCGAGAAAAAGGAGCTCAGGGGAGATGCACTGGGAAAGAGCAACTGTGTACCAGTTCCACTCATGGTTGTTGCTGAAATATCTCCCGCTCTTGGCACAGTGGTCTGTGCAAAAGGAGCTCACAACGTACTTGAAATGCAAAATTATTCAGAGTTTCTCATTTCTTTGGTCTTAATGAAACAATTAACAACATGCTTATTTTAATACACCTCCATTATTAGGACAAAACACAGCAGGCAAAGTATTTAAGAATATTAGCTGCAAGGCTTTTATGACTTTTACAAGACTTTCTGGAGTTAATCTAGAAAAACAAAAAGACATCTGTACATATTACTACATATCAGAATAAAAATTATTTGTAAAAGTTTGTCACATGCAGCTTTTCAAAATATCTGTTCATTTTTAGCGTTACTTTGCTTCAGTATTGAAAATTAAGCCTATGCACCAGGACAGTAAATGAACTAGTTAGCAATCATTTTTCCTTTCAATTGCTTTATTTTCTTTCTTGTTATTTGACACTGGGAAGTTTTATATTTAGGCAAAAGTCTCTAGGCAAATTATTGCTTAAAGTAAATGAAAGCTAAATACCAAAACCCAAGCTTGCATTGCATGCCAATTCATGTCTTAAAGTCAGCAGTCTCTCTTCCTTCTCCTAACCCTCTGTCTTATACTTTGCACAATTTCTGCACTAAATGAAACAGGAGTCCTGCAGAGCAAATAGTTTATCATGCAATTAAACCCCACATGTTCACAAAAGGGGCCAAAGTGCATCAGTTTTTAAAAAAAAAAAAGGCAAAACCACAGAAGACTTAATAATTTACATTTTAGTAAGCACATACTCTTTGAATGACTGAGCTAGAAATTCTTTTCTTCTAAATTTCTCTCTCTCAGAGTCACATTAAAACAACCCCATGTGAATTCACTAGGAAAGTTCACAGGTTGAACACTCCCAAGTTTCTTAACTGCTTTGTTAGTTTGAAGCCTGAGAACAAGCAAAAGCATTAGTACTTAACAAATATATACTCTTTCCCCTATTTTCCTTGACTAAACCATTTAAACTCCTCAGAGTTTAAGCTTTTAATTCCCTCAGTGCTTTTGCACAGGAATCTGTTGGCTTAGGAGACTTACAACAACCACTTTGTTAGGCATGAGAAGCCACATAACAAGCAGAGTCCTATTCCCAACGCTCCCCTTCACTCCAGTCCTACCTAACAGATATTGCTCTACCTCCTCAGCTGCCCAGCAAAGACTGCTGCTACAGAAAGTCCTGTGAACTTGGGATGTCTCAAGTCTTATTTTACAGTACAAAATTAAATTTCAGGTGTTCTTATTACTGACAGCTTACTGAAAGCAAGTCTAAATGGAACAGGAAAACATTTGAATAAAACAGAAAACATTATTGCTACATTTCTTCATTTGTAATTTTTCAACTATGGCTTAGTTCTCTTTTGCTGTTGAAACTGTGTCTTCAGTCAAAAAACCAGGAGTGGTTTTTCCATGTGTGAATACTTAAAATAGATCTAGATTGCATTTCATCATTGGGTTTGAGGGTAGGCTGACAGGAGGAAAGAAGAGGTGATGCAAGATACTGTTTGGTTGGCTGTTTTGTTTGGGGGATTTTTTGGGGGGGGGTCTTACAAGTTGCTAGGGCTTGCAGAGGGGCAGGGGAAAAATGCCAGTTTTACCTCTGCTCTCCTGTAGACCCATCCACCAACTAACCAAAAAAAGCACCTCCACTGGTGACCTGCTTCCCATCACAGTTGTTCACAAGTGTGAAAAATTTTGCCTTTCTACAACTCCTTAGCCATACCAACTTTTACAGTTGTTCTAAAGCATGTGCACAGAGCATATTCAACCTCTAGAAACAATTGTTTCAAGTGGAAAAAAAGATCAACACTTTGACCCACACTTTTTCCTCTGAAAACTAATCGGTGTATACATGTTTTGCAACGCTATCTAGACTCTCAGATTTTTTGAAAAATAATACATCAATGTAAAACGATTTTTAAAATAATCTGTGCCATGACATTAGTTCTGAACTAAAACAACTTGCCTGCCCTAACTAATGACAAGAAATTAAAGGCAGCACTGTCCATTATACAATTAAAAAATGTAAACTTCCTAATTCTCAGAAAGGTTTCTGGTGAGTACAAATTCCTAACATATTTGAGGGAAAAACAAATTTAAAAAAGCCTTTTCTCCATATGTACAGCAGATACACTGCATTAACTCACTACAATTTCAAAATCATGTTTGGGACTGATGGCACATATAATTCTGAATCTGAGCACTGTACGTACCTTACTAGCACAAAGGAGGTATTTAACACTGACAGATAAAATACAGCTTTGAGGAACTTTATGCCTGTAGATGCTGGTGATTTTGAGGCACATACAAAACCAGGCTGATTTTAATTCTGACAAATGACGGCAAACTGTGTTGCCTTTTTCTCTCAAATAAACAGTGAGAAATACACAAATCTACTGATAATTTGGACCTTCCTATGCAAAGAATCACAAAAAAATTGTGACAATTTCAAATGTTCCATTAAGCAGCATGCAAAATGCCACATAAATAATGCAAACAGTTTGAGAAGAGCAATTAAAAAATATTATTTTTCAGAAAGATGACTCCAACTTCTTAAAATAGCCATGTCCTTTTAGAAATCTATTTGCTTACCTGTATGTTTCATCCTTCCAGATTCAGAAATACAGAAAACCTTTTGTTCACAATTAACAAGTCATGCAAAATGATCCAATTAAACTACAGTTTATAACAGAATTTATCTGTATTATGCACCTTTTTTTAATGTCACAATATTTGGGCACCATACCCAGGCTTTTACTGTTTTAAAGCCCTTAGAACGGCTTTCATAATAATAATTCCCACAACACTGAAAATCTTTGGCACCATACTTCAATGTCAAAAGGAATTAACTCAAACTGAAAGAATACAAAACCTTTTGTCCTTTTAAATATGAAATTTTAATGAGGTATATAATTGTACTTATTGCACACCAAGAGTGTGCAAATTTAATTCAGATTGCATAATAAAACCAGACTTTTTTTTCCAGCTTGCTAAAAACGCTGGAGACACTTTTACAGAGTATTAGCCTTAAAAAATCTTGACATTCCCCACAGGAAACTGATTTTCTACAAAAACTTTGTGAACGATTCAACTTTGATTCCTGTGCAAGATATTTACGGTCCACTTAGATCCAAACCTACAACATAGCCCATAGGTGAGAGTGCAGCATATAAAAAAACCAACACACAGAACAAGCTCACATCAAATGCAACTCTGAGAATAGAAGTCCCAGAGGAGCAGAATGGAAGGTAACAAAACAAACAATTCAGGAGTTTAATATTTTTTTTAAGTCTCCTTCTTAAGCATTCCTGTAATGAAACTGTTTTCACAGTAATTGCTGCTCTTCTCTAAGTCTTGGCAGACATATAACATGGCAACCATGCAACTTATTTTGCCCCCATGAGCTTCATATATGGCTTGTTTTTAAAGGAATTAATAAGAAATATTTCCTACTCAACAAGGCATTTACTGTGAACTCATTCCCTTACAGAGGGACTACTTTTCTGAGGTTTCTGTGGGTTTTAATTTTGGGTTGTTTTTTTTTTCATTTTGGTGCCAGTATTGCCAACCAAAGGCCCTTTGAACACTGGGCCTCCAATATGAGGCTCTTCTTTTCTGGTCCACAACCAAGATTATTTCAGGGGCAGAAAGTGTATATGACCATATGAGGAAGTGACTAGCAATAGGAACCATGTTTTTAAAACTAGAATTCAAAGCAAAAACAGACACAGGCAAACACCGTGCAATACGATTCACCATTTCAGAGCATCTGCAGGAAGTCTTAACTTCAAGCCTGCCTTGGTGGAAACTATGATCCTTTCATGAATCTCAAAATCTTCATGAATTCTTTATGCATTAGCCTGTTGGGTCAAGGAGACCGTTTGGGGGCAGGCAATAATCCCAGACACAATTCACTGATGGACAGTAAAGATCCTGCAGTTGGTTGATGCAGTTTAACTGTCTTGAGGGCTGTGATCAGTGGCACTATCCAGGCACACAGCAGACCCATAAATGGGTGGCACAACCTGGTCCATAGGGAGGACCTCTCCTGGCACCACAGCTCTCCAGGGGCCTTTGAAAACATGCTGGTGTTCCTGAGGCACAAGGGAGCCCCCACTCAAAGCCCAGAGGAAACCCACAGTGAAATTCCCACTTTCCTGAACAATCACTCCCATATGGCCTTTATTCTTACAGCCAGCGTGACCATTTACACTGTTTTCTGTCTTCCTAGCCAATGTTACCTCAAGATTCTCAAAAAAAAAAAAACCAACCAACTTTCTCAACTTTCGTTTTTCCAAGACTTGCTGCAGGAATGTCCAAACGTATAAATGTCAGTTTGCAGCACTAAGCTAAAAGGAGACACAGTAACAGTTGGCTTGAAAAGGGAGAGGAACAATCTACTCTTTATATCCTCCATAGACAGGCTAAAAACATCAGGCTTAAAAACAACCTTCTTAAATCTAAAGACAAGGCAGAAGTAGAGGACGTTACCTATAAAAGTTATAGAGTTAGCACCAGGGATTAACAAATTGCTGAATACACTGAAATGGGATTTTGCTGTGGACAGGAGAGAGAACGTAGGGATGGTCCGAGGTCCTTTTTCAGCCTCCTTTAAAGATGTGGCCGATGCAATCACACCACACTGAATACTTTGCCCAATACCTTTCATAGCCCATTAGCTTCGGTGTCCATTTGGTTTGAAAGAAGGGCACACGTGTTGGAGAAAAGCATTTTCCTAACCATGATTTTCACAGGTCTTATCAGTACCGCTGAGGCAGCTCAGCCCCTTCTCTGTGCTGACACAGCCATCAGGTGTCACGGGTTGTTTCTGAACCAGTTAATGTTTCTGCTACCACTGGCCCATGAAAAGTGCTACACTGTGCTCACGCTGCCACTTGCCTTTTTCCCATGAACAGGCAGCACGCAAGGTCAGAAGCAAGTGATAGCAACTCAAGTCCTAAGTACTGCAAGACAAGACCATGTCCACTGGTCCCTACCTCAATAGCCATTTCATTAAAAAACTACAGAAATATCACTCATTTTCAGTGACAACTAATAGCTATAAAAACCTCAGACATGCTTTTACTGATTATCCTTTTTTTCCATGTCACACTTTGAAAAGCAAAAATGACAGTGAAAGTCCCATCTTACTGGGCAGCCTTTTTTACTAGTGGTGAAACCCTCTTCCTTCTGTATTTTAAAGGGATCCAAGATCACTCCAGATTCACTGGTGTTCTTCCCTACCAGTTCCGTGCTCTGAAAGCAGCAGTCAGTAATGAAGCAAAGAGCAGAGAGACGTTCAGACCTAGTTGAGCAGAGCTACAGGGATGAAGATGTGCACAGTCCATTGATCACACCCTGCTTTTCAGAGGAAGTTTAGTCCCGGCATTTTCAGAACACGCACAAAGGTCTCTCTAGATTGGGAAAGCTGGTTAAACAGAAGCATACAGGATTTCACATCCTCTGAAATTATTTTGCATTCCAAATAGTCTTTCAAACAAACCATGTTTTGTGTAGCTCAAGACCTAGAACACATTTACAAAGTCAAAAGGTACATAGTCAAGGAAAGTTTGACTCATAATTAGATAACGTTACATAATTTTTTCCAAGATTTAGTATCAGCAAAAATGCTTTTGCTATGAAATGAATGGTGAAGTTTGCTATTTTTAAATTCCACTGGACACAGCTCAGCAGGTTTTGCACAAGAAAGTATTTTCCCGCAATGTTTATACTTAAACATTTCTATAATGAAAGTTTAAAAATAAGATATATGTTCCTTCCAAGTTCAGAAAAACAAGCAACAGAGACATAGTAAGAAATTAAGGAAAGTCTATTACTCATTTTAACTCATAATAAAAACCACTGAATTTTTTTAAAGATAAATAAAAAAAACCTGTAAATACTTTCAGAAAGTTACACAATTCTCTTAATTAAGAATTAAATAGATATGGACATAATTAATGAGATATATCCATCACAAAAGAAATGTTTTGTATTAAGACAACTGTGCTGCAAAGGAGACTTAAGCACACAGGAGAATCTCCTGCAGGCCAGCAAAACCAGGGCAGTTCCCTCACCACAGGCAGTGAAAATTCCTGCAGGGAAACCACTGCTAAATAATCTACACTTGTCAGACATGGATGAAGAAATTAATGCCCCCTCACAAAAATGGCAATGAACTTGGGTATTTAATTTAGAGGCAGCCATCAAATGCAACATGCTGAGCTGGCCCACTGTGTGTGAGGGGCTCACCTGCTTGTTGTGCCACGGATAATCCACCTGTTCATTTGAATCCCCAATATAACATGAGACATCTTTTGGGGTCACAGGAAACCTGGGCCTAAGTACAATTTAAAAAAAAATGGGGGAAAAAAAGAACAGACATGTTCTCTCCAGCTCCCAGGCAGATGGCAGTCACAAAGGTTGGAAGCACTAGGAGAAAGAACTGTCACAAAAGGAGCAAAAATAGTGCTGGGGCACATTGTCTTCAGCTTCACAGGGAGTCAGAGGGAATTTATAGGACAGAGAGGCAGACAGTTCCCAAAGCCCTGCAGGGATCAAAAGGGGGTTGCAGGTGCAGGTCACCCTGCAAAGCACTCCATGGACAAAGGGGTGCCCCCAAACAAAACTCCTGGCAAGCCCTTAGGGGGCTCCATTACACCTCTCAATGGTGGCGGCCTATTTACTATCCGAATATATGAGAATCCATCTCCACCGCATCAATGTTGAAGCACTTCCATTTTTCTTAATGCCAGGGAACTAAGGAAACCAAGAAGGCGACAGGATTCAGCTCTAGTTTCAAGGAAATCTTCTCACAGTAATACATTTTTGCAAGACATACAATTGAAAAAAAAGCCCTAAGTAAAGCTGACAAAAAGAGCTAGAACACATCCCTTCCGTTTCTCTTCCCACTATTTATTTATTTCCTGGCAGATGCAGAGAAGTGCTGAACCAGCAGCTCTCTTGGCTGGTGGAAGTCGCCAGCTGGAGACAAGGGGAACAAAGAGCAGTGCAGGTGGAACTGTGTGGGAAGAGATGGGGGGAGCAAAGAGGGGCACAAAAATAGCGACACAGAGCAGATACGGAGACTCTCGCCTTTCCCTTTTGCTCTTCTCCACTCATCATCACAGTAATTTTTAAAATGTTATTCTACGGTCATCTTTTATCTCATGCCCACACCACTATTTAGAATCACAGAATCATTTGGGTTGGAAAAAACCCTTAAGATCATTGGGTCCAACTGTTAACCCAGCACTGCTCCAGTGACTCGACCACTTCCCTGGCCAGCCTATATCAGTTCTAAGAAGTTTTCTATGAGCAGCAGAACAGACAAACCCCAACTTTCTCTAGATCCTTGACTTGAGTTGACATTCCTCTATGGATTCTTTAATGTTTAGTATGGGTTGACTTCATTGTGGGACCTTTCTCTCAGCAGGAAAATGGGTTTTATTCCACCAAATGACTTAGGTCTTTCACATAACTTCAGGAACTCTTCAAAGTCTTTCAATGTTCTTGAAATTCTGCTGAATAGTTAACAAATTCAGAAGTTATTACTGGGATGAATTAATAGCATCATTGCACAAGCGTCACCTCTTTCGAAAACCAGACCAAAGAAACCCCAGCCTGTGACATGGGAAATTGGCAAATTTTAGATGACAGTAAGAAATATGAAGTATACTAAGTATAGTAAAGGATACCATCTCATTTTTGTGCTTATTTTTGAGCTGAAATCACACAGCTATACAGGAAATGGCAAGACCTTTCAGGAATATAAGTTTGTGGTTAGCAATATAAAAGAATAAAAAGACCATTAGTTGGTAAGTCGGTAAGCTGGCAGGCGGTAAAACCTTGAACTGAATAAAAAGTAGAGTGACATGTTAAGCAAGCCCCTAATGCAGAACCAGATGAAGGATACCTTCCCTGTAGTATACGTTACACATTCAGAAACTCAAAGGTGTCTTCAGCCATTTGACTATTTAATGGTTAATGAGGCTGATGGGTGTGCACACAAGGATATAAACAGCCACCATATTCTGCTTGCAACCTTGGTAATAAATGAGCTACTGCTGCTACAGAGGGGTACACTGAATGTTCCTATTGCAAATGAGTACTTCTAGCATCATGTTTGCAGCAGTTTTAGATGGACCACAAGAAAAGAGCAACTCAACAGGAAGTGAAACTATCATAACAAGTTATTAAAGCATTGACAGAGAAAATTCAAACAGAACAGAAACATAAGCAGCAAAGAAACGTTTTATACTACATGGGACTGAAAAGCCAGTTTAGGTTAAAATTTTTTAAGTGTTAAGTTTGGGAAGTGGTTCACTGTGGCTATGTGTATTAGCTTATGATTCAAACACACCTTTCCTTGGAAAGCATACTCCAGTATGCTCTTTCATTATAAAACTATAGCCCTGGACATGTTACAGCACTGGTGACCTGTTTTCAAAATGGCTTAATGTTCTTCTACAAATGAAAATTGCTGTACAATGTTTCTTGCAAGACATTGTATTGCAAAAGTCATCCGGAAGCAAAGACAAATTTCAAGTATTTAGAACTGGCACAAATAATTTCACTGCTCCAAAGAAAGTTCCTCTCCCTACAGTCACATACCACCCATGCCACTCAACTTGACAGTGCTGTGAAAACTGTAGAAATGCTGCTCTTGGCCAACGCCAATCTGACCACAGGACAGTCCTGCAACTATCTATTTAGGGCTCTATATATTACCAGAATTCTCCATATGGAAGGGAATTGGGAACACAGAAAGCTAGATATCACCACTCATCCACCTCTTTAAATGTATTTCACATCTCCAACCCTTGACACATTGCTCCTCTTTCTCTTCATTAAAACGTCAAACACTCATGCTTTGAAATTTAACTTGCCATCAGTGACCAAGCTACTAGAAGAACAATACAAGTATTACTAAGCCCAAATATTAATTTGATTGTTACTAATATCTATACCTACATATTGCCAAATAATTTTAACTATAAAATTTAAACTACGTAGTAGGAAAAAAAGAAAACCAGAAAGATTCACAAACCTATCCCCTACTTGTGCCCTTTTGGATGTTTCCTTTACTCATAGATATTTACTTTAAGGTCTGTCCTTCAGTAGAAGGACAGAAGAAGACCTTCATTCCATGTCCAGAGTGACCTATTTTGTTGCAGGGATTAAATTCAGTAGTTATACTAAAACACAGTGCCTTGCTAGACTTAAAGCTTTACCTCTTGCACACTTCCCCTGCAATCAAATATATGCACAGTAAGTAATGCAGTCTAAAAACAGCTAATGAGTATTTCCTATGGAAAAATATTCCTTTGGAGAATATCCTCCTCAAGGACAGTCCTGATTTAGACTAGATCAAATAAAAGACATAATTACTATAATACAGCTGTGGGAGGAGAATGGAGCTGAGAGAGAGAGAAGGAAAATAAGGGACTGATAACTTGATGTAAATAACACTGAATTATTTTCCTGCTGACATCAGCACTGCCCAGTGCTGCTCTTTTCTGTCCTGAAACATTTGCTCTGGCCAGTGAACCTGGGACTTGTCACACTGTGAGGTAGCAGGTGCTGTAACATCGTCACCTCCAGGCTCCCCAAACCCAGTTCCTTCCTGTTACAACACTCAAAACATGTTTTGACAGGCATGACTTCACAACTGTACTATTTTAGAGGTATACTGTATCTCCAGAATAATGATCAAGTGCTGTTTTTAAAAAGAAGTCCCTGGTTAAGCGAGGGTAGCAGCAGGATACAATAAAAGTGCAAAAAAAACCGCAAGCATACTATTTGTCACAGTGCTACAGCTCCATCATATATCAGGTGGAGAAAAAAGGTGAGGTTCTCTTAATTTCTAACCTTGGTAGCACTTCGTAAGAAACAACCTGAAAACTGGGTAAGACTCTGGCACTGAAATTTGCCTTGTTTTGAGAAGGTTTGGGAAGTTGTTTATTTGTTTTGGGTTTGGTCTTTCTCTTGTTATTGACAGGCTTTCCATGGGACTCCCCAAGGACTCTGTAGGAAGCTTCAGATCTCAGCGTAATTTTAAACCTTACGTTATTGCTTTTTAAAGGTTACCAGGTTCAAGCGTCTTCCACTTCCATCTGCAGCAGACATTTATATTTATAACCTGCTCATCCCCATGATATCTAAAGCATCTAATAAAAACCAGAAACAAGCATCTTCCTGGGTCCTGACTTTTATTACTCAACAACAGAGAGCAGCTGTTAATGACATAATTGGGATTTATTTATTTTTGCCTTCTGATCTCCTCCCAAACCAGACATCCCCCAATACACATACTGGCCACCTGGATGACTCTTCCTAGCTTCTCCTCAAATCTCTTTAACATCCACTGCTTCTAATGAGATTCACTGCTGTCCTGCTTCTACTTACCTCCCAGCTCCCTCAGCCTTAGGTAAGTCTTAACCTATCTGTTCTTTATGCTTCCTACCACAAACACCAGGGATCTCATATAAGTACCAGAAGCACAAAAAGCTGCTGTGAGGCATGAACGTCACAGGTACCAAGCCCAGAAAGGACCCCAGGCAGTAACCCACAAGTCAGCCCACAATGACCTTCAGAAACATACAATCACTTTGGAATAGGCTTCTATTCAGTTTCTCCCGCTTACTCTTTTTAAGAAGGGAATTACTGTATTTTTGGTCCAAAGGAAAATTTTTTTACCGTTAATACTGAATTCAGACTTTACAGAAGAGCAGACAGCCTGGACATATGGGACATGTCCACACAGCTAAATAAGAGAACATTTCTAGCAGCTACAGTTATCTAGGTCTTCCACAACTTTCAACGATGATAGAAAAACCCACTCTTTAGAGATTTAAACATTTGATTCCCACGTCTCAGAATGAGAATCAATTATGGTCAGCTCTGCATGGCAGACGGTGTCTCCTTCATTCTGAAAGTAATGGCAGAAAGCACTTCAAGTTGCTAAAAAACACAGGAGTTAGTATCCAAGAAGTGACAACCACCACATGGAAAACCTGACAAATCCTCTCCAGCTAGATGGCAGCCACCAGATCTAGTCATCCTGAACTAGACTACTTGAAAATATTGCAACATCTTGAATCTCTTCCTGAAAAAAAACCAAAAAACCCAACATTACAATTCCAATGAGCCTTTCAAATTTCTGCCAGGAAATTAAATGGTTTTTTCCAGGTCACCTTAATACAAAGGTACCATAGAGTCCTGTGGAAGCTGTTGGTTTCATGTTTCAAACCTTGTGGTTACTCAGCAGATGACATTTCTGAGGCACCACAGTCTCCCTCCTGAACAAGCTGCCTGGCCACCATCACTGGTATCCATATTGGCAGAATTAGTCTAAGGAAAGAAATGGAACAAGAGATGACGCACATGAATAACCTCCTTCCCAAAATTCATGTGTTTAAGATGTCACAGTGCTTCAACATCCAAGCAGTTCAAAACAAAGTGTTTTGATTTAATTCAACAAATTACAAGTTTTTAAACATTTCCAAAGAAACTTCTCTTGCAAACATTTCTCATCATTAACTTTGCCCTAAAAGACCAGAAGAAATTCTGGCATTTCCCATAAAAATGCAGTTCTGTGTTTTGTTCCACTTTTAGACAAGATGAGACTTAACTCATACAGAAGAAAACAGAAACTCGGGGACATATGATGCATTTTTGCCACAAACAAATCCCTTACAGACTTATCTCCCATTCCATCAAAATGTTCTAAAATGAGCTTCTTTCTTCCATAGTTATTGTAATATCATTTTTTAGACTGGCTACCCCAAAAAAACCTTGATGCTTCCTGTACTCCTCCTTTTTTAACACTTTCGGCACATTTCCTGAGTTCATTTCCCTAGCGCTTACAACTACAGCAGGTCTTTTTAAAGGCAATGCAGTAAACACCCAAAACACTACCTTCTACGGTCGTGCTCTTATCTTAATCAATAACACATACTGAAGCCCTTCTTTAGTTGAGAATTATGGACTATTTTTATAAGACTGTAGAGTTGTCAATCTAAACTGAAAGCATACCCTTGTAGCTAATTCCATTGCACACAGTGTATGCAGAAGACGTTTCCTGCCCTTCCTCGATCTTATATCCCATGTACCTCCAGTTGGAATCAACACGTCACTTGGAAAAGCAGGTCAAATTTTTTCTCTTCTACAGCACTAAACACAGCACTAAGATTATCACTATTTCACCCAACATGTTTGTGTGCAGAAATGCATCATTCAGTCAGCGAGAACCTACTTGTTTAGGTCCAAACCAAGTGTCTGTCCTCAATTCAGCTGAAGAGCACGGAACTTCAAAGCAGCAACACCAGTGTCAAAGGCATCATCTCCAGTGCCCATGCACATTACACCAGGATTCTACAGCACATTTTATATCAAGACCTGTATTTGTGTTTCTATCTGTACACAGTAAAGGAAAAGCAGCCTATGGCTATTAAAACAAAGATGTTATTCTAAAGGCAGCAATTATTCAGAGAAGGGAAAGCAAAAAAAATGTTTTAAATGAATACAGAATCACACTACTGAGTTTTGGCCTCCTTCCCCTTTTATTTTTATTTCAGGCATTTGGAACCTCAAAGTTCTTCACCTTTTACTGCTCCACTGGTGTTACTGTTCATAACAAAATAATTCTGACTGTAATTGTTAGCCCACAGCAGTCACTTTGTTTTGCAAATGATTAGACATGTTGTTTTATTCTCAAATACCATCATCTTGGCTTCCATAGGACATCACTGTGTAAATTATGCCAGAAGTAAATAATGCATGAAATGTGAAATGTTGCCTATGCCAAAGCTGATCTAATGTTTCTTGGTGTGGAAAGAAAGACACTTTAAGAAAAAGAAAGGATTAAAAAAAAAAAAGGTAAATGAATTTGAAAGGTTCATGCCAAAAAAACACTTGAAATTTATATTCATAACAACAAAGTAATGTTACAGACATTTGGTATTGAAAGTAGAGCTCAGCTTCATGACTCATACTTTAGTGAGCAAACAGACACCGTGGCCATGCTCAGACACTTCGAATTCAAGATCAGCCAAGTGTTTCTACATTTTCAGTGCCATTAAACCAGTGGGGTTTGCGAGTTCTAAATCCAGCGTTTCAATATGGCCCTGCTCAAGGCAGTACCTCCCCACCACCCTCTGTCAGAGAAGGGGAGCGACAAAGTACTGCACATTGAGCCTGTAGGACTACACAGAGGCAGGGGTAAGATACTAGAACCAACATTCACAGCTTTTTTGAATGGGGAAAGACTGTTAAGGGCAGAAAAAATCCCACAGACACAGAAAAATAAAGCAACAGAAGAAAACACTGAAGATGTGCTCTGGTAGTCAAGCTATCTAAAGTTTCTCAAGACCCCCTCTCCCCCTTTTTTTTTTGAAGGCATTTGCTAATCACGCTGCTGGATGTGAGGCACTCCTGTAGCTCCGGTCAGTGATCTGTGCTCATCATGAAGGCCTGAGTGGCTCAAACAGGTACAAGAGACGACTTGACAGGCAGCCAGTGTGCAACCTTGGGGTAGTTTTAAGCAGCCTCGTCGCTAACAGAGAGCACCTACACCACACCACAGGTGTGCTCTGCAAGGTGACACCACTTGACAGAGGCAGCATCTTCATCACATCTCTCCAAATGTACCACCCAGTCTGAAACAACTGGCAGCATGAAGCATCCTAACTTTAATGTTTGCAAGGCAGATTCTTGGGAAAAATAAGCTATTTAAAATATTATTTAAGTTCAAAGAGGTAAGACCTTAACTTCATACTTTTCTAGATAAAGATCTGTCTCATTAGTTGGTCATCATTAAAACAAGATTCTTACTCTTTTTAAATAAGTATGGTAACATTTTTTTTTACCCCCAAGTAATAATTTAAAACACATTTAAGCAACCACATCACTTAATATACATTTTAATACTCACTTTATCAGAAATTTAATATACATCTCAGTTACTATAAAATATTAAATTTTCTTGATTAATAAGAGACACACCTACTTGTGTAGGCACATGTGATATATGCAAAGTCAAATTTAGCTGAAAACTGGAATCCATTTAAAAATACACAGCCAGCCTTCCTCTACTAAAAAAAAAAAAAAAAAAAAAAGCCACACATTTCTTATATATACAAAGATTTGGAAGTTTATAAACACACGTTTTGTCTTTTAGACACTTTGATAAACAAACTAAATATAATTTGCAGTTACTGATTTAGCCAATTATTTCTGGTCACTGTGTTTTACTAGTCCACAGAATGGATCTCATCCCACCACATCTTTCCACCTCATCATCATATCTAAATGGCAGGAATAAAAAATAAAAATGGAATAAAATAACAATAACAATAAACAATGAAAAGGTTATTCCCAACAGAGTTCTCAATTTTATGCAGTGGTCACCAAATAATGCTGCTGAATACACTGGAAAAAGAAAATATTTCCCCTGCTCAGGAAGAGGGGATTACTACTTGTCCACAGTTGATTTTCTACTCCAGCAACCTTTTCCAGTTAATTATCCACTAACTCAGCTGTTCAACTGTTTCACTGTCTTCAAAAGTTGAACTAGCACATATGGCTCATTAATGTTTTATTTTACCATACTGTTGGCATGTTTAGATGTTAATACATCAAAGAATCTTGCTTTACAAATATTATATCAGTTGTATTTCTCAAATCATAGTATTTTAAATAGGTTATTTATCCTGATTCCTTGTCACAGATTCATGAAAGATGGAACAAGCATTTCTATCTTGACTAAGTTTTTCAGCTCAGCTAAATTCATGTGTTCAGAGTTTATACCATCCCTCTTTTGCAGGGGGCGTTTCCACCAGATTCAGCCACTGAAGTGAATTCTGTATTCAACATCTTTGCAAAACAGACTGTGTCAACATCATCAATCTGTGTATAAACATCATGATACTGACAGCATATTGCTGTAGATACAGGCAAGAGCAGAAGGGGTTATATCAAATGTTTAGTGAACCCCACTGCACTTATGTAAGTCCCATGACAAAACCACTTATTTAAAACATAAAAATGAAACCTGTTTTCATCACCCGTGCTTCATACTACAGCAACCTCTCATGAAGAAAGCTACTCTTTTTTATCCAAATGGAATTTTTTTCTCCATCCCTCTTGTGGAGTTATTTTAAATCACTGGCACAGCAATGCATTATTTACTTGGAAAATGGAATAATTAATTGACACTTGGCTGTTATGAGGGTTAATTACTGAAGGCTGCAGGCCCTGACCAGGCTAATTCTGACCATCCATTGGATACCTGTAACAAGCAGGTGTAAGAGTCTCTGGTTTTACAGTGTGATTTGAAACACACTTGGGAAGGAACGGCTCCTACAAATCACCTACTGTGTATCTCAATGCTGAGGCACTCAAAACTTCTAATCTTGAAGCAGAAACTATGAAGTAATAGTTTAAATGCTAAAAAACAGTTTAAAGATGTACTAGGACCTCTCTTTTTTTTTTTTTTGGAACACATCAAGATTGCTTCAGGTGAATCTTTACCTTTAACTTGTTACGGTTTATAAATTTTTTTAATAATAATACTACTATGGTTTTTACATGTGGGTTATTAATTTTCCTACTTACATAAACACAAGTTCGCTTGTGACTCTAGAAAGGCAATGACAGCTTAGGAGATTGTGGCCAGAAGTACTGATTCTGAAATATCAGTTTTCTTTTCTTCTTGCTGCATCACTTACATAAAGTTGTACCCTACTTTTGTTTCTTCCTGGCTCAAAGACGTCAGTAGGATGCCACTTCTCTCTAACACCAGTTTTTGATGGACCTGCTGTTCAGTCAGCTAAATCACACTGCCAGCACTACAATAATGCCACATTCTGTCAACGGCTACAACAGAGTGAATTTTATCTTTGGTAAAGTATCATTAAATCCAGATTTTCTTCACTTAAACAGCTCGTACTGTAACTGCCACAGATCTTGTTCTTTTCTGCCTGTTTGAGGCAGAAAGTTAATCCCACCCCAGCTATCACGTAGGTAGTAATTTATCCTTATGGAATTAAAAAAACCATTATATAGAAAGCCAATCCTTACTGGCATTTTTCCAAAGAAATATCAACTTAATTTTTTTTTAGTCTATTCTCACTTCTCCTTTTTGAACACAAAAATACAGTTAAACTGCAGAGTTGTAACTATAGAGACAAGGCACAATAAACACAAATTAACTCACAAAGCCTGGGGAAGAAAGGCACGATCGTTGGTCTGTGTTCCCTATTCACACAGTGCTGGAAGGAGAGTCCCAGCTAAAAAATGCAGTGCCTGTACAGCTCCAGTATCACACAATTAGTACTTGTCATCCTCGGAGCTCAAAATAACAGTGTGTTCATTTGCAGAGGAAAGAACACATTTTATTAAGAAAATCGGATCTCTGTGCTGATAGTGCCACATCCACAAATAAGAATAAGGTTTATAAAGCTGAGAATTAAAGATAACATCAGACAACCAAGTGAGAATTAATCAAATAAGTCAGAAACTAATGAAAAGAAATAAGCACTGAAGTGTAAATCTTGAGTCCAATTCTGCTCCTTAATTTCTTAGAACAAAATATTCAGAGACCACAGGAATACCAACAAACAGTAAAACTAGCACAAGGTACCTTTCCTTTGCTGATCAGTGGGCACTGACTCTGCAACGCACTATTTTATCTGAAATCCCTGCAGATATCAGCCCGTTGGTACCCATAACAAATGCACTTCGGGGTCCCAGACTCAGGAGCAGAGGCTGGAAGTCTGTATGTACTCACTGGCAGCCAGTTTCAAAAGAGGGTCACAAATCAACTGCCCAAATTGAGACAAGGCAAACGAGCCGTTGTCAGCACCTGCGGCACATCAGACAGTGTGGAGTATTGACATTCCAATGCACTCAGGGAGCATACCCAACCAGATTCTTCCAAGGAATGCGCCAGAAACCCCGGAGGGAGTTTGCCCTCCTGGGCACACAAACCTGTTGTTCTCATCTACTGATGGCCATCAGCAGTGCCTCCTGCCCTGAGCTGCCCTCACTCATCCCTTCCTCCCAACTGCTCCCACACTTCTGCCTGCCTTCTCCCCATGTAAGAAGGGCTACCAATATTTGATCTATGTGACAAAGTATGCTGTGGGATCACCTTCACTTCAGCGATATTTTTGTGCCCCAGTGACTTTAAAACAATTTTTTTCAAGATTTACTTTTTTCTTTGCATAAATCAGTTCTCAAGGCATAGGGAACACCATCTTCAACCTGGATGTGTGTGTATATATATTTTATATATATATATATATATCTCCAGCTGATGCTGTTGAGTTTCTTCTGACAGTCTACAGAACTGCATGGTGAATGACTAGTCTGCTCCTTCCTGCTTCTACATAAATATTGTAAAAAATAAAAACAATCCCAGCACAGATCTTTCAGGCAAGACATTATAGACATTTTACAGAGTTACTTTAAAAGCCCCTAGTAAAAGATCTTGCACAGGCTTTGTGCAAGTCTAAATAAAATCTTTTTAATCACACAATATAGCTAGCCAAAGACTTTCAGTACACTGGGGAAGTATGATTATATAGTCTACAAAAACCATGCCATCCTGTCCCTGTCGTGCCCTTCTCTGTCCTGTGAAGTGTCTGACATTTTTAATTTTAGTGCTAACTTGAACCTTTTTTCCAGGACTAACTCTTGACAAGTTCATTGTTCAATCTCGGCTCTAAGTGAAATCAGTACAACCTCTGCTGTACCCTATTGCCCAGCAGAATTGCTGGCTTTAATGAGCCTGGATGTGATGAATCTATGTTCAATCACCTCATTCTTAGCAAGGCCCAGGACTCTCAGGTGCACACCATCTGCTCCTACTGACCCGACTGCTCTTGGATTTTTTTCCATTTATTTCAGCATTTCCTCTTCTGGCACATGCTCTCACATTCCCTACCTGCTCTCTGTTACCCAGCCTCTTTCATCTATATAACTTCTCCGATTAAGCCAACTAACCTTTAAACCAAACCAAACCCTTGTCTGTTCACTGTCTGGGAGTGCATGTCACTGCTTTTCCCACAGGAACTGACATACTCAACAGCAGTACTCCAGCCAGGATGCACCACCAGATTTTTGTCTAGACAGCAAACCCTGCCATTACAGTTAAGGAATGTAGAAGGAGATTTCCCGTGATGCCTACAAGAAATCTCAATCAAAGACTGCATAAGGAAAGGCTGCTTCTTTCTTGAAGAGTCATCCCACTTATTACAAAAGTACAACTGAAGACAACAGCACAGGTTTGAGAGTGCTATGGCACTAAATGCCAGTTCTGGAAGCATCTTGATCTGCAAAACCACTCTTCAATGAATGCCTTGAGAATAAAAAGCTGTGAATTGCACATTGCTTACAAGCCCATCCATAGCTGCCTCTTGTTATAGCCCATGCAAGGGCCAGGGAAAGGTGTTAAGTACCTTCTGGACTGTGCAAGCTCTGCTTAGTAGAAATCCAGAACTGGTTTCCAATTCAAATCTCCCTATTTCTGGCATGAACAAACTCAGCATGACCATTTCTCAGTCAGTCAGTAGGGATGCCTGTAAGTGAAGCACTGACAGATGGTGATTTTAAAAAGCATTAAAAAAACCCCAAAAACAAAACAAACAAACAACTAGAAACAAACAAAAAACTTTCATGGTCAACAATTATTTCAAAGAAAACACATTATCTTAAACCAAACGACCTGCCTCTGCCTAAAAGAAGTGTTCCCCGTACTAGCAGAAAACATACACGATGAACCTCTGCACCCTGCTCCCACAACTGTTACAATAGTAGAATTTTTTTAAAGCGAAAATATTAAATTGCATCTTCAAAGGATAATAAAAAGTATCAGAAAAATATCTTAAACAATGTTATGGGCTTTTCCCTATCAACACACCCACTTTTCCTTTTTTTTTTTAAATTCATTACATTTTTTCTTACATCTTAGTAAACATAAAAATACCTGGCTGCAGTGGGTTTTGAGGACAGGCACTCCAGCTATAGAGCAGAACACCACTGTGATTAGTGCTGTATAAACAAGAGGGGGAGGGATGGAAGAAGGAAGAGAAACAGACCCAGATCCCACAGGCCTTATTATCTAAATATTCCTGAAGCCAATTACAGGCTTGTTTCCCAGTAATGTTCTCTTCACAGCATAAATATACCTGGAAATAATGTTAAAAACAAAAAAACCCACCCCAACATTTCCAGGCTTAAGTCACACATTATAATCAAAATGACCCCAAAAACAGACTATGATAATAATATGATCATAAGTTTCACTTAAATTATAAGGTAAGAAACCTCATAGTGGAAATAAGAGGGTTCTTTCTATACTTCTTTGGAAAATGAAATAACTGTGCCAGAGCAAGTTTCTTAAATATGCCTTCTTATTTGCAATCCTCTCTGTAAAAGACCCACTCTTGGTGCTAGATCTATATGAAATCACTACTTTCACCACTCAAAATTCACCTGCAAGACCAAGGTCACAGTGTGGCTCACTATAAGGTAGTAATAGTGCTTGGTTAGATTTTAGTTTTACTGATCTGGTAAAGAGCACAAGCAAGAAGAAAAATATCCTTGAAATACCACAATTTTCGTTCAGAGTCCCCTGTGTAATATGAATTCATATAGGCCATTAAGAGATGGCCAAACAGCTATCAGGAAAGCAGTAGATGAGTTAAGTACCCTCAGGTACAACTATACATCAGCTCCCTTTCAACGTAACTTTTTTCTGCTTGATAAGTAAAAGCTACTGAAGAACAGGATTCCTGTAAATAAGCTAAATAAATAAATAAACAGGAATATCCCATCTCTGTTCAGTTTATTGTCAGAAGCATTATGCAACTACAGTGCATTAGTCAAATTACTAATCCGCAGGTGGAGAAAACGAGTCCGATTCTTCTCTGTCCCTGGAAAATGGCTGGCACAAGCCTTCTCCCGCCCCGGACAAGCTTCTCCTCAAAACTAGGAGGGTTCTGCCTAACAGCCCCTGTTGGGGACCACTTCTGTGGCTCTGCTGCTCTGACGGGGCGAGACCCTTGCACTTCACACCTTGATGTGTTCGTGCTCAAAAACTGGCATAAGACCCGCAGCATCATTTTAACCTACAGATTTTTTTTTTCCACTGAAACAACACGTAGTAAAAAAAATAATCTCAGAGTTAAACCAGGAGTTTAACACATCTCACGTCCTCACAGCTGTGCGGACACAACTGCTTTTATGACTTTTAGGGCCCTTTGGAGGAAGGCGACGGCAGCAGCCACCTGACCTGGACAGCCCGCACTGAGCGCCCGGGGCTCACGGCGCCCGGCCCGGCACAGGGCACGCACCGGTGGCACGGGCTGCCCCTCACGCACCCGCACCCGGAGGGGGGAACCGCACGGATGCCGCACACCGGCACTGTCAGCAGCCCGTCTGGAGGGAGAAAGCGGGCACGGCGCAGCCCCAGCGGGGAGGAGACCTGCCCGGGGAGGGGACCCTCCTCCCGGCCCCGCGGGCAGCGCAGGGGCACCGGCCCGCCCGCAGCCCCCAACTTCGCGGTGCAGGCAGCGCCAGCTCCTCTCCCGCAGCGCTGCGGGAGCGGGTCCCGTCCGGCGCCCCCCCCAAACCACCCACAGCTCCGGGGGGAGCTGGAGTCGGACCCACCTGGTGCAGAGTGTCCGGGGGCAGCTGGGAGGCCCGGAACAGCTCGCCCACGCTGCTGCCCCCGGCGGCCGCCTCGGGGGGCGGGCAGCACCGCGAGAAGAGCTCGGAGTAGCGCTGCTGCTCGGTCTCGCTCAGGGGCAGGAGCAGACCCCCGGTGCCGGCGGCGACAGCAGCAGCGGCGGCGGCGGCAGCGGCGCTGGACCCCCCCGCCGGCCCCTGCTCCATGGCGGGGCGGCGCAGGTAGAGCCGCGGCGGGGCAGCGGGTGCCGCGCCGCCGGGGGAGCGGAGCGAGGGGACGGGCGGGGGGCCGGAGGTGTGGCGGGGGCCGGGGGGCGGTGCCGCTCTGCGGAGGGGAAGGTGCAGTCCCCGCCCGGTGAGCGCCGCGCCGGCTCCGCAGTGCCCCGGCCGCTGCCGCCGGCCCCGCCTCTGCCCTCCCCGTGGCCCCGCCCGGCGGCCAAACCCCGCCAGCCCCGCTGGGCTTCCCCCTCTTGGCCCGCTGCGGGACTGAGCTCAGAGGGCTCCAGAAGCACGCAGATTTCTCCCCAGATCGTAGAATCGCAGAATGGCTTCGGTTGGAAGAGACTTTAAAGAGCAACTCTTTCCAACCCCCCTGCCATGGGCAGGGACATCTCCCACTAGACCAGGTTGCTCAGTGCCCCTCCAGCCTGGCCTTGAACACTTCCAGGGATGGGGCATCCCTCTCCAGCAGTGTTTACAAAGTACCACCTGCTGCTGAAGGTGCCGCTGCGGTAAGGAAATGCCATAATGTGATACCCTGACGTGAACCCCGGTGGATCGGCCATGACGGTGTGACAGAGGAGCATCTCACTATGTTCTCTGTAGTCTCTGCTTTAACATGAAGGGCAAAGAGCGCCTTGTTCGTGAGATGGGATTCCCCGTCAGCAGTGATGCTGTAAATGTTTCCTTTACAGGTCGAGCAACACCTTAAAAGTCAGGCAAGTCACGACTGAGGCGGAAGGACTGGGTTCCTCTAAGCCAGGAGGTTGGCCGTGTGGCTCACCCTGGTTTTCGGAGCCTTTCTTCCCAGCAGTTCTTTGGGGAATTTCAAGGAATAAGCTAATCAACCTGAAGGTGGTCCTTGCAAATATCTGTGACCCGCTGAAGAGTCAACAGTTTTTCTTCACAGCAGCTTTGGTGCTAAGATGTGGCCTGGCCAAGGAGAAATCAGATGACCCGCTGTTTGCTTTCAGGTCTGTAGCATTAGCAATGGGTGGCTATTGTTGCCCATGTTCCTCAACACAAAACCAGTTGGGAAGTCAATGTGGTTTAATTTTATATGCATATTTACTGTTAATTCTGAAAAAATATAAAATCCACATATAATAATTTTACATAACATTTTTACTAGAAAATAGGAGGTTAGGGTTATTTCCATTAAAATTGCCATCAGTTTAATTTATGGTCTGTAAAGTCAAAAAAATAATTACTGGTTCATCACCTCTGTCCTTGGAAACCAAAACCATTATCTGTTTTTTAAATCTTTTTTTGAACTACTTTTATCTTCTCCACATCATGCATCTGTGCCTCCTTCTCACATGCACAAAACATGCAAACCTTTAGTTCCTCTAATCAGAAATTAGGATCTGTGCCTGCATTCTTAGTGTGTGGAATGCTGAATGGGTTGTTAGATGCAGTTATTAGCAGGTGAATAATTGATGCTCATGTTAAAGGATGGAGTGTTACAGAGAAATCTTTGTTCCTTTAGGGACAGTAGATTGTCATGATATTTTCTCATTTTAAAACATTGTCTCAAAGGAGGAGCAAGACTATTCCAGCAACTGAATCTTGTACCCCAACTTAAATACCCGTAGCAGTTCAGAAAAATTGAGTCCTCTTGAGAAGGCTCTGCAGAGTGGAGAGTGAATGACCTCTCCACTGCAAGGTTTGTCTCCTGGAGAGTCACAAGATGTCACTGGCCTTTTTCTGTATCTTCAGTCAGGTACAAGGTACTGCTCAGAGGAGATGGTACCAGCCATGTGGAGAGGATGGAGGGCTCTACCTAACTATTGCCATATTTAACTGTATGACTCTCATGATAATAGAATAATCTTGAAATTAGCTTATGAAAGAACAGCTGTCTTCCAGCTGAACTTGAACAGAAGAGATGTTATCTTAACGAGCAAATGAAAATGCTGTCAACAATTTGTGCTAATTGTGCATTTCCTTGTGCCTGAAGATGCTCATTGATAACTGACCAGCTCAATGCTCCCAGTGCTCATTTCTCATCACAATAAATACTCCCTTTGCCAACCCTTCAGCAGACATTATTTGACCTTTGTTGATGTGTCAGCCTCGATTCTTCAAAGTTTTTCTAAGGTGGACCGTGGCAGGAAGATTTTGGAAACACACACTGTTCCAGAACACAATAGTCTCTCTCACCAGCCACACCTCTTACTGCAAACACACACAGCTGCTTTTTTTTTTCCTTTGGACAATTTTCTCTTCTTCCTTGACCTTTCAAACTTGCATTCCACTCTCCATACAGCCCACTCTCATCAGAAATGACACAGTGGCTGTGTTCACAACCAGTCTACCCCAGTGTTGTAATCTCCACCATATGTTGTCTACAAGATATGACAGAAGTGAACCCTCTCAAGCTGAGGGAGGAGGCAGGGAAATCCATGCCTGTTATTTCTGCAAAATAAGTGTGAGCTTTTAGGTGTAACAGGTGTGAGCTGACCACCCCGTGGGCATGAGCACACCTTTGGGCAATACAGGGTTAAGGTTAGGGTTTGAATTGCAGGCGTCCTTCAGCACTCAGCAGTGCCAACCACACTGATGTACTCTGCTGCATCCGATGCTTACAGGGAGCTTTAACCCAGCCCATGTGCCAGAGCCACTTTCTGTACAGTCCAGCATGCCTTGTGCAATGGTATTGACGGCCCTTGCGTGCTTCTCGTGAGGGTACATTAGTTCAGACTAAGAGGCACTTCATGATAACAAAAGCCATACAAGTATAGTAGGAAGAAAGATTCAACCTTCCTGTTTACATGGAAGTTGTGATGTCATTACAGGTTACAAAGCTTCCCTATAACTAAGAAATGCTACATGTCAGTAAATCAAAACAATTCAAGTATTTATTTTTTGCTGGAAAAAATAAAGTCAATAATGTAAACTAGATTGTAATCTGACTTATCAAACTATGGTTTAGATCTGTGTGTGGTCCTCCTCGTCTCCCCACCCAACTAATAATGCAATGACTTACTCTGAACTCAGCCAGCAGCAGTCCTGCAAACAATTGTGTGATCAGGGGTGGGAGGGAGACCAAGGTCATGGTAAAAAAAACAAAACAAAAATAAATACTACTCCCAAAGATGTGCTAGTGGGAATAGTAGTAATATGTATGATAGGTATATTTTTATTCAGGATACAAATTGGTATAAATTGTCATGTCTAATATGACATAATACATAATCTCCAGTAAAAAGTTCCTCCCAATATTTTAGTATTTAGGAGATCCTGGGAATTTTTACTTGAGCAGTACAACCAAAGACTAGTCACTTAAATTCATATGTTATTTCACTAGTCTTAGGGTTTAGAACATGTCAGATTTGTTCTGGCCCAAAAGACATGAGATCTGGCTGGCAGCTGCTTCCCATTGACAGTGGAAACACTGCACATATCGCCAAGTAAAGCTTTGGAAACACATGCAAATGGTTGGCTGGAAAACTGTGATTTAGCTTTTCCCAACCCAGCTCAAGTGAATCTCACCCATTGTTCCTCATAACAATTCTTTTTATTTACTTTTATTGCAAAATCAAAGAAGACTTTGATGACAAGCAACTGGTGGGGCAGGTTTCCTGGCCATGGTATCAGGCATGCTTGGACTATAATTCACAAGCTTGTCATTTTGTGTATAGATTCAGCATGTGAAGACTCTTATTATTCTTTGCATTGCTGCTTGCATGAAGATATTCCATCTCTAAGAAAACAGGAGAAATGCTTAGTGAACTGTAAAATTTCATTCCCTGTTCTCCAGCTTGTTAAGACCTTTAATGCATGAAAACCCCTGAGAAATTGTTACTGTTTTTTAGCTCTGACCAGTAATTGTTTTTAAAATTTAGGTGGCATCATAGGTGAAAACTGCCTTTCTGTGCACATTGTGGAAGACACAGTTCATGACAGGTTTTTCTCTGTAAGCAACTGAGTATGTAATAGAGAATTAGAGTTGGCGTCATAAAATAGTTGAAAAATATCCATACATTAGTTAGCTGGGAGGGGAGGGAAGGACCACACACAGATCTAAACTGTACTTTCATAAGTCAAATTTCAACCCAGTTTACATAACTGATATTATTTTTTCCAGCAAACAATAAATACTTGAATTGTTTTGATTTACTGGTATGTACAGTTTCTTACACTGCCTCCGTACAATCCTAAACATCCACTGGTCAGATTATGTGACCAATACATCTGTTCTAGAACAAGCAGAAATCACAAGTATTGAGGCCGTGTTGCTGAGAACACAGCTGCGTTGGGCAGGACACGTCTCCAGGATGAAGGACCACCGCCTCCCTAAGATCCTGCTTTATGGTGAACTTGCCACTGGCTGCTGCAAGAGAGGAGCCCCAAAGAGAAGATACAAGGACTCCCTGAAACAACATCTCAGCCTTGGCCATATTGATTAACATAACTGGTCTACTCTGGCCTCCAATCGGGAGGCCTGGAGACACACCATCTATAACGCTGCTGATGCTTTTGAGAAAGCACGCAGATTCACCCTTGAGGAGAAAAGACAACGCAGAAAGAATCGTGTCTTGCTGATACCACCTAAGGAGTCCTTCTGCTGTGCCTTTTGCAACCAGACTTGTCTATCTCGCATTGGCCTTTTTAGCCACCAGTGCACTTGTAGCAAATGTGGGTAGAGCCCTTCCCAAATCTTCGTTCGAGAAGCCTGGCCATGATGACAGTTTCTTAGTTCCAGGGAAGTTTTGTAACTTATAATGATATCACAACTAATTGTATTTAGAAGGGTCTTTTTATAAAGTCCATTTATAAAGATTAATGCATTTAGTGTGAGCTTAGGTGGCATAAGGCAAAGCCCATGCACACATCTTTGGAAGAGCAAGGATAAAAATAGTACACTGCTTTTTAGGTAGCATTCCAGGAAAGTACAGCCTCATGTCCATTGATTTCCATCACAGTCCCTGGCAGTTTATTTCCTTTAAAATAATGGCTTCATGTGAAATTGGGAAAAAAAATTAGGTGCATGTTTGTTATTTTTTTAGTTTTATTTTTGAAATATTATCCACTTTTTTATTTGGCAGATGCAAAAGGTCACTCAACAAACCAAGCATTAGAAAATGTTGTTCCACTATCATTTGTCCTTTCACTTAGGAATTTCACAAAGCCTTCAGCCCCTATCCAAACACCCAGTTTCAACCAGAATACAGCAAATCTTACTGTATTGAAGGGTGATGGTTCCTAAAGGTCATATCATCAGATACTTGAAAGCTGAACCCAGAAATGCTGCCAGGGAAAGATCTACGTGTTCCTGGAAGTCACATCACACACGGAAAAAAAAAATTAAAAAATAAGTAAATAAATAAAATAAAAGAGGGATCTATGATTGTCTTCTCCCACCTACACAAGTTAAAACATAGAACTTGCAATATATTCTGAAAGTTAACTCTATTCTCGTGGACGAGGAGGGAAATGCATGTTAGGCAGAAAGGACTATTACAAGAGATTAAAATTAAAGAAAATTTTTTAGTGCTTTGTGAGATGACTGATATACCAACACTTGTTTCTTTTAATATTCTTAAGTGAAAATAATCACAGAAAGGCACAGAGACATTAATCATTACAATGAAGCCATTAATGCAAAGCAAATGTATATCTTCCATTTGAAGAAATAACAATTAAGCAAAAAATCACTGTATGTTCACTCATCTGTGTGTCCTGTGGCTAATTTGCCTCTCAAAAATTTCGCCTTCAGACTTGGAAGCAAATTCTACTAAGTGTTGTTATGAGATAACCTATTGATCAAAAAGGGCTTTCAGTACTGCTACTGCAATCTCAAGCTTCCTATGCAGTTTTGACATAAATAAATTCCCTTTCAGGCAGTTTGCCCTTACGCCATTTTCCTAGTTACATTTTAACATAGCAAATTGTTCACCTTTTTCTCTAGTTAGTTTATGAACTCAATACAAACCACAAACAAATCAGCTACAATTTGCTCTGGCTTCTGCTGTTAGTACAGACAGTGGAGATACACCAACAATAAATTCTATTTATGACTCATTTTCCCCGACCAGAAACAGCTACAACAATGCCATTGCAGCTGCAGAAAGTATCATGGCAGGCTCTTGCAGCAGCAGCATGGACTGTGCCACAAAACTTGTAACCTGCACGTGACAAAGCTTTTCATTTGGCATCAGCCTGAGAAGGGCTGTACTGTCACTGAGTGGCTCTTTATGCAAAAGGCACTGTAACAGCAGCCAGGCCTGCAATGTGATAGCAACCTCCAGCTCTCACATCCCACATGAGGAGATGGAGGAAGACATAGCCGGTTCATATTCCCCAGCAGCCAGAGCTGCATGTCCCTCACCATGCTACGGCCTTGCTACCTCTTCACAACTTCTCTCTCAGGGTAGGGTTTGTCAGAGCTGGGCAGCTGTGCCTGGCACAGGGCGGCGGAGGAAGTGCTCAGGCAGCAGGAACAGGCTGGTGGAACAGCTTGGGGATGTGCCAGCCACAGCCTGGCTGCTCAGCCACTGTGACACCATCACGTGAGAACCTCCCTTCCCTTCTCCCCACCCCTCTAAGCTTAGAACAGGTACTTGGGATATCATTTTCAAAGATAAGATACCTGAGACACCTGAGTGGTGTTACTTTGGATGAGACACTGTTTGTCAGCAGCACAGGAGAAGGTCTTCTTGTTTTCTGAAAAGCCCTCCTAGCAGGGACAGCCTCAGACCATCAGAGCCCCTGTGGCCACAAACAGGAGATGCATGGGAAAAATTGCACAGGCCACAGCTGGACTCTCAATGTTGCTGCCAGCCCAAGCATCACCAGCCTGTTCGTGCACAGCAGTCAGCAAGCAGGGGAGGGTCCACAGAGGTAATTCATTGCCTCTCTCTCATGTAGAAGACAGAACTGCAGAGTTGAACACGAGAGGTCCCACATGGATTACACAGTAAAGACAGAACACAAGATGGTTTACAGCATGGTCCCAGGAACCGCTTTCCCCTTGGAGCCTCTTGTAGCATAGAGCAAGATGCTCTACCCAAGCATCTGTTCCAGCTTTGTTTCCTGCTTGCAGACTTCAGGAGGGAATAGGGCTGGCTGACCCCCTCCTCACAGAGTACTGCCAGCTTGCTTCCTCACTCCATGGCCTTTGCTGGTGCCACAGCACCTTCACCAAAGTTATTCTTTGTTTACAGCAGTGTGAGAAAAGAAATGGCTGTTGAGGTATCTGAAGCCAGAATTTAAAATAGGAATAGGATCATGCCTAAAATAAAGTCTGTGCATATATACTCTTTATGTTATTGAGCCAACATAATTTCAATTATTATAAAATCTTATATTTTTAGTTACATGTGTTCTTACTGCCAGTATTGACTGGCAAAGACTAAATATTGTTAAGAGTATGATTTGCTTTGTCATTTATATACATTCACCATTTTTTCTCCCAGTGTAAGAATTCCAGGCAGTTGACAGCTGGCATATTATTATTCAGTACAGAGATTAGATAATAAATCTCATCATGGTGGAGAAGAAAGGTACATGTAAGGAAGATAAATTAGTCTTGTGACTGAGGAGTGTATCTTAGTGAGATTCAGAAAAATCTGGTACTGCTCCTACCTTTGCTACATTTGCTGTGCAACCCTGCAGACATTCTTTGGCAGAAGTACAAAGAAAATATTTTCTAATCATACAGCAGTCTTGTGAGATACAGGCCATATCTTGTGAGGTTGTTGGACATTAAGATGTTCCGAAAGGGTGAAGAGGAGCAAATAAATTCATGGTAGGCCTAGCAATCTAGAGATTAATCCTGACTGACTTTGGAGCAATGTCAGGTGTAATGACAGTGACTAATGGGAAATAAGTTGGTGAAAAGCGGGTTTGATTAAATGGCTCACAAGTTATCTCATGTATCAGTGCAGACAACCAGGCTCCACAATACAGTTAAGTTCAGAGATCCCATGAGAAGCCTGACCCACTGGCTTGCAAATCAAGATGGTACAGCTGCCCCTGCCTAAGCTGGTGAGCTCAGGTGAAGACTAATGGCTAAGGCACCCTTCTGGAGTCAAAACCATCATCTGTGAACAGCACTGGGCTGTTGTGACATACCAGCTCTTTGGTGCTACAGGATTTCCAATATTCCTCAGCAGAGTGTCACATACATGTGCATCAGGAGAAGTTTGCACATGGCAGAAGCTTCCCAGAGAGGGATGGGAACACATCTACAAGGAAAACTCAAGATGTAAGAACAGTCAGTGGCACAGTGAAAAAGAGAGATCAGGTTTTAAAAGCATCTTTCAAATAAAAGAAGTAAAGAGCATCTCCCAAGATGCCCCTGCCTTATTTCATCTCCCTCCTTTGAGTAATCCTACACTTTCCTGCCCTGGCTGTGGATTACCTGTGACCTTTCCTATCATCCTTCTCTCATCCTCCTTGCCAATGACTTACCGCTGTGTTCCCTATCTTCTCTTGCTGGACCTACCCCCACAAGGTACCTCCCTTCCTCTCCCCTCTCTTTGCAAGTGCTGAGGACTCTCCTCATTTCACAGAGGATACAGTCCTTTAGATTAGAAAATCCTGCTTCTGTACTTGAGCGCATAATTTGAAATCTATGGCTGATGTCACCTTTGAATGTTCAGCTCTAAATTGCAGCGAATTTGTAACAGTGAAGATCAGCTGGGGCAGGAAAGAAAGAAGGAAAGAAGGAGAAAGGGGAGGGGAGGGGAGGAAGGAAGGAAGAGAAAGAAAGAGAGAAAGAAAGGAAGAGGAATAAAGAAAGAAAGAAAGAAAAAGAGAACAGATATCTGTGCATAGAGGTGTAGGCAGAGTTTAAGCTCTCTGCACTGGTGCAACCTGTCTCCTCTCTGAGCATAGCACTGAAGAGCTTGGGTGTACATGGATCTGCCTGGAGATATCCTATGTCTTCCCTTTCCTCCATAGATCTGCCTGGACATATCCCATATCTCCTCTTGCCTATATGGATCCGCCTGGACATATCCTGTGTCTCCCCTTGTCACGTGGCACTGCAGGACAAAGCAAGAGATGTAGCCTTTCCTGTTTACTAACCTGGGTGTGGTCCATCAACTGCTCCTGGCCCTAATATTAGAAAAACAGTTGGAATTGGGCCACAGGATGTGTAGCTACTCTCTGTGCTTGGTCAGTTAGATGTTTACAAATATTTCCTGCAATATCACTCTAATTCAGCTCATAACTGATATTTCAATCCCCCCTGTTCAGGTGCAGGAACACTGCAGTGAATATTTACCCTCTTTCTTAGCAAGCAGACAAGCAATTTTGAACAGTTGTATTTTTGAAGGCTGTTGTACTTTGCACTCAGTTTAAATAATAAGCATTTGGCAAGTCTCGCCATGTCTAAAACTATGGATAGTTTAAGGGAGGAACATTTCCAATGTGTTGATTATCATTTAATGAGCATATTTACTTACAGTGTAATCAATTTGAAGGAGTAAGAATTGCTCAGACATCTGGGTTTGAGTTTTTTCCAAGATTTTTGGTTGCTAATTTATTTTTCTGTTGGTCTTTCAAGGTAAACAAGAAATACATTTATGAAATGTATATCCTAATATAATTACAGAAGAGTGTACTCATTTCTAGAAAAGCTTATGCCGTCAATGTCATATTTATTAGCTGGTAATATTGGGATAAATCAATATGAAAAAGTTCATACAGTATAAAGATCTACAGTCAAAACCAGAGTATGGGAGTTTAGGGGGGGGGTGGAATTTTACTATGCTTTGTAGCATAACTACTTGTGCTTTGTTGGTATTTAAGCAGTCAGGTAATCCTGTATCCTGAGGGTACTTTGCACTCACCTTTAAAATCCATGAAAGAATACTGAATTTACAGAGGGCTACACACAGAGCTGCAAAGTTAAGCTTGTGCAGGTTAATGGTCTAAAAATTTACTGTAAGATAGATAGCTCTGTAAAGATTTGTAATAAATGAGCATGCCAGATGAGGCCTGATCTCAAATGTTAAATATGATTTTCTATTTTAGTGAATTGTCATTGAGGCTTTCATGGAAGAGTACATCCCAAGCAGGCATCTAAATGAAAAGTCATCATCTAAAAAGTCAAACAACTTTTCCAGTTATAAGAAATGCCGTGGAAAGAAAATGAAATAAAAATAAAAGAGAAAGCAAAAGAGAATGGCTAAGCAAGATAACTGGATATGAGTTTTGCAAAATCTTCAATATTTAAAAAATGTGTAGGAATTAAAAAAATATATAGGTAATTATCAGCTTTCAGACAAGTATATTTTATCTAAGATATCCACGTTAAAAACATTTCAGCAAGGAGAGCAAACATGCTTGTATTGCAGGGTAATATTGGAGATGCTTGAAATTTGCAATACAAGACCAATCTTTCTGGGACATTCAGTGAACAGATGTTCAGAGAGTCTGCTGCTTGGAGTAGTTACAAATCAAAACCATGTGAGAAATATTGTAGTTGCTCATGTCTGCAAGGACAGATTCTCCTTTGTGGATTTTTTTTTAAATGTCAGCTCTAGTAATCCTTGATCCTATAGATTCAGGAAAATCCTAATATCTTACCCTGAGAAAACTCAGCAGAGATATGCAAATGGAAAGTAATTTAGTTATCAGCATTCCTACTGTAAAAAAAATAGAAAAGAAAACAAAACCAACCAACCAACCAAAACCTCCAAAAAAACCCAAAAATTTTGAGAAGCAGAATTTCTGAAGTGTGTCTTTCCCACATTTCTCTCTTTTCTGCATACTTGGGTGCCCACAGACTGTCCCCACTGGGAGCACTAATTTTGGTCTGTCTCTACCTTCACAACACTGACAGAAATCCTTAGTAAAAAAGCTCTTCTCTTCTGAAGGCTTGAAGGCATTGGCATTAGCTTTTACTTGGTGCAGTCACTCAAGGCAGTGCACAGCAATCTCATAACATTATTGAAACTTTTTTTTCTTCCTTCATAGATCTATCAGGGTTTTTTTTCTTGCTTTCTGCAGTCCAATGGTTACTGATGGAAAAGAATCAGCCTGTTGATCCCTTGTTCCTTTCCGAAAGTTCTGTCCTGAGCTATGTTTTGCTCAAATTCAAAAACCACTTGCTTGTAGCTTCTCTGGATCATCTGTATAATTCAGCATTGTATATTACTGGGATACAAAGCACTATAGCTGCCATAGCAGCTATTAGTAAAACCCTATGTTAACAGTTAAATTAAAATTGAGAAAAATCTTTATGCCCAACTGGACGAAATTACATCCAGTTGGCAAGGCAGCTATGTTAAACCAGATACCAATCTCAGCAGAACCAGAATTAATTAGGAGTAATTGAAACCTACTTCTGCACTGAAGAGAGTGATTTTTTTTTATAATTATATATTTTCTTATCTTTATGTTTGAGCCTTTAAGATTATGATCACTTTTTAAATGTTACTTTGGTTTGATAACTGAAAATTATATCTGAGGATAGATGCCATTGTACTAGAGCTATTCTGGATAACACATCTTACATAAAAATAAATATTGAGACTAAGAAATAAAGTGCCTCAAAATTAGGAAATATCACAAGCAAGAAGCCTACACAACATTATTTCTGTCCTGTTATATGCACAGAGGCTGAAAAGAGAAAGGTAAAAATAAATTCCTTAATATTCAGCTATATTTGCTAAATAGTGATGGAATGTACCAGATTATCTGCTTTGTGGTAAATGTGACCTTACTCTGTAAAAATATGCATAGGCACAGAGCTGCACTTTCTTTATGATTAAATGATTATGAGAAAACTCTTAACAATAAGAAGAGGTGAAAGTATAAATCATGGTAACTCATCTTTTAAACCAGAACTCTGCCCACAAGGTCGCAGGATATAGTTGGTGAAATAAAGGCCAAAAGTTTGCAGTGTGCCTGCTCTCACAACCCTCTAGAGTGCTGTAGTAGGTTCAGCAAGCAGCTTATATACAGTGTGGTCTGACTTCTAAGGGTATGGTGGTTTTTTAACCATATGCCTAAACGCAGCTTACTTGTACTTCCACAATACTAAAATATCAGCAAGGGAAAAAAAATCATCTTTTCTTTTGCAACACTTTTGCACATCTGTGCAAATTTAAATAACCATGTAGCCAGTGAAGTAAGAATAAGGGCCATAGTTGCTGCAGCAAACTCTACTCTGTAATTGAATCAGTGTAAGTGGATCTTAGCTCTGAAATTAGACAAAATGCAGACTGTGGTGCTTATGTATAGCTGTGCTGACTATATTGGTTTCCTTGTGAGTAAATACCAACATACTGCACTAATGACAGGGCTGGTCTGTAATGAAATTCCTCACAGTAAAGAACAGTTCTATGTTAAAGAAAGGGGAATATAGAGGGGGAAAAAGCTCAGCTGCTTCGTTTTTTTAAATACTGCTCAAGACATTAATTGCAGAAAATGAGGCACCTAAAAATATCTGAATATTGATTTTCTCACAGTGCTGATGTTATCAGTTATGCTCATTTCTCTCCAGGGTGTCTGTTTGCCCAGTTCTGTTGGTCTTTTACTTGTGCTGCTTCACAGCAGAAGCTGAGGGTGTTACTGCCTTCCAGTATTAGTTGGTAAACAGATGCTTTTCAAAGCAACAGCTGCACTTCCACAAAAAACTTTAATTTTCATTTACAATTTTACAGTGAGATGAAGCAGCTGGAATGCTTTGGAGACAAAGGAGCTCATGAAAAATTCACTTGACACCTTTATACTGAAGTACGTGTGTCTTCATTAAATAAAATTGCCTCCTGTCAAGGGCAGTGAGAGGGTTTTGGGAGGAAGGCAAAGTTGTTTCCACTTGAGACCCCAGAGAATGACAGTTGGTGGCAAGGTAGAAATTAATGTCAGTATCATTTTGCAGCTTTTTGTTTATCATTAGCCTTTAGATGATTTCAATATAAAAGTCACTTCAATACTCTGGAAAGTAATGCAAAGTAAAAAAAATTCAGCAGGTATGTAGATTACAAATGTTTATGGCCAGTGAAAAAGAACAGATTATGCCTGTTTACACATATGGCTAAAATCACATACTGCAGCATACAAGGTATTTATTCCATTTTTTAGTATGAGGTGGTGCTGGATGCTCTCCTGAGTGATGACTGGGGTTCCTCCCAGAGCAGGCTCAGTAGGGCCAGTTCCCTGGGTGGTTTAGCTCCTTATCTGTGGGTTTCCAGCACCTGCTGGAGCCAAGTTTTGTTAGGATCCAGCCAGATCTTTGGCATTCTTGCCCCCCAACACACTCACATACAAGGCAGAGCATAAACTGCAGGCATTTAACATCCTTGTGCCCTCTCACTGGCAGCATCATGAGAGATGCCACTTCAGTTAATTGCTGCAGAGCAGGAGTGCCAGTTTGGCTCTGGCTGGCACAGGATAAGGATGGAAGCATGGAGTCTTTCTCTGGAGGTAGAGAAGGCTGCGGGGATCTGAAGTGAGGTCAGAGCCTGCAGCTCTCCTCCAAAATACCTGCCTGCTCAGACCCAGTAACGTCTCAGCTTTCAAGCAAGCTCCTGAAGCTCATATAGCACGTAAATATTACTGTTGGCAGGTGTAGGGGAGCAGGCAAATGTCTTAATTGGGTAGTAAATGTTGCATTTACTAAATTGCACAGATAGAAAAGCTGGGACAGGGCCTGCAGCAAAGAAGAACCTGAATTACCAACAGAAGAGACACAGACCTTCGGTCAGGGTCTGCCAAGAGGGAGAATGTGAAGGAAGTCACATCAAGGTGTTCTAAAAGAAATGGAAAAGTTTTCAGGAGCAGTTTGAGAAGTAACAGTGAACTACCTCCTTCCACGCGGGGAACCTGCAAACAAATCTGGAGTAAAACAGGGTGAAAATCTGCAGGCTAGTTCTTCACAGGAACTCTATGTGTGCACAACAATTACTACAGAAATAGGAATGTTTTGTTAATATTTTATTGCTCACCAGCAAAGTTGAATATACTAATGCAGAAAAAGGCAGTCTTTTTCCACACATCGTTTGAGAATAATCCTGTGTCAGTAGGTCCCCCGGGGAGAGGATGTAAAACCCACCTTACCAAATAGTTTCTGATATCCAGTTACCCCTGATGAACATGTAGAGAGCTTGAGCACTAAAAGTACTGAATAAAATAGAGTATGTGTCCATACTGCAATCAGGATGTGACTGCAGCTTGCAGGGACAGTCTGGAGTGAATTTCTGGGCAGATGATTTGGAGAAAGATCTTTCAGCATCTCAGTATGGCCAGCCAGAAATGTTTACCTGGATTCTTAAATGAACTTTGCAGCCTGTAGTGACCTACATGTATCACCTCTTATGGCGTCTCTAGCCAGCTTCAAGATGGCTTCAGTGTATCTACTTAGGTTATATTATGTCTTTGCCTTTAGAGTGGAGGTGCCATGAGACCTGTGACCACAGATGGTCCCACAGCTGGTGAAGGAAAGGTGAATACTGTGAATGCTGTGACTATAGCACCACTAAAAATATCCCACTAAGTTTTTTTTTCACATTTACAGACTTAACGGTGTGTACTTGTGAATATTACAAATAGCTGCAGCCTTCTAGACAAAGCTACTGTATTAAAAAGAGAAATTACTCTCTACCCCAGCTAGATACAAGAAGCAGAGCTCTTCACACCTGGGAAGCTTTTGGCCAGCTTTAATGAGAGCTCTTCTGCTTGCAGACACTTTTTGATGACAGTGCATCACTGCTATTTTGAGTCAGCCTGAGTTTGGTGCACTGTGAAGAATTTTGCTCACAGTGATTCAGCTGCAGTGTTGTTAGCAGCTTTAGCATGGACAGTGCTGCCAGCAGAAACCTCAGGAGCAAGGATAACTGGCACGATACTGAGAGCAATACAAAGCTGTTGACAAATACAGCTCTTAGTACCACTGACTGCGCTAAGCAAGGGTGGAACACCTCCTGCAGCTTGCACTCAAGCACGAGTGCAAAGTCATTCCTTGGGTTTTCAGATTGTCTGGCTGAAGGAAAGAACACTTTGGGAGGCTGCTGAGTGATGGTGTCTGGCTATGTTCCCATGCTAAAAATACAGTGGAAGATAACTGCTAGTCTTTTCAGAGTTTTCCTCCTCAGTTTTCTGTGGCTTTTATGCTATGCTGAATGGGAAATAGAGCACCTCATTTTTTCACTGAACCTCAAAATTTCTTTGGTCTAGTGCCTTTTTGTGGTGGTTGTTTTTGCTCCTAGCTACGTTTCTGTGAAGGTGTTTCGTGGCCCTAACATGGTATCAATTACAGTTTATTAAATCCTAGGGAATACTTTACGTGTTCTTTTATCTCTCATTGAGAACAACTGACAATTTATGGGACAAAAAATTAGCACCTGTTAAATTTTGGAATCAGTAAACTTCCAGCTTTGCATTCTCCATGCAGACCTTCTGACTCAACATTTTGAAAGCTGCATTTCAAGGTAAAAATCAAATAGTTAATCCTTTTTGATATGGAGGAAAAGCAAACTTCTCCCTAAACTATCTCCTGAGTGACTAATGGCCATACTTCTGGAACAGATGTAAGTGAGCAACGTATCTATTCTGAACACTCTTATCAGCACTTCCAGGGGGTTTTGTAAATGATGACAAAAAGCTGTGGTGCAGTAATTACTGTGATGGCAGATTAGAATTCCAAGGCTTGTGTGCTTTTTCATTTCAGAAACAGTTGCAGTGATTTAAGAGGCTGCCAATCCTTACTCTCCTCACTGCCCAGACCCACTTATGTTTTCCAAACCTCTTACAAGTAATGTCTATGTGACTCTAAGCCAATATCATATGAAATCTAGAAGCTCAGCATCAACTGCCTCTCACAGTAATTTGGGTTCTGTTACTAAACTACTAGACTTCACAGCAAACTGGATGAAGGACCATTTTGCTTTACTGATTCCATAGAGGAGGACATGGAAAATGTGGTTGTGTTCACCTCTGGCAAAAGGACAATAACAAAGAGTTGGTCAATAACAATTTATATTGTTGCATGTGTATTGTTGAATGTGTATCTAAGACCTACTCTACAATTTTGCAAAACAGGAGGGAATAAATGCAGAGTTAAACTCTGCAGCTGGTCACCAAGTTAGTTACTGCACAAACATTTTATAAGTGCTGTGTAACTTTAGTGATTACTAACTGTTTGCAAGCCACTTAAATAAACCTAATCAAATAAACCAAACCTTTGTAAGAGTCATAAAAGAAAAACTACTCCCCTTGGCTCCACAGTCCTTCATTACTTGGCTAGATGCATTTGTTGAGAACAGAGCTCCAAGCCAGGAAAAAAAAAACATATTCCAGATGACAAAATATTTTTCCATCAGGCTATGTTTCAGAGGTAGATCTCTTTCATATTGGTGATTTCTTATTGTGACTAGAATTTGTTGGAATTTGAACTGAGTACTCTTTATTTTCAGACACGAGTGTCAGTTTGAAATGGTGAATAACCTATAATAACAGAAAAAGTGTCAAAACCTAGTGTGCTTAATGTTAGGAGAAAATAATGAAGTATAGATCTTAAAGGGTCATTATCAAAATTTCTTTGTGTGCACTAAAAGTGGAGAGCTTGGGAAAAGGTATGAAAGGTTTCATTTTATTCTGCAGCTGACCTAACATCTGCACCCCTGATTATATCCAGCAAGAAGAAACAGTTTGGAATATGTATTTGCAAGGCTTACATTATTCATCATTAAAGTGTTTTTGTACCCTGAGTGACCTGCTAAAAGAATTCTGAGTTTGAATGCTTCTTTTGGGGGGCTTGGGGATTTTTTTCAGTTTTTGCCAATAAAAAGTAATACTTCTTCATATAAGCTTTGTATCTTCATATAAGCTGAGAGACATTCACTTACCTTGTTCTTTGGGATATTGGGAGATACACTGGTTAGAAAGCAGGAGTAGTAGCCTTGGGTCAAAGGCAAGTATCCAGGCGTGTGAAAAAACCTTCAGTTGACTTCATTGCAGAGTGATAATTAGTTACACTCAAATTATGGCCCTTGAGGTAATGCACTGGAGAGTAACTCTGGCATGCAGTGCCAAGTTTTCTGGGGCCGTAGCCCTGGATCCTCAGTCTAGTATGCTCATATGTACTGCGAGTTTCTTTATAGCGAATGGCAGAGAAACTTTTTTTGCAATTTCAGTGGCTGTGTAACAGAAACATTAGAATTGGTCTGGATGGAAATGTGCACACAAAAGCACCAGTAGAAACAATGGAGCAAAGCAGCAAAGCTGTAGCATGGTAAAAGAGCCATTCCTCTTCCTGTTATCTCAGCATTGAGAGAGACTGTAGTCATAAAGATATGTGAAATGAAGAAACAAACAGAACAGGCTGCAATCTTGTTGATGATTTATGGAGGATAAAATAAACAAGGTTGTGAGGCAAAAATATTGACCCATAATAACTGCTGATGCCTAGAGAGTATAAAAACCTGTCCAAATGAAATTTATCATCTCTAATGAAGAGGAACCCAAGAGATGTAGTGAGGACCTGAAAGCTATTTGCTGTTGCCATCCATATGACATACAGGTGATCCTGGCAAAATTGATCAGGCATGCACGTGTCTTAGTGCTTGAAAGTATGGGTGCACGACAGTGTGAATGGGTAGAATCAGCTTACTTAGGGGATTGTAAATTAAAATAATGTTCTGCCTGCCAAAGGTCTTTTGTTGTACTAACAACCTACGAGGACTGTGTATCTCCTGTTGTGTAATATTTTGCTATGGACTTACTTAACAGGTTTGCTGTTGTCTTGAGCTGAATGGTTCAGAAATTCTGACTCTGTTCTCACAACACTTCATTCAGATATTTCAGATTTGGGTAATTGTGGGCAAATGGAGGTTTCCCAATATAAATAGCAAGTCAAACTTAGCTGATGGTTTTGAAAGTGAAATCTGATAATTTGGGTGAAAATGTATGGCATGATTGCTTATGCAGAGTAAAAGTTGGCTCTGGTAACTCTGTTAATCTCTTGCAAATCAATATCCTGAATTGGTGTGGTCAGTTCAGTTGATATTATACAGCTGTGTATAGCAAAATGGCACAGAAATTATTTCACAGTTCATCCTTCAGCAAACAAACTGTAACTCAGGACATCACAAGAAACAGCATCTTGTAGCTACTAAATGTGTTTTTTCCATGTTCCTTTGCTTGTTCTTTTCATATCTGCTTCTTTTTGGGGAGAAAAGGACAATTTTGGTGGAAGGCAATGCGCACACATACACAAACCCAGATATTTCCTATCTTTAAAAAATATCTAGAAAGGTAGCCAATTTCCCACTTCCACAGAACTCCACAGCATTTTCTGGAGTAAAGCTTAGTTAGATATGGCTTCACCCAGCTGCCAGTGCAGATATACTCTGAGTGCTTCTAGCCTTCACTTTCCCATAAGAAAAATAGTTTGCAGAATGCTGTAACCTTTATGGGTATTTCAGCATTACTCTATGCAATCAACCACACGTCAGTTGCTGTGCAGTTTATTCACTAATTTTTGTAAGGAGTCTTCTTTTCTTTTAGCTCAGCAGCAACACCTGTGCCAAAAAGAAGTTTGTTTTTTCTTCTCTTTTAACACAAATTATCTCTGCTAGTAAGAATTTCTGAAGTGATCGAACATGATCCTGTTAGCAGGAGACTGGTCAAAGACCCATTAGAAGTCTGTGCCTTATGCAGAAAGATCACTTAGTAGGCATTGCCAAGGTCCTGCTGCATTCTAAACGCAAAGAAATGAGAATCCTGAATAGTATTGCACCTTATTGTATGGCACCAACTCCCAAACCAGCTCACTGCCCAGCACTTGCAAGATTTCAGTATCAGCAGATGATTGCTCACTTTCCTCTGAGACAGTATGTACTATGGCACTACTTCAGGCTTCCTGCAAGCTGCTGTTATCCCAGAAAAAAGACGGACAAGCTGATGTCTGAAAAAAACCAGGCATCATGGCATATTATTACATGCTGCCCTACCCCACTCAGAAAAGGTCTTTACACAGACTTAATTTTGTATTGTTATGTGAACAACACACAAATGCCATTATCAGTTACTTAGAAAAATACTACTTAAATATAATGTATTTTGAGTATTCTCTTATATTACAATAGCTTTATTGTCTTCATAGCACATTTTTAAGTCCTTCTAAGAATGAATTACAAGTGTGGCATGAATCCTGTGAAATGGTGTTTAGTATTCTTTTATCCCTTCTTAAGAGGAGGGTTCTGTGCTTTTAATTGTGGCATTACTTTTTTGTTTTTCCTTGCTACTAAATGCCCACATTGCTACTTATTTGTATTGTATTAAAAAAGCTTTGTTGAATAAATGTGCCTGGGATTTGTGATGAAAGGTGGTGAAATTTATTGCCCTTAATTCTTGTGGGAGTTCAGTCCCAATGAAACTGGGATTATTCTGTGACCACCCTCTCTGACCACCTACCATCTCCTACATTTATAAGCCTTAAGACACAGCACTACAGGAGAGGCTGTGGGTAGCTGTACCAGTCCAAGGAAAAGTCTGAGGAAAGAACCAGGTTTCACCTCTCTGGGGCCCTCTTTTTCCTTGTGGTTGACTGTCAGTGTGCTACATTACCCTTTAACAACTTGTGGTAAATTCTTCCCTTCCCTTTCCCTGAGTGTGTGGAGACAGTGGAATGTTTCCATATTTCAGTCCACCAGCTCAACTCTTTGTGTTCCCCATGATAACAGAATATTTCTCTTCTGAACTCTTCTGTGGGATCTGAGAGCGTGCTAGGCCTTTATAAAACACATACATCAACAGTATACTGCCCCTAGATATTTCCATTGCGGAGCCAAGTAAGTGTGGAGGACAGACTGATGAATGACTCCATGGCCACACATGGGAAAGAAGGAAAAGTGTTTCCAAATGTTCAGTTCAAACCTGTAGCATATTTTTTAAAATTCTCACATTTCAATTCAAAATCCCCTGAGACAGAATTTCTGACCTTCACTATCTTTAACTGTGTGCTTCTATATGTCCCACTGCCAAAATGCTGAGTAGGCATTTGAGATTTACCTTCAATACATCATTTTAGCTTACAAGATGCTTACTGTGGATTCAGAAACTTTGTCCTGAAATATGTGCAATTTCACTGCAAATATTAAGCAAAGTATATAATGCTACCTGAGCAAATGACACTGAAGCATTATAGATAATTGGATATGAACATGTTTAAGAAATAGAAGCAAAGAGCACTTGAAAGTCTACCCAAAAGCTGTATTCCTTTCAGCAAAAAAAAAAAAATCAAAGTATCAAGTTAATTTATGTCTACCACTAGCAAGTAATACCATGCAATAGGAGTGGATCTGTAGAGTAAAACAACGGGGTTTGAGGACCTTGACTCCATGCTAAATATATTTGTGGGGGTGGTAATTATTTTAGATTATCTTTTATCTGGTTCTGTACATCTACCCCCTTCACTAGCAGATGGAACATATTTCTGATTTAGTTTCACTCAAGAAGGATCCAGTTCATGTGCTCAGTGACCAGTCTGCATTGTAAACCAACGTGCTCCAAGTGGGGACAATCAGAAGGCTTGCTTCGAAAGCTCACTCCTGGTCCAAACTGAAATGTTAAAGTTAGCCCCAGAAGACTTACAATCAGGGTTCTGAAGTAACTCTTTTGGGAGGTAGCTAATTAAAAAAAAAAATTATCTGAAAAGTTATCTATCCCTTTTTTTTCCTACATACTTGTTTCATCTGGGCACAGCTCTCCTATAAGCATTCACAAAGCCACTTTGTATCTCTTTCAAATTCAAATTTCAGATTCAAATTCTCTTTCTATATTTTCTCTGCTGCCAGGTAGGTTGCAACCATGAGAACTGGTTATTTTGCTCATCAGTAATTATCATCTTGCACAGTCCCATCTTCCTGTATTCAACTGTCTTGTTCTCAGAATCTAAGAGTAAGACAGATCTCCAGGTCAGTAACTGGCATCTTCCTACAGTGTCTGCAGAGCGCAGGCAGAATGAGGTGCTGACCTATGGCTGTGGTATGCAGATGTAACAGTAACACACAACTAATAACAGAGCCATTCTGGCATCCAACATCTGCAATTGTGTCACTCCTCCAAAAAAGAAACAGGGTTATTCACACCCTCCTTAACCTCCCATGTGCAATGGGCTCTTAAAGCGAGAGAGAGCCAAAAATGACTTCTCATATGGTATCACGTGGTTTGTACTTGTATCCCTAAGCTTCAGCAAAAAACAGGTCCTTCTAAAGAACCAGGGCAGTAGTGTTATGTTAAAAGTCATCAGTGCTTTACTGTTCCCCCACTGCACCTCACAGTAGAGAATCAAGGAAAAACACAAAACAGTAAAGCCAAACGTTAGCATTCTGGGCATTTGGCTAGAAACCTGAGCTCGTATTAGCAGTCATCAGTTCTGATTCCCTAAATTACTTTGGCCAAGTTGCTTAGGCCCTGTTTACATTACATTTCCAGCTGTATGGAGAAATAGTTCAAATATGAATGCTTAGATTTTTCTAAAGCCCCTAGTGTTAGGGATTTCCTCAGCTGATGGATGCTTAGTCTCGGATACCTTTTAAAGAGGCTCTCTGCAGTATCTCAAATCACAAGATGCTTTTAAAATTCAGGTTTTATTTAATTTGATCCAGTTGTGCTGCCTCTCAGCAAAGGAACAATTTTGTTAAAACCTTTTCCTTTAAAAAAACTCTTTGAAGAATATTTTAAATGTGTGTCAAATAAGGTCTTAATGGTGTCCCATGACACTGGGAGTTCCTGTACTCATATTTACCTCAGTTGTCTCCCCCCAAAGTCCTAATTATATATCCTGCTTATACCAGGAACTAAGTAGAAATTTTAAAGCTTTCCTTCCATGCCAGTAAATGAAAGCATGTGAATGGAGTTTTCACCTTTTTTCTCAGATTCTTCATCTGCAGGAGACAGACAAGTGGCAGAGAGACAATACTACTAGCTGGCTGTTCAGGGAATGCTCCAGATGCAGCAGTGAACCAGCAGTAGAGTGCAAACATTGACTTGCCATGGCCTGTGGTGTAATCTCACGATTGGTGCAAACTAATCTGAAACCAGAACCTGAATGGAGCCATCCCTGCTCTTGCCCATGGCCATGTGCTCCCCTTGGTACAGGTTTAAGACCAGGAAGAGATGCAGTGAGTATGATCAGCTTGATCCTCTGAGGCTGAAAAACAACTCTGCTAAAAAAAAAAAAAAACCACCTAGACTGGGGATCTGACTCAGCTCCTCACTGACCTTGTGGTTGTTAGGGCTGGGCAAGGCAAGGACAGAGAGTGGTGAGCAAGAGGAGAGACCAGGTCTACTCCTTTTAACATTTTTATGGTCTTAGATTGGCTTAAACTGTTCATAAAAACACACTCCGAAACGTATTGCAAAATGGCATTAATAGTATTGAAATGGCCCCCGAGGGATATCAGACAGACTGCTAATTGCGAGGTATGTTTAGGTACAGTACTGACTTGACAGGGCAGTGCCACTATCTTTTTTTCTCCTGTTTCTGAACACATGGCTATGCCACTTTAGCTGCAGACACTGCTGGGAGTAACTAGCAGAAAGAGCAGCAAAGTTTATTTTCTGGGTACTGTAAGATGCTTGGGTACCCACCAGTTTTAGAACTGACTGCAGAAATGTAAACAGGCACCAACCTGTTCTCAGCAGATCCTCTGTCTGCCTGCTCCTTCTTTCCTTACATGATGTCTGTAACATGCTGGGAACCCACAGTTCCTCTGGCCCCAGCCTCTGCCTCCCAAAGTAAAAAGCTGCACAGGCATCTGACGTAGCACCTATCCAGTAATACACATTCTGCAGGACTATGGTTCTCAGTATTTAAAACCTTTGGAAAGAAGACAACATATAAAAATCAAGATCTCTAGAGCTTCCAAAGACTACACATGAGGGTGTTCTTCCCTAACGACTGAGTAAATCAAACAGCACAAACAAAAATCTTCATTACCACAGAAACTGATCAGTGAGCTGAAGCAGCTTGGCATGGTTCCTGTCTCAGTGGATTCACCTCTGAGATATCCAGAACCTTGAAGATAATGCCGTTATTAATTGCTTCAAGTCTCAAAAGAGTTAAGAGTGAAGAACACAAAAGGAAACCATATGGTGACCTCTCAGAGAAGTCTCTGAAGAAGAAGGCCAGGCAGTTCAGGTGGGGAGAGACATTCCCGGAGATTAGGAGGCAAGAGCAGAGATCATTTTCCTTCATTGAATACTTGAAGAGGCTTTTAAGCCCTAGAGTGGAAGTTGAAGAGGAAATGGATTATAATAAACAACTCCCTTTCACCTTCTTTGGCACAGAAGGCTTAGGCTTTCCTGTGCTTCACGGTGCTGCAGTACATCATTGAGAGCAGCAGTTTGCCTCAACTCCTTTCCATATAACTGAAAACAGCAGCTTCTGGATTACAGTTTCCTCTGATTCCTGTGACCCAGACACAGGCTTGGAACTACCAAATTCCTGCTCCCCATGTTCCTCCAAGATTACAAGGAGGAAGGCTAGGGCAACAAGCAATGAGAAGCTCCATTGAGCTAAATCCTGGAGGCTTTAGAAGTCTGATGTCTCCTTCCATTTTATTGAAAATCTCCCTGTTGGCACTCATTTAAGTGTTTGTACTTCTAAGAAAATAGATTGTTTGTTGTACAAATTTGCACATCTGCAACTTCTATCAAAAAGCCAAATTATTTTCTGCTGAGCAAAATACTCTCTGCCATTTCTTTTAATATCCCTACAGGTCTGCAAACTCCACATATGTGCAATAACCTGTCCAGGCCAGAGCCTGCCGAACTACAGCAGACTATACAATGACAACACACGTTGGAAATACATAGCGTGCAAACCAGCACATATTGCAGCACTGTTTCATAAGATGACCTGTTAAAAACTACTCACACATTCCCCTGGCCTTCTGTAATTCAACCAGTTCCTCTACTCTGTGCAAAATTAATAAAAGTGTGCCAAGAAACTTATGTAAATGTTGATATCTATTTCTCAAATCATTTACAGGCCATTCTATATGGAATTATTTTTTAAAAAGCATAAAAATGCTAAAGAAATGCCACGCAGCACAGAAATAGCCCAGCAAGCCCAGTTGTTGAAGGAATATTGCCCTGTCCATGCAAATACCAAAAAATATTCAGCAGGGTTGGACTTATTAGTCTTTGCTTAGTGCAGTGTTAATGCTACCTCAGGAAGGGAAGGAGGGGTTTGTTATATGAGAACAAGCTTAGTTTGTACCTTACAGCATCAAAGGTAAAACATTGTATATTCCCGAATATTGAAGGAATGTACAAGACTGCTATAGGATTTCTTCTCCTTTGCAGCATGAAGTTCAGTGCAATCTGCAGTGGTTAGCTGGAAGTGTGACAAACAGTACTAATTATCCGAAACTTCCAGCTCATGATTTCCTGCTACAGCATCTCAATGGTAGGAACAATCCCACCTAGAAGGTGCAAGTGGAGTATTTATCAACAATGCTGGATAAAATCTCAGTGTGTCATGCCTTCCCTTAAGTACTGACATTCCTACAAATGCACTTTGTTCATTGCAAAGTGAAAGCTGTCATTTGCACATGGCTATGCAGCCCACAGATGTTGCACATCAGGATAAAACACAGCCATGGCTATTTAGAAGTGAACCATCAGAGATGCGCTATCATTAGACAGATCCCAAACTGCATGTCACAGAGAACAAGTCCAAGACACTGCTACAGCTCAAGATTTTTTGTGACAGCAGGGTATTGGTTAGGTGTGATTGATATCGGGGAGATGATAATTGCTGGGTACATACAAAGAAATATTGGGTGAGCAGTTGTCATGGTTTGAGCAGGCCCAAAATCCAATTCTGATTCCTAGCCCCCCACCCACATCTCAACCCCATGTGAGATGGGTTTTCCAGACAAAAACACGAGACTCAATATGGGGGAAGGAATATATTACAAAGACTATACACATAAATAAATACTATAATACATTGCATACAATCTTAACTCTATATCTATCTCTACCATGACAGTAATATTTACAATGGGCCAAATCTCTTCTCCCTCCAAATAAAAGTCCAGGAGAGAAGAAGAAGAAAAGACCCCTTCCAGTCTCTGAGCAACAGGTCTCTCTCTAGGCAGCAGGCTTTCTTCTTCTCTTTCAGGCAGCAGTTGCAGCTGGATCCTTGCCAATACACACGAGGGGGGTCTCCAAGCCCCTCTCGGCCCTCCGTCTTCAAAACGGGGGTCTTTCCGTGGACTACGTAACCCCAGACAAGGTCGTTCCACCACGGTCATATCACGAAGCACGGGGGTCTTCGTGACAGTCTGGTATCTTCAGGGGAAATCAAGCCCCTTCACAGAGCTTCTGTGCTCTGCTTCAAAGATGGCTGCCAGCTTCTCTGAAGCTGCAGCAAGGAGGGGGGGGGGGAAGCCCAAGGTCACCCCCTCCACACACATTCCTTTGGCCATCCTGGCTGAGCTCTCAGGAGGCCGGAGCTTCTTAGCTCCTCTCTGTAGTGCATACTGCACTTTAGGACTCCACTCAGTCCACCACCCCCTCCTCTTTCTCAGAGGGGTCTCTAGCGAGTTTGGGGGTTTTGGTTTATCCAGTTCTTACCCCGCGAAACTCTGTTCCTGCTGCTGGCTTGGTTCTCTTGTCCTGTTGCTGCTTTTCCTTCTCCTCAGACACCTCTGTGTCTGCCTTAGCTGCATACCGGCTTGTGTTGCTCCTTTTGGTCCTTATCAGTTGGCTCTTTGCCACTGCTCTTCGGACACTGCTGTTCTGCTGCTGCTCCGTCGCTGCTCTCAGCGTCTCCCACTTCTACTTACAGGGGAGAAACTCCCCCAGCTCCTAGCTACAGGCACTCAGTCCAGTCTGACACTGTTCCGAGTCCCTGCAGCCCCCAACCGGGGGCTGGGGGGGCAGAGGCCCCCAAGGGGCCGGAGCCCCTTCTCCTCGTGACCTCTACAACATGGCCACCTCTTCTTCTCACAACCAGTACCACTGCTTCTCTTCCGGTCTCCAGAGATATGTTTATATTTTGCAGGAGCACTGATTGGGTCAAGCCCCAAGGGTCACCACCCCCTGGGGGTTACCACTTTCAGCTTCAGGGGGAAACCTGGTTCAAACCACTACAGCAGTGGGGAAAATAAACACAGTCATATCTCAAGAAATTCTGAGTGGATGTTTGCATCAACTAAACGAAGTTGTGCTTTTCTTATCTACATGTTTGATGAAAATGATGCTTTATTCCAAACAGGCTACTGAGACTATGCAATGATAGCAGATATATTGGAGAATAATAAATGTTGAGACTGCTACTTTACTTTTGCAATGGGCAATTTTGAGTTTTTGTGCAAACTTGATTTTCTTTATACAGTTTTCTGACTGAGATGGTCATTCACAGTAATACCTCCACCTACATGCTGAGTTGTGCTACAAACATCCATCAGCTCTGCATAATGTGTAAAAGACATAAGTAACAGCAAGCCAGCTGATTCTTTGCAGCGTAATAAATCAGCATACTTGTCTTCAAGCTGAAATTAACAAGTGCATATAATTCTTCATAAGTATATCTGGCAGTTTGAAGCATGATGCAGCACGTACAATTGAGGATGCAGGACGTGGTGGTTTGTTACTGAAATGAAAACACAATATTTCATGCTTAGGTTTGAAAGAAGTATAGCTTAACAAAAATAAAGCTTATGATTCAAGTCACTTTTTTACTTCAAAACTAATTTGTGGTACATTTTACACATACTGCAAGTGATGAACAACAGCCTTGGATAATTGCTTTCCTTAAAAAGTGTGGGAATCAAAGGATATGTTTTAGATGTGTGGTCACAGATGTGACCATGCTGATGAATTGCAAATAACCAACATAAGAGATGATGATGTGCTGTCTTTGATAGATGTAGTGTTATAAATTATCTTTTCCATGACAATCTCAAAAGGAGAAGAGCACTTAATAACAAGATTTTTGGTGCGCAGATTTAAATGAAAAGAAAATGTGGTTGCATGCAAATGTGATTGTTAACAAGAAGAGAACTGTGCTGGTCACTTACCAGCTATTTTGACAGCTAGGCATGACAGGTTTTGTTCACCAAAGCTAGTACTAGTTCTGGAAGCCTATTACAATCCAACTCGATTTCCAGATCCTAAATAGAGTCTGCAAAAATTTGTGGAGGGCTGGGGAGTAATTCTTCACTTATAGTTCAGCTAAGCCCCACATGACATCATTGACGGGTAATCTCGTCCATCATTTTTCAAAACTAATTCACATTTTCCCCATCATATTCCAGGTAAGCTGTGGTTACAAGTACTGTTTACAGCAAAAGGACTAACAGCATCCCATCCAAATGTTCATATATGCTTCATCTTTCAAGAGGCCATGTAATCACCCTTCAGTGAGAGCTAACAGAGGTCACTTAAAGCCAGGAAGCATGACAGAGATTTCCTTTGTCCAGTATCTGAGGTTTAAGTGATCAACTCTCTGTAAAAACATAAAGGCTCAAGAAGGTTCTGTCTTCACCCTCAAATGTTTTAGAAAGGCCTCAGCACTTTGTAGAAGTAGGCGCATACTTGGCAGCAAATTCCAAAGCAACTAGTAAGCATTGCCAAAGGGAAGCTGGTGCCACATCTGGCATGGCCAAGGCCCTGTGTCTGTGTTAACACACTCAGTCGTGTACTCCTATAGAGCTGATTCTTGTACAGCTCCCAAGTAATTTAACAGGATTCTCATTTTGAATAAGTAAGCCATGCATAGGTTTAATTGTAATTTGTGCAGGTTAAGGATAAGATTAATATATAGTTATTTATCTTCACAGAAAGATTTCTATTTTTTAACATGCCAGCCAGAAAAGCAATGTTGGGGAAAGCTTCCTGTTGGAGGAGCTGGCTGCCTTCCTCAGCCTTCTTTCCCAATTCCCATGCTACAGCCTTTGGCTGCTATTGCCAGCCTCAGATTCTCCTACACATAAACATTTCCCTTAACTGGATTCCTTGTTTGAAAAACTGGAGACCAGACCCTAGAAGGCTCAGCCCATGAAGAGTGTTCTCACAGAGGGGAAATTAAAATTTAATGCCAGCTATTATTTGGCTGTTTCCCTCTCTCTCCTGCCACTATCTCTAGCTAAGCACAGTAAACTCCACTACAGAGCTGATTTCCTCCCCTTCCGGGACTCCAGGCATATGAGCCTCAGTGATACAGAATTCATCTCTGTCAGTTTAATACTGAAACAAGAATTCATTTTAAGACTGTAAGTCACAATATGGCAAGAAAACACTTGCAATTTGGAGACAAAAAGTTCCTTAGAATCTTTAGGGGCATTTGGGACAATCTAACCTGATTCCTAACTACCTCTATTTCCATTGTTATGCTGGAAAGTGTAATTAGAGGCCAGAAAGATTTACCCTGGTTAAGGCTGTTACCTGTGGCAAGCACTGTTCACTTAAGTTGAATTGAAAGCAGTTAAATTAAATCATAGAATCAGAGAATGATGGAATGGTTTGGGTTGGAAGGGACCTTAAAGGTCATGTAGTTCCAACCCCTCTGCCATGGGCAGGGACAACTCCCACTAGACCAAGTTGCTTAGAGTTCCATCCAGCCTGACCTTGAACACTTGGTCTTCTCTCTAGTGATAGCTGAAAGGAGAGATCAGCAAGGCTGGGCAGGTGTGGTGGTAAGGCTATATGTTTGATTTGTACGAGGGTAAGGCTGTATGTTTGATTTGTACATGGTTGCTCAAACGTGTCACTCGCCACAGTATGAGACACCACCACTGACCCTGTTAGAGAGCAACAGAATTTAAAACCCTGGTAACACTGACTGATACTGCATGTCTGAGGGTTCAGTAGTGCAGTTCAGCACCTTCCATGTCATAACTGCAACTAAAAAATAGTTCAAACCTACATTTCTTTCAGAAAATGAAGCAACATTCAGCACCACTGCTGAAAAGCAGTAACTGTTCAGCCATGGCCTCTGTAACCATATTTACTTATAGATTTACTTACCTGCTCTAGCGGAAGGTACTCTCCTCATGACAGAGGGGTTGGAATAAGCTGATCTTTAAGGTCGCTTCCAACCATTCTATGATACAATGATTCCATAATTTCTAGTTGCGAAGTGGGACCAATATCTAAGTTTTAAATATGATTTAGGGCTTATTACCTAAGACAGAGCTAATACCGGTGCCCTCGGCGGCGCTGCTTTACCCACAGCCCCACCTTGCGGCCACAGCACGGCAGGGCCGGGCCACCTCCGCCTTACCGCGGCCCGCCCGGCCCCTCCTCGGCCCCTCCTCGGCCCCTCCTCGGCCCCTCCTCGG